>NW_022280048.1:1978660-2240177 GCF_004355925.1 Anarrhichthys ocellatus | reverse complement strand
TCTCTCTCTCTCTCTCTCTCTCTCTCTCTCTCTCTCTCTCTCTCACTGTGTGCACCCACGCTGAATGTGTGCCAGCGCAACTGCAGCGCCAGCCCTCTTCTTCTTCTGCTGCTGGAAACCTAAATCTAGTGTTTTATCGCAAAGATGGAGGTGGCGGAGGAGAGAAAAGCGTATCTCCTTACTGTGGATGAGGACCACTGAAAAGGGCCAGAGAGAGCGCGAGAGGGAAGGAGAGAGAGAGAGAGAAAGAGAGAGAGAGAGAGAGAGAGAGAACGAGAAGAGGGAGGGGAGGGGGGGGGGGGGGGGGGACGTTTATCAAACTTGGTCTGACGTTGAATTATAATAAGAGCAGCCTCACGTCTTCCTCCTCACGTCACTGCAGAGTTGGTGTGTGAGGCGGTGCAGCCTTTGCTGGGTTTTGCGTGTGTGTGTGTGTGTGTGTGTGGTGCAAAGGCAGAGCAGCACACGCCAGCATCCTCTTAGTATGGACCGATAGTACACTGCTGACTTGTGAGTGAGTGTGTGTGTGTGTGTGTGTGCGTGTGTGTGTGTGTATACTGGCCCTGTAGGTCTCTATATATTTTTTCTTCTCAAATACATCTCGTCTCCCTCCCTGTTGTGATCAGATGTGTATCGCCGCACTCTTGTGGCGGTATAGTCCTGCACACCAGCAGCACAATCTTAGGCCGTCCCCTGCAGGTGTTTGAGGGCAGAGAGTGGGAGCTAATGAACTGATTTATCCCTGTTTAAACTCTGGTTGCCAAGTGTCCTGCCTAATGCTATATTAGAATCTTAATTGACTTACTTTTGTTGAACTACTCCGAGAACCATGATGATGTAGTGGTGTGTTTCTCAGTGGTAAAAAATAGTGGCATAAAATAGTTTTTCTCAGCTATACATGCAGCAAATAATCTACGACTTACTTCATCATTGAGATATAGGAGTATAGGTCCATTTCTTCCACTGACAAACTGGAAACAGAAGCTACTTTCTGTGGTAAAGGATCAGTGCAGTACATGTGATTTTCACTGTCTGCCAATTTACATACATTCAGGCACTGTGTCGTATTGTCGTCAGTCTGAAGGAAGTATTCTTTAAGCCAGCAGGACCCTGACTCACAAAAGACAAAACATGATGAGATGCCTGAATATATCATTAATTATCATACGATTAGTTGTTTGTCTTTAACAATTGGCTCAATCTGAGAGACAGTAGAGAGTCTACAAGGGCGGGATCACGTGCAGATGGATGTTTACAGCGAGTAGAGACTTAAACTGTTTGTGGTTTAACATGATCCATCCGATTATTAAACCATGAACATGACAAGGAAGTTGTGCTCCGCCATGGCAGTCATGACTTGCACGAGCGTAATTGGAAATCACAAACCTCAGCCGCAGTCATCTCCATCGCCTAACGAGTTGATTGCCAGGCAATCTGTAGTCTTAAAACTTAACAATGTCAGCGAACCGGCAGCTAATCTCAAACATGCTACTAAAGCAGGTCTGCCTGGTTTGGCTCTTTACTGCTTCTCATTTAGAAGGCTGCAGTTATGTTTACTTCTGTCTAGATCAATATAGATGGTAATGTCAGCAGCCTGTGCTAAAGACTGCATGTAGGGTTTTACCAAACCACACCGCTAGAGTGGCTTTACAGCTGATTTTCAGTTTTTGACATTTCATAGTGCTTTTTATGTGTAATTTAAAGCATTTTCTGTGCATCACGCTGCAGTACTGTACAATAATGTGATTTAAAAAGTTGTTGAACTCCATTTTCTTGAGGACGACCACTCTTCTGCCTGCAGTTCATTCTCTTTAATCATTTATCTATTTCAAGACATTAAAGTTAAATCACTTGACTCCCTTCACTATTGCTTACTCACTGTGGACGACTCTTACATCCCATTAGATTAACTGAGCAATACTCTATCAATTATGCTCACAAAGCGAGATTTGTTGGAACAAGAGTGTATGTGTGTATTATATATATATACAGTATATATATACACAATATATGTGTGCTGGAGTGGTAGAAATCATTGCAGCTTCCTATTTAGGCTGCTGAAAAGCCAGCACAGCAGAACAGATACATAGTATGTGCTTATTGATCTGGATGTGATTTGATGCTTGGCATACAACTCTCATCTTTCACAGGACACAGCGAGTAGTAACAACTGCACTATTATTAAGTTAAATTCCACGAGTGAAAACAATGTCTGGTTGGTATGACCTTTTCGCAGACATACACCGCTGTTTGTATGTCGGTTGTGGGTACGATCTCCCCGCCACTTGAAGAATGATCCAATCTGTTTCAGTCTGCTTAAATATGAACTCTGATTGTTTTTAATGAAATCAATGCAAAACACAAGATGTGTCGGTATAGCAGAAAGTGCAGCCAGCAGTAAACTGCTCTGTAGCAAGTTCCCCATGCTGTTGAACCAGATAAGGATTATACGGAAATGATCGGTGTGGTGAGAGGGGCTAAAACTTGTTTCACAATAAATGCAAAAAGAGTTTCTTTAAACCCCTCTTTTGACTTCGAAAAATAAAAACGCAACAACCTCACTACAACCTGCTAAATGTCCAACATTAAACCTAAATATCTTCGTGGAACATCTCATTAAACCCTGAAACAGAGACAGAACTGTTGTCCTCTACATATGGAAACACTTTGATCAACCGTGGCACAAGTCATAGTTAAAGCTAATAACAAAAGGAATACTAAAAGTTAGGACGACGGGAGTAGTCTCCCCAGCTACCCCCAAAAAAGTCAGACTCAGGGCCTGTGTGCACTTAGAGTCTTTTTCTGCCAGAGCCGGGGAGCTCATCATCCCAGCGTTCCATCAAAAAAGTGCCATGAGAACTTTTTGTTATGTTTCTAGACAACAATATCGTGGCAACAAAACACCACTCTAACCACCGACTAGCATCACCCCTTTTGCTTGTTGTTATTTGGTCTACTATCTATTTGTTTGACAATGTTTTTTTCACCATCAGCACCAACTGGAGAAGTCTAAATGAGCTTGTCTCCGCTAAATCTGACAGCCGTAACAGCAGAGCAAGGACGGGTGATCCGTCAGAGACGAGTACGGGGAAGAACGCACACGCTCACAAACACTCTGTTGTTGTGTGCCCGGCCCATCCGCTGCCACAAATGGTCTTATGGTCTTATGGTCTTTGTTATGATAGTGTCTTATGGCATATAAAGCTCATGATAGACAGACACGGCCAAAACAAGCTTCTCCTCAATTTTCTTCAATAACGTCAGCAGCATTTTTCAGCTTGAAGTGCTCAGAAGGGCTGCACAATAAAATGGTGCAGCGTCTTTTCTCTATAGGCTACAGCACACACTCGCTCATCATTGGAAACAATTAAAAGAAAACGCTGGTGCTCAGAAGAAAAAAAACCCGCTAACTTACCTTCAACCAAAACAAAAATAACAATACCCCCGATCATGAACATGTGTCACAGTCTGACACAAGCACATTTCTCGGCAGGGAAAGTAACCTAAAGGGAGAAATCACTAAACGTGTTCAGAATGAAGATTATTTAATTGCCTTTTTTTTTTTATTATACCTTCCTTAATGAGTTGGTTTGATGGTACAGCATTTCAGTAAGTGCTAGATAAGTCTTTAGGAGAGCATTCAGGTTACTGTCGCACTGCCTCCTCAGCTCACCTTGGGCATGCTTCCCACTCTCCATCGTGGCAAATGAGATCTGCTCGGGGAGTCTCTCACTCTCTGATACACAGCCTCTTTAGCAGGATTCAATTGAGTGTAAATGTCAGCAGGTCGTTCCAGAACTTCATATGGAGTTTAAGTAAAAATGGCATTTATGAGGCATCGACCATATGGTGGGTGCAATTAATAGCATGGTGTTGTTCTGGCACTAGTCCAAGAGGCTAACCATGTGAGCAATGTGATGACAAGCCACAAACCCCTGCACTGCTATAAGCGAATCTTAGGTTGGATTTAAAGTAGAATAATGTGTCTACTGTGACACCAACCACCGATATCACAGAACAAACCTGTTCAATCACTTGTCAATCTATCAACGTCTGTGAACTTAACCTTGTTTTATATATAGCGATGGCTTGTTATAACCCACGGAATTATGCACACCAGTTGTCGGCCTCAGGGAGCAGAATGGCCTAAATACAGACAGTGTAACACGTAGCACTGCTAACAGAGAGCACAAAGTTACCATCAGACACATCAGACATCCACTGTAATTAAGTTATCAAAAAGACAACTGATTGGAACTCGGTTGTAATTATTCTTTAAAAGTCAGTGTGAACGTTCCTCAAACAGATGGCAACATAAAAATGAAAACCTATCAGGCTCAAGTGTCTGTATCTCTACATTTCATCATTTCTGAAGCATTTAGCAAAGCTATAGGTGTGTATTTTCTGCTCCTTTTGTCTAACAGTTCATTAATTCATCTAATTAGCGCTTCAGGGATTGGAGCTCCCCCTGTTTGTTTAGTAAAAGTCCCTGCTTTAGTGTCATTACTCAGAGCTGGAACCTGTGAAATTGGATGTGGATCTTTGCAGCAACATGCGCAGCTCTGCATTTCACATTTAAGACGACATTAGGGCCAAAGCCTGCCGGGAGAATTGAAAAGTGCACAGCAGAAGTGCTTTGATGCATGCGCCGCCTCATTTTCCCGGGGCAGATAACGTAAATGAGGGTTGGCATTGGATAATTAAAGATGAGAGCTCCAGTTGTAAACAATGTCTTGAAAACCAAACAGTGAACTGTGTAAGTAGAGGCATTATTTATTCTTGGTCAGGGATCAAGAGGGAGCAAATACAATCTAATAAAGTGGGATGTACGTGTTGATCTACTGGATGCTCAGCAGATCAGACTGCAGCATACTTTGCGATCACAGTTTTCATTGGCCCACTATTATACAAAGAGAGATGACCTGAGGAAATAGTGTTCAGTGGATTAATTAGGATTAATAATACATGAGCCAGAGCCAAAACCAAAACCATGGACAGTATGCAACATGCCTGCAAAGCGGCTCCCAAGAGAGATTTTACGTGTAGCTCAACAATAAAGCAATGCGATGAAATAATGATATCGTACTTTATGTTATGGTTCCCAAGGTCAGGGGCCAGGCTGCAATAAGAAGTCTTAAGCTCCCCAGAAAGGTCAGGAGATTAAAAAAAAAAAAGAAGCAGGCTGAGTGCTATAAAAATGCGCGATAAAACCTTTCATGTTTCAGGCTTCCTGTAAATTGCTCATATTTATGGCTCAACATAGAGTTTCAGTTACAGTGAGTGCGCCGGGCCTCACAACATCTTACAGCACATCATCATTTTATCGCTCTTCTCTTGGAGATTGTCCGTTTGATCTTCACCGTTCAATATCTTATTTAATGATATACGTTTTCCTTCTCATCATGAGAGGCAGTTCTGATACCGTTATACAGTGGGTACGGAAAGTATTCAGAACCCTTTACATGTTTCACTCTTTGTTTCATTGCAGCTATTTGCTGAAATCAAAAAAGTTCATTTTATTTCTCATTAATGTACACTCAGCAACCCATCTTGACAGAAAAAAACAGAAATGTAGAAATTTTTGCAAATTTATTAAAAAAGAAAAACTGAAATATCACATGGTCATAAGTATTCAGACCCTTTGCTCAGTATTGAGTAGAAGCACCCTTTTGAGCTAGTACAGCCATGAGTCTTCTTGGGAATGATGCAACAAGTTTTTCACACCTGGATTTGGGGATCCTCTGCCATTCTTCCTTGCAGATCCTCTCCAGTTCCGTCAGGTTGGATGGTGAACGTTGGTGGACAGCCATTTTACCCACTGTATATAAATGTGCAAAATAAATGTGTTCATGAGCGGAACAGAGCAAACGCAGGGCTCCAGAGTGCGACTAATCATTAGCATTGGTCGCAGTGGGGCGCCTGACATTTAGCAGGTCTGTCCCTGCGTGTGTTTCTGTTTGTGAAACCGCGCCCTGTAGCACTACTCCTCCTAGAGCAACATCACAACCTTAAAACGTACCGGTAATTCAAAATTAAATTAACTATTGATTGGGGGGGTTTTTTATCAAGAAATATCCTGCAATGCCCGTTACACTTGTCCCCAGCCTAAAAGGCCCAGCCCGGAATTATCAGAGGCATCATCGTCAGAGGTAAAGGCTCCCCCACCTGTCTCCCCTGTGCACAGTAAGATGCCTAATCCTGACCAGGGGCGCTTGGTCCTTTCAAGTGGATAGGGGGAGCAAAAAGACACTGTACATTTAATAACAGACAACTTTACTGCTAATTTCTTCTCTACTTCCATATTCAACTGCTGTCTGCTCTGAGTTCATCCACCATCACACACTCTCTCCACCATACAGCTGCTAAGCATATAGTAGCCTTGACTATATTCACATGGTAAAGTGGACCAGGTCCAACATCTTCAGCGGAGATGGCCTGATCTGACTCCTAAACATGTATATGAACCTGTATTCCTGTTTACTATCATTTAGTTACATAATACACTTAAAAAGTATTGTTGTAGCGCCAAAAGGTGCAGTGAAAAAACTTGGGTTGCACCTAAATAATGTGCTGCTGCCCCTAAATGAAAAAGTTAGGCGCATTAGTGCAGCTAATGTTAAGTTAGTGTGGAGTCCTGAAATATCTTTTAGAAAGTGCAAGCTGACAAACCACGTGTGATAATGATGTGTCCAGAACCAGTGACACCAGTGTTACAGTGTTGAGTACAGAGGCTGCTGCTGGCAGAAGGAAGCCAACGTATAATATTTCTGTGGAGCAGCAGGGTGCAGATGTGTCCTACCATGACTCCAGTTTTAGCTGGCAGCTCGGGGCAATCGGTCCATTACAGCGTGTCCACAGCAGCAGACGATGTCTCTGTGTTTGTCCTTCAAGTGATAAATACAGAACCTCCTATAGATGGGTACCTGTGAATATAATGAATGTATAAATGATTGTACTGTCTGTTTCTTATCTTTTCCTTTTTTTCAGTTCTCTAGATCTCAGCTCTCTTGAGATAGAGGTAATAATAATAATACATTTTATTTGTATAGTGCTTTATTAAAAAGCACTCAAAGACACTTTACATGGTAAAAACAGAAACAATAAAAGCAATTATAATAAGAACAAAATAGATGACATAACAGTAAAGAACAACGTGAAAAAAGAAACATACATAACTGACTTTACAGGTTAAAAGCAGATTTAAATAGATAGACATCACTTTATATTCGGGGTTTACAAGATCTTCTAACACAACTTTACAAAACTTTTTCCTTTGAGGTTGTTTTCATTTCTTTTCCATTTTCTGTTGGTTTAGAAGACCAACTTTGGCAAGGATTGCATGTGTTAAATGGGCAATTTTGGTCAGAAAGAGACAAATCTGTGACTTATATAATTAATTGTTCATGTATCACTGCATACCTAAGAGTTTCTCTGTGTGACTATACACTCCTGGGGAAAAAATTGTGTGACAATTAAATCTTTAGCCGAGCTAGCGGCTCTGTGAGGCTGTGAAGCTAAATGTGGATGTCAGCGTGCTAACACGCTCACAATGGCAATACTAACGAGCTGATGTCTAGCAGGTGTAATGTTTATCATGAGTGCTAATGAGCACATGTATAGGTGTATATGCCTTCATAAAGTATTCAAGCCACATTTCGCTTTGCTGCATTCTTAAGTGTTGAAGCTTATTCAAACTGTGAATCTGTATACATACTGTATCTTGTATACACACTATTTAGGAGAATAAAAATGGGAGCTCTGCCATGGAAGCACTTATAGATAATTAACAGGATTTTAAAATCAATTTGAAATGTGCAGAGAGACAGCGTTGAGAGGCTTTAATTAAAAAAAAAGTCTTCGTAAGGAGACTTTGCTTGGAGGCTGATGGCAGAATTTCAAGCAAACTGAAGAGGAATTTAAAGGTGACGGTGCTACGCAAGTAGAAAGTGCATCAAAATAATCTAAACAGGCTGTGACAAAAGCATGAGCAGGAATGAGGAAATAAATAACTCTAATAAGATGTTGACTGAAGACGTGGCATGACTCACGAGATACTGTAGCCGATCACTCCCCAGCCATCGTCACCAAACTGGAGCAAATCTGCAACGAATAATGGGGCAAAATCATAAACTGCAAATGCACAAAGCTGACCCAGACTCAAGACTACACTCAGAGCTCATGCTCATTAAAAAAGCAATTCACAACTGAACATGTATCTGACTGAGATACTGTACTTCTGTATTACTTTTCAATTAAAGGCCAAAACTGTGATGAGCCAGGAAGGACCCATCAGCGACTGCATTCATGCCAAGTCAGAAGCTGATCTTGCTCTCCAACGCAGTGGGAATATTGGCTGCCACTAACAATTATTTTCACTATCGAATAATCTGCTGATTATCTTTTCAAATTTTTTTTTTTTATTATAATTTTCAACAGCCCAAGGTGACATGAGTCCAAAACCCCAAAGTTTTCATGCACGGAGGACGTGTGAGCATCAAATCCTCACATTTGAGAAGCTGGAACGAGCAAAAGTTTTTGCTTGAAATCAATTTTTTACATGACTATTTAACAACCAAATCGAATAATTGACTAATTTATTTTGAAAAGAAAAGTCATTTTCTTTCCGCTCTCTGTAACAACACAAGCTTTCTCTCCTAAGCAGTTGTCCCAGTGATGCTTGGGGAGTATGATGTCCTAGATTTATATTTGTTCTACGTTTGCTGCAAACTTTAAATCTCCACTCCCTTAAAACCACTCGCAAAGTATATAAATACTGATGCAGACAACACAATCTGTTACGATCTACTGCCAAGTTTATGCTTCACTCCCTAAAAGATCCTACTGCAGCTTCACATAACCCAGTTTAATGCTACCTGTTATGATGTATATGAGTCTGTCTCAAGGGCCACTGGGAGTAAAATGTATTTAGCTTTTTACTCGAAAACCTGCGTACGCTATGAATAGTTTTTCAATGAGATAATCTCATTAAAAAAAAGATGTAAAATCACTTTTGATGAGTTTATCTTCCATCTTATTTCCTAATACCTATTATTATAGTGTATCTGTTGAACAACGGGAAGCTAAATGCAATGTTTTTATGTAGAGGAATAAATTACAGCGCTTTGTAATCATCGGGCTCATTTCTTTAAGTCAAAAAGTTGAAAGGTGTTTATTGTTTGCAGATGGCAGAATTGATTCCGGCAAACTGCTATTTCCTTTCTTCTTTGCATGGTGAAAAACTGTGATAACGTAATTGAAAAGATTCTATTCCGCTGGGGTTAAAAGTCCACTTGTCCATTACTATATTGAGTATGTAATTAAACTGTCACATATTAATCCTCTCAAACGCAGCATCAACTGAAACAAATTATATTTTGTAGAACAAATTTCTCGCAAATGGAGAAAAGAGTGAAATGAAAGTCTTAAAATCGGGTCATTACGAAGTCCTATTTGAACAGCGTGTCAGTAACCAGAGGGAGCTAAGGTGCAGCAGCACAGAATATTAATGGACATTTGATTAAACATTCCTATATCTTTATGTGACTATCCCTCAGGCAAAGCGCTTACAGAACAAAACAAATGAGCCAATTATAATTATCTATGTTATGTTTTCTCCTTTTCTGCCTGATGTGATCTCAACAACAGATGTTTTAAAGGACAGAACTAACATTAGACTTTCTGCCCTTCGGCCGACTTTCCACTTGTGTTCTCCACGGTTGATATTCCCTCTAAATCTGTGGAGTAAACACAGGATACGTCATGTGATAATCTAATGTTTTCAGTGTTGTGGCAAATATTCAACGACAATTTTCAGAAAACAAATAGTGAAAATGGCTCGAGAGTGCTGCAGTCCCCCCCCCCCCATTCTGCTCATGCAAGTAGTGCCAGTAGAAGCTGATCCCAGTCTAAATTGCTTGTAATCTCATCCAACAGCAAAGCACTTTTTGAATGCAATGTTTACTGCCAACATTTCTCAATGCTCCAAATACAAAGTAACCGGGGACCTCTAACTGTATTTTAAATGCATAGTCGATGCTCAGAGAGGTTATTTAAGCATAAGCTCATTAAATACTAAACCAAAGTGGTGAACAGACGGCTACTGTGACACTGATGGAGATACTAAGATACTGATGCCTGATGAAGTGGACAAAATATGATGCTAATTGAAACCTACACAAATACAAGTACATTTTATATTTAGTGATTCACACTATTTTTGTTGTACAAGATAATCTAAGATATTTTTAGGTGGGCTGCAAGTCCGCAGGGTAAAAACAGGTAACATGTTAAAGGTTTTTGATATCTGAACTAGCAGATGAGCATGTTTATGGGTTATTAAAAAAAAAACTGTGGCATTAGTAAAAAAAAAAAAAAAGAAAAGGGCATGTCAAATAATTCTAACGTTTGTTGACCACATAAGTCAATATACAGTATATGTCAAGAATAAGGAATTGCACACCAATTCAAATCCTAATTTCTTAGCAGATCCAGGCCTGCATTGTTCCTGTGCAGGTGTTTCTCTTGACATGCGTTTCAAAAGCTTCGTTTGCGCACACAGTGACGTGCAGACAACTGCATCACTCCTTCCAAATGAGTCACCAATTACAACTTCAATGAAGTGATTCCACCTCAGCAAAAGTGTCATATGATCATGACGTTAATCAAGACTTTGCCGAATTGACTTTTTTTTCCATTTGAGTTTTTTGAGCAGCTAAAACACATGCAGACCAAGAGCCTTTTTTCTTTTGCCGCAGTATGTGAACAAAAGGTGAGACGTATCCTTTACAACAGATGCTCATTCATTCATGCGTCTGGTGAACACCGCCAACATTTCACCGCTGTGTTCCAAATTACACTGATCATCCCAAAGGGAAACTGCAATTACAGCCGCAAACAAGATGGCTGATTGGCACAGGTGGAGACCCCATCATGCATGGATGACACCATGTTTACCGGCGCTTTTTTTTTTTTTTTTTTCTTTTCAAGAAAAGAAACCATGTGCGGAATCTTGCTTTTGACCTTTTTCCATAGAAGAGGCCTGGCTTCCGGCTAATCTTTTTATTTATCTGAACATTTTGAAATGTTCACTGTACTCATATTCAGTGCAGTATAATGGTTATGGGTTTTTTATTCCATGAAAAAAATCTATAAATGATTCACTTCAATCACATTATATTATATACACTTGCATCACAACAAAAAAAAAAAACAGTAAAATTCTCTACTACTACTCTAGGAAAACAGTGTAAATACTGTTGCTGTAGTTTGAAGATTGGACACTTTAGTCCACTGCAACCCTCCACACAATGCCCCACATTGCCTGCAACTATAAATAGGGTTACTTGGCTGCCCTTCCTCACAAAGCTCCTCCGTGGCTCCTACCCTGTAGCATCGCCTGCCACAGCACCAGGCTCTGATGCACAGCATGCAGCGCTGGTGGTCGACACCCCTGACTTAATGGATCACATCAACCTCACGCACTGCTTCAAGTCGTGCTCTGACTGACCTCCGGCCTGCAAGAACTTTGCTGACTGAGGATGCGATGTTCTTTGTAGTTTGTAATCCTCTAATCTACACTGAAAGCAAACTGCACGCAGGAGTTAGCATTCCAGAGTGCTGGTAATGTTCTAAACAGCATATTTGAGGAACAGCTTTAATGTCCTTGAGAGAATATACAGTGGTAAAAATTGACCAATTTGGGGGGATTTTTGTCGCATATTCCAGTCACTGGCTGTAGCAAACTTGAATGAGGACTGGCCCCTAGAGGACTCGGCTTTGGGGACATTTGGCAAAGTGTGACAGAGAGTTTTTCGCAGGAAGAGGATTAAGTTTCAGACGTAGGGTGAAGTTTGACTTTGACTTTGGCCAGTTAGCAATTATGCAGAAGTTTGCCACATGAGCAGCACAGATAGAACACCTGAAGCAACAAGCTATGAAGTTGTGCCTTGAAATATCATCAACATAATCTAGCAATATAGGAAGCTGGTCATCTGGACCATGGAGAATAGTACCTGACCTCTGGCAGACGTTTCTCAATGTGGTGCGACACAGCTCTCTCTTTACAATCACATTTGTAATCATTTGGATTCTATTGTCTCATAAATATCCAACACAATAAAGTTTAGCAATAATAAGGCCATTCATAATTTCTTGAAAGTAAACCAACGACATAAAGTGAAAGGGCAAAATTATTTCCACAGCATCCGAACGGTGGAAAGAACCTGCAGGTGTGGGCGTTTTGTTTACACCAGAAAAAGAATCAGAACCGGGCTTTGACGCAGACACTTGATGACAGACAGATCACCGATGACAGCAATGTTCGGATTTGACACACTCTGACAGCACAGCATCAGCCTCAGAACCGGGGAGACGAGGGTTCATACACAAGCACACAACAATACTTTGCGATCTATCGATAGAAAGACAAACACTAATTGTTTTGTAGGCAACCCCCCCCCCCACCCCCCACGTTAGTGCTGCTTGGAGTCAGATATGTAAAAACACAGTTGGTTGGCACTCACTTGTTTGTTTGAACCACTCATTTTACATGCCATTAGATCTGAATTGTTAATAAAAATCCGTCTGGAGCTTATTGATTGGTTTTTATTACCTCATTTATTTCATGTCTTGTCTGGATTGCAATGCGCTACTAAATTATTTATGAGGTTAACCACGGTGTTCATTTGCTCTCTCCACACTGCTGAGGCAGTGAAGACGTATAAATGCATTTATTCAGGCTGTATATCGTGACATTCACTTTTGCAACATGCGTGGAACGGAGCAGAAAGGTTGCGTCGTCCTGAAAGTTTAACACCAGAATCCTGTCCTCATGCTTGTTTTGCCATTTATTTGGTTCTGGACAGGTTTACTGTTCAGATTGATTTAATAATTAAGTTAAGTTCAGATATTACAGTTAAGATTAATTTTCACTACATGTGCGCATAGCCGGCCACGCTTACTGCCATAGTTGCTGGTAAGAATCACCTGTATAACCAATAGAAATCACATTGTTCATTGCCCTCTTCAATTATATTGCAATGAATGAACTGCACTTTGATGCTGGAAATCACTGCATGCTCTGCTCTCACCTTTGACAACATCGCCCTCTGCTGGTTACGAACTGCACACGAGGACATGTGATTTGTTTAACGTAATTATTTTTCTTTCAGCAGTAGGCCTAACTGAAGATTTGCTATCATGATTAACAATTATTAATATTAGTTATATTGCCATGGCTTCTGATTTGACTGTAAGATATTGATGCATATGATATGATCTAAAGTACACAAAAACACCAATGGTCAAAGATGGAATACTACATTGTGATGGCACATTCCTTTAAAATGATCCATCATGACGCATTTAGGTTTAGACCATACATTCCTTCAGTGTGTCATCAATGATTGTATCAGAGGCTAAATATACAATACAAAATTGTGCTGTACTGCAAACTCTTAAGCAGCAGTTTTAAGCAATAGTGCAGTGCTGAAATCCAATAATCTAATTTGATGCATTCATCCTCTGCTTGCCGTGATGAATCACCTCTCCAGCAATGAGTGTGTCCCTGCAAATTCATTTTTGATGCGCTTGGAAAATACTAATAAAGTCCAGACGTTCCTACTCCATTTTTTTCTCTGCTCTCCCTCGGTTCTCCGTGAGCTGTTTTTACCTGGAGGCTTGAAACCTTGAACTATTGCAGAATTTATTAGCACTCGTGACAACATGACAAATAGCACAATTATCTGGTTCATCATAATGTTTACCATCATCCATCCTACAACTTCTGCATCATTCTAGAATGGACCACTCTAAAAGGATGAACATGTTGATTTCTTCAGCAGGAAATCTTACGTCTTCCAAATCTTCTGTGTGTTACATAAAGAGGGCAGAAGCGCCAATTGCATTAAACACTATTCACCATAACAAAGGGACCTTGCTACTGAAAATTAGCACCAAATAATGACTTGCTTCATCAATACCCAACAATTAGAGTATAAAATACTTTATTAAGTTGCACTGAAAAGTAAAATACATGTCTCTGCATAACAAAGAAATACTTCAGATAGACTTCAAAAAGGACAACATCAGAATTAGCCATGTTTGCTCAATACAGGTCTCTCTGCCCTCTATGTGTTTTTATTTGTACAAATACATATCAGACAGCCTACTACGTCTTATTGTCTTGTTCATAATTCATTTTGTATTTTTATAATTTATTATTGTATTTTCTTCTTTTTTTATTATCAACCATTTTATTTTACTGGTGAGGAGATTTAGCCGGAGCAAGAGTGAAAACCCGATAACGGCTGAAACACTAGATATTCTCATAAATATCTAAACCTTTCAGTCCACCGCAGTTTTTGACTTAAATTATCTGTCCATCAAAGTATTTCCAGTATTCTCTTTAATTAAAAGTCATCCTGGAGATATACTTTGAATCACTTGAATTTATATCCCTGTTAAATTCAAGCATACTGTGTCTACACTCGACAGCTATCACTCCTCTTGTACACCCAGCAGCAATGTGACATGCGTGGTTTTCTGATGATTGGCTCAAACAAATTGTTTCCACCGACTGTGTGTTGTTTTTTTTTTAACGCTGCCCACCTTCCGTTCAAATGTAAGGTGCGTTCACTGGCTCCACTGATTCATCATCACCAGGTATCAGCTGTGCGGTTGATGGTCCCACGCTGTCATTCTGTCCCTCTCTTCCTCCTCCGCAGAGTCCTCAGAGCTGTTTACCACAGCAGCACTAAGAGAATGGAGCTCCTCCAGAACAGACAGGAGTCTCCCTGACAGGATGCAGACGGGCCAGTGTTCACATTAGTCACGTCTGTGTGAATGTGAGGCTGTGTACTGATGCATGAGGAGTTAGGACACTGCTTACCGTCTGCAGGTACCCCAGAATGACTCCTCTCTGAGGGTCTTTTTCGATGTTCTCTGGCTGCTGCGTGAGCTCTTGTATACTCACTGGTCAACCCTCTCTCAGCAGTGACAGTGGCCTGCAACAGATTCGGGTCATAAGAGGTCGTCAGCAGACGTTTTTCTCAACTGTCTTCACGGCTTAAAGAAGTCTTACCAGCAGTGGTTGTGTGTCTTTCGCCGTCTCCTTCAGTTGTGTATTCTGGACTTCCCTCTTTGTGTGTTGTTGGGTTCCTGTCATTCTGTCCCGTTTCCTTGCCGCCTCTCTCTCAAACTGCCGCAAAGTCATAACTGCAAGAGACAATACAGACAGATTGAAAGCCGCAGGGAAATGCTGCTCGGTACTGTGTCAACAACTCCCATCATATCAGATCACAGTCTGCATTACAGATATGACTTCACCCCCTTATGTTAAGCTGCTGCCGGCTGAGGTAGCATGGTGCTAATCCCGCTACCTGCTTTGGTGTGCGCTCTCTTGGCAGTATTGACTTGAAGCTCCATCTCTCTCAGCTTCTCAGCACAGCAGTCCTCGATCTCAGACACTCTCTCCTGCAGGGCTGAAGGGGAGCAACAAAAGCACCATTCCTCAATACAGCCTCTCTCACACACTGAGGAACAGAATGAGATGCTGTATTTATATGCACCACAGGGTATGAACTGGATTGATTTGCAAATTTTCATTGACAAGCAAGACCACCACAGATCCAAGGTGATTGATTGAATTTCAGATTTCTCGATTATTGCGATGCAACCACATCAAGCGCCGCAGCACAGCAAGGTGGCAGTAGCCTAAAGGTCAGAAAAAGCTCCAGGGAAACATTTGTTCATGTTGTCGTTCGATAAAGTTCCCGCAATTTCAGCCCTGAAATGTAAAGGAAATAAAATCTAATAGTGCGGATTTGATGTCTGCATCATTAAAGCTGCTATAATCAATACTTCTACATTACCAACGGATCCCACGACGACATGTATATGAAAGGAGTAAATCATAATAACAAACCCACAGAGAAAATAACCACCGACTCTACAGTTCCCCTCTACTTTCAGGTCATTGTTTGTTTGTTTTTGGCCCACAACTTTACTGTTTTGGGTCACCAAACGGCAGACGGACACAGTTAGCGACTTGCTAGTGGAAATAGTGGAGCGTTTAGCAGCTAAAGAGACTGGTGGAAATCAAGTGGATAAGACAGACTTGTCCTTTAATGCAGGTTTATAGCTAAGAAGCTGCCAAGTGGCCCCTGAAAAAACAGTAATGGGAAAACTCAGTAACACTCCCTGATCAACTACAGCCAAGGTGCTCTTGAAAATGTCACTTAATCCCTAACTGCTCCGGTGAAGCTACCGAGGAGACCGGAGTGGCCAGGTGTGGCTATATGGAGACGGCAACGAAGGGCATTTCTGAAATAGATCAGGAGTGCTTAGTCTGCTTTCCGTGGATAAGTCGGAGCTGAAAAACACTCATGCGTCTTACAGCAGCCGATGCCTCACCGCGTTCGCTGTGCTCCTGCTGGCTGAGCAGCTCAGAGCGGAGTTTCTCCAGGTTGACCTCGCTCTCCTCCAGCTGGGCCTGGATCTGCTGCAGGCTGCGCTCGGCCTCCTCTCTGCCAGCAGAAGCCTGCTGCACCTCCACCCGGCTCTGCTCCTGCTGCTGCTGCCCCCGCCTCCTGAGTTTGCCTTCATCTGAGGGGGATGTACAAAAAGGTGAACTGAGACACATTCACTGCCAGGACACGGATATACCCGACAGATAATGTGGTATAATAAGGTGTTGGGAGTTGTAAGGGTGCTGCTCACACTGTTCTTTCAGATCAGCCAGAGCTTTCTGGATGAGCTCCGGGCTTCTTTTGAGCTCCTGTGTGAGCTCGTCTCTCTCCTCGCACACCGCACTGAGCTCTGTCTGAAGGTTTGTGATGCTGCAGGGCAACAAAGACAAGATGGCAGCGCAGATAACGGAGCAGAGAGTCAAGCGGAGCATTGGTGTATAACAACGGCAGCCCTAAAACGAATGACTTTGCATACAAATTGTGATGTATTGATGCAGTATATCAGAAAATTATTCTTATTCATAACGCAATATTGATTTCAACCACATTAACCTCCTCTTTAGCCAACCTAACGAAGCTGAAACTGATGTTTCCTGGTTGTATGTCTGTTTTGTAAAGCAATGAGCCTTTATTTGGACAGTGTAAACATTAAGCTTATAATAACAAGTCTTACTAATTCTCTGAATTAGTGCTGAAAGGGTTCTTGGATTCAATGAATATAATTCAATAATAATAATGAATGCTCACCAAATCTGACCAGTAATGATTCATTTTAAATCACTTCACACTAAAACATCTGCCGTTTAAAGCTTTAACAGTGCAAAGAGATGCTCGACTTGCTTCATGTCACAGTAGAACTAGAGGACATCGGGCTGTTGATCATAAGAGGTAAGCCCTTTTAAGAAATCACGTGGGCTCCGAGAATATGCTCATGGTGCATTTGGCTTTATTTTTTGCCATTACTGAGTAAATTAGTGGGGTCAATTCATTTAAAAAAAAAAAAAAAAAAAAGGTAATTGGCAGTTAGTTGCAGAATAATGAAACACCTCATTGCAAAACCTCTTTTAAAGCACACATAGTGACAAATACTGCTGCAGCTATTTAGAAATGATTTGCATTCAGCCTCATGTGAGTACTTTGATTAAAAGGCTATTTCTCTAATGTAGACACTAGGACATAAAAAGAAGGCGTTCTTGCATTGGGTAAAGAGTGTTTATGTGAAACCTCGTACCTGTCAGCAGTTTCCTCCGTCTGTTTACTGGCCTGCTTAGCTTTCTGCAGGGCCACCCTCCTCATGGTCAAACCTGAAAAAACAAAACCATTGTGACTTTATTTACAGGAAACATGCAATTCAAACTGAAGCACTGTGATTTCCCCCCCCCCTCCGTCAGCCTCCTCGTATGACTGCACCTTGTATTGTCTCCACTCGTCTTTTAGCAAACGTTAGCCTCTGGGTGAGAGTGTTGAGTCTTGCTTGAGCTGCGTCCATTTCTGCCACCTTGCTTTCAAATGCCAAACTAAACCTGTGAAGCACAAAAGAGATGTGTGAAAATGAAGCATCGACTGTAATTACACTTTCAACATTGACAAGAACAACAGCTGTGTTTTCCCCTTTTGCTCGTCTGATTTACCAGCTAATCCTGTCAGTTTTGAATTCAGATAAATGCGTTTACCTCCGAACTGCCTCCGTCAGGACTTTTCGTTCAGCCTCTTCTCTCTCGCTGTGGGACTTTAGCTGTGACTTTTCTCGTTGCGTCTGGGCCAAGTCCTGTTTCAATGTCTGGGAAGAAAATCACACGTAAGAAAAGCGCATCGTGACCAGCTGCTGTTCTTAAAACCGTCACCGGTCTTGGAACCCAGCAAAGTTTTCATATAGTCAGCAGCCTGCGCTGTGGTAAAAATGCATGAGGGTTCATCCAAACCCTAAGCAGCACCAAATTTATTGTGCATCATCGAAATTTCGGACAGCCGCGTAAATCACGTCACTTGCTCTCTGGTACTAACCTCCTTTCCCACCCTCTCCAGGTCCAGCTCAGCGATCCTGTCATCTAGACCGTGTTGGAGCACACTAGCGCGGTGCTGCTCCTGCTGGAGCTGCTGCTCAAGGAGTTTGACCTAAAAAAAAACACAGCACACCAGTACCACACTTTAAACACAATGGACATATTTCTTTTACCGTGGTATATAAATAGATGACGATTTTCATACTTTTGAAAGAACTTTATCCTTTTCTCCTCTTAGTTCAATGTCCTTGGAGCGAAGCTGGACGCACAACTTAAACACTTTGTCTCTCCAGAGCCGAAGCACTTGAAGGCCTTCAGATTCAGTCCTCACAAGCGGGTCTGTGGAGGCCTTCAGAAACACATTCATGTACAGTAAATGCACACACACCACTTCAGCAAATGCTTCATACGAGCATGGGGAATTATTGCACGCCAATTAGTCTGGTTTTCTAATGCTTTTTTTTTTTCTCCTTTCTTCCAACAGCTATATTAATAAACCATCAGAGAAGAGTTTTCAAGAAAGTCTGTGCGCTCAAATTCATCACCGTGCAACGAAAACTAAACAATATAAGATCTTTGACGATTATCGATCTCAAGTAATCTTCAAGTTTTTTATTCAAAACTAACCAAAACGCATGAAAAACACATTAAAAATGGGGAAAAACGAAATGTATAAGTCACCTGCAGAGTGCTACTGTACATTATATGATCGGTAGCTGCTTAGTCTACATAGGAAGCCTGCAAGCAGCAGTGCTACTGTTCATCATGTGTCATCAGCGTATGCATGTACGATGTATTAAGTGACACTCACCTTCTTCACTATTTTCTCTTCTTGGAGGGCGAGTATCTCACTCACAGAGTTAAACCTGACAGTCAAAAGCTCTGCGGTCGTCTGAAGAGCGGCTTTCTCTCTGTTCAACCTCTACAAAATGGATAATGTTATTTAACAAACATAAATGGGATGAATTGCTATACTGGGTATATTAACTCGTTTGATTATTCCTTTAACCTGATTTAAAGAACAAGAAATTCCATTTTTTTCCTGTGCAATTACTTCACAGTAGGCTGATTGCAATCAATACGGTTTGGATTGTATTCACCTGAACTGCCTCATTTAATTGTTCCTTCTCTCCTTTCTCCGGGGCAAGCTGGCCGATGTAATTTCTGAGGCTGTGCAGTGTAGCTGATTGTGTCTCAAAAGCTTGTCCCATTTGGCTGAAAAATAAACATCCCCCGCCAAAAAAAAAACACAGTGAATTTGACATCAGAGTGCAATGCATGTGTAGCTCTCCTCAGTTTTAGATTGAACGTGGCACCTTAAATGTTCTTTCAGCCCATCTCTCTCAGCAGATACCTCCACCAACGTGCTTTTCAGCTGCAGCACTTCTGTGGTCATCGATTGAAGTCTGTCCTGTAGTTCCCCGTTTGTGTTTCTCGCTGCACCCACCTCTGCACAATGGGAAGCATGCAACTGTAGCAGCTGAAAGTGAGGAAAGCCAAAGAACAGACATTTTAAGACACAAATAATGATACATTCTCTCATTGACATGGATTCTTGGATGCAGGGCCTTGAGCCGACATCACTTAAATCAGTATGTACAAAGTTTATGAATTTGCCACAGACCTGCACCTCGTGCTTCTTCTGCATTTCCTCCAATTGTACAGACAGTGTAAGAATCTGTGACCTGCCCGTTTGAGCCTTTAGGGTGAGCTCCTGGGCTTCCTCTTTGCTCCTCATTACATCTCTTCTCAGCTCGGTAATTTCTTCCCCAGACTCATTCTTTAGTCTTTCAAGCTGCAAGAAACACAACATGTTTAGAATATATTAAACTAATCATCTTAAACTTACACAATGAAAAGTGCCAGGTGACTGTAAGCTATTATTAAGACTACCAGACTGTACTAAAAACATCAGACTACAGCCTGCAAAAACGAGTTACACGATGCAAGTAATTCTCAGATGATCTCTGTCAACATCCGTGTTGAAAATGAAATGTTTTGTTTGTAAATCGAATTACCTGTGAGCTTATTTTCTCCTTCTGTGCACTGCTGTGAGTGAGCTCCCTCCTGATTTGGCTGAGTTCAGTCTTAGCCCGACATAGCTCTTCCCGCATTGCTTCCAATTCGTGGCTCGGTCTGTTGTACGAAGATGATGCCATGTTAAATTTATTCAAAATAAATGACTCATCATCGTTAATCTCCGAAATGATTAGTTACGAAATGTAAAATGACTCGATTGTGTAACATCTTCTACCTGTTCAGGGAGCTGTCTCTCATCTCTTCCCTGTGTCTCCCTGCAGTCTCCTTCAGCGCCTCCACCTGACCCTTTAACCTCTCAGCTTCGGCCTTGTGCTTCTCTGCCTCCAGACGCCACTCAGTCTCCCATCTGGACCACTGCTCTCTTCTCTCTGCACATCTGTGTTTGAGGGAATGGAGCTTTTTAGGCAAGTTACCCAACATGCCACTCAACTGTTGGACAATAATGGTATTTCTGAGTATATAAAATATATTGTGGGATACCTGACCCTAAGGTATGACTCGTGATCCACAGGGTTCCTTCCTCTTATGCGGTCTCCTTGTAACATCGTGATCCTCTGATTTTCCCTCCTCAGTTCCAAGATTTCCTGTTGGGCCTGTGTGATGGCGAGCCATGGATTGGTGGGACTGGGATCCCCTGGTTGTGATGAAGTTAGGCCTGGGTTTATCCAGGAGATGGGTGGCGGTGTCCCTGCGACTTGAACGCCTCTGTGTGCTCCAGCAGACTGCACACTGGATGCAAAATGCGATGGTGGTACCAGGTCCTCCTGGAGATTCCCTATAAAGCATGACATGTTTAAGTGTGTGTGCATGCCTCACCTGAGCTAAATGTGTAGTACTAGCGTCTCTGTGTCCTGGTTCGGTATTTTACGGCGTGACGCAATTTCCGGTCTTTTCGCAGTCATTTTCTTCGGCTATCGCCATCAAAGTGTAAGTAATATTAATTAATACATATTAAATAATATAATTTTAACAATTAAAACGATATTTAGTTCGAAATGTAATTAGTTAAACTTATGTTTATAACTTACACGATCATTTTTAAATCAGTATTTTAAGTGCATTTTTATTGAAATGTTAGCAAAAAAAACTGTCCGGACCAGGAAACAATTCCGCTATACCAATGTAATATTCATGTTTACTAGTTAACGTTAGTCTTTGCAGACTGGACTTTTGAGAAAGTTACCAAACCACATGACAACTTCCCTCTCCTAGCGTTAAATGCAACATACAGTATCCTTGTTGATAATTAACGTGGGTTGGAGAGCTGACAAGTGCAGACTAACTTAGCGGTAGTTAGTGTGAAGTTAGCTAGGTTAGCGTTACATTGTAGGCTAACGTTAGCTAGCATTATCTTGAACTCAACATCTGACTTCAGGTTAGGAGCAAATGTAACGTTAAACCAAAACTGCAGTGAGAAGAATAAACTTACTTGAAACCGTGGATGACGTAAAATCATCGGGAACTATAAACCTTTCTTTTCCGACATTATGTCTCTCCATGTTCAAAAGAGAAGCTGTCACTGGAAGACAAAACTTGTAAACAAGACAAGGTGCTCTTAGGTGCTGCTTTACGTTTATTATCCCGCTAAACAAGTTGATGGTGGTTGCCTTAGTTAGGTTACAACCACAGGTTACAACGGTTACTCTCTGCTTTAGGCTATTTCAGGAGGCAAACTTCTGATGCTCAATTTACACGTCGGTTAAACTGCAAATACCATGTTTATATCTATGAACTTAACGCCAATGAAATGATTTATCGCGCAAAACTGCCAAACATTACAAACGCGCAGTGCATCCTGGGAAAGTGGAATGTCTTGACATTATCCTCCCCGAGTATTGTCTTGCAGGATGTTATTTCCCTCAGGCTTCTCGTGTCTCGCTACCGTCACAAGAACCCTGCGTTGGCCTTCATCATACATATCGGCTGTCGCCCAGTTTGCGGGAGCGTGTCAAGTCCACTACATAACCAGGGTAACAGCTTAACTGAAAGACTGAACTCAGGACATTAAAAGTCCAAAAGCAAAGAGTATTGTTGCACAGGGGTGGAGCACGTGAGTTTGATTGACACACGGTATTCTACAATAGGAGGTGTGTGATGGGTATAATTTCACACATATGTCAAATTGTATGTCAAATTAACAATGGGGAATGTAGCACTTTATTCTTCTGAATGTGGTTCCATTAGGCATTTTACTAAGAGATATTATTGTGATGATTAGTGGGAAAGAGACTGTATAATTGCACCTAATGAAGTTATTGAAAGTAAGCCATTCCTTCTTTGCCTAGGACTTCCTCACCTCATGAACACCCAGGGGTATCTGACAACCAGACCATTTGTGCTTAATATTCCAGTCCTGCAGAAATGGGAGCACAGAGCATGCGGGGCAGCGAATAAGTGCAGCTTTAAATGGTAATTGGTTATAATTTGGTTATGTAACTGAATATGTTGTTTGAGGTGCATATATAAAGATCTTACCTCCAACTCTAAAATTAAAAGCATATGACAAATTTACATTTGCATATTTTGACAGATTTCTGTCCTGCAGTGATGCACATTTTGCGCACACTGCCTTTGTGCTGTAAATCTATAAACTGCAAACATGAGCTCACCTTCAAGCAAAGGAATGCATCTATTGCTTGTTGTACGATTCAGAAGACTATAATCACATGTTTTATATAGTTATATCTTTTATTTTACTCTGTTGCCTTCAGGAGTCACTTCTGTTTGTCTTGCTGTATATCCTCCTCTCCACAGCTGCCATGATCCACATTCCCCCTGGGGTTCATTAAAGTTTCATATATTATAATCTAATCTATTTATGGTGTATTCAATGAACAAAGACACATTTTAGTTTGATTAATTCACGTAAATTACCATATATATCGATACAACCTGACAAAACAATAACATAAAATAAATAAAGGATAGAGAGGTTGGCTATATAAATACCTCAACAAATAACTAAAGATATAAAAATGCAGGTACATTGCCAAGACAGATAACCAATGGCATCATGAAAGACTGGACCTTGTAATGTAGTGAAGGGATTGTTGGAGGAAAACAGTGGGAGTGCTGTGCATTATTTGGGCATATATTTTATCCTCTCAGCTCTCCAAAGACACTGCAGCAGTCCTGTAGAATAAAGCAGAGGAAAAGAAGGATCAGAGCCGCCGGGAATCCAGAAAACAAAGACAATACTGACCCTTTTCAGAGAGAGAGCAGAATTAAGATGCAGTTATGTTGCTTTGAACAATACTTAAGAGCTAATCAAGGCGGACCGTTACTGCCTATATAATCTGAATCAGCTTTATTGGCCATGTCTGCGTACGCATATGGGAATTTGACTCCGGTTTTTACATTGCTCTCAACGTTCATACACAGAATATACAAATAAAGAAAATTAAAGCGCTTAGAACACATGGCAGATAAAAGGAGCATTTTGATAAAGGCAGAACTCGAATTGAGACAGGTTTGTGAATTTTCAACAAAAATGCAAAAACAAAACGCTGCAACAGAAGCTCATTTAGGCCACTTGTAACAGCATTATTGTTTCAGTCACTATCCAGTACTCATGACCACACGAGGCCATGTCAGTAGAACATCTTTGAGGACAACTAAAAGTACTGCCCTGGCAGACTGATCCCTGACCACACACACTAGCTTTTTGTACATGTAGCGGGGCAAATATATGCAGAAAGTACATAAATGATGCCTGACAGACTAACAAGACTTTGCTATGCTCATGGGAACAGTCCTCTCAACAGTCCTGGCCATGTCAGTTAAGGTGTGAATCTTTTAATTATTACAGACAATGAAAATATATTTCTTATCCTCACTTAAGAGCAGTGGATATCCTGGCACACCGTGGCCACGGAAACTGCAACATCTTTGTCCCTAATCAAGCTGACTCAGCCCACACTTACTGGTTTAAGTGGAGAAACTGTCCATGACTGCAAATATGTGGACTGGAAATTGTGTCTTTAATTAAAATGTCTTCCTCTCAAAATGTGCTTGTTGAACTCTTCCCATGCCACAAGGGTAATACTGGTAAGTCCAGTACACACACAGAAATATGCCCTCATTAAAAAGCGTAGTGGATTCATAAAGGCCCTGCTAAAACCACAGGTGACCTGGAATGTATTATCCAATAAGACTAACTTGCTTAAAGGAAGCTAATCATCTCCATGCATTTACATAGGAGCTATATTTGTTTTAGAAACCCATTTTGTGAGTGTATCAAACAGATCTTGTTTCCTGAATGAGCGTCATGAGACAATGGGCTATTTGTCTCTGTAAAAGTGTTCCTTGCTTTGGTAACCCAGCTTGAAACAGACATCACGAGGCGGCATCGCTATACTGTAAAGACGATGCCTAAGCTCAAAGCACAGCAGTTCAGCCATCGCCACTGGGCATTATACAAAAAGCGTATGTGAGAAAAAAAAAAATCTTTGCTCTGTCAGCAACTGTCTGGACTTAACCTCATAGTGTTAGTAGATTTCTAGTGTTTGGTTGGGGCAGATTTCAGTGTGACTTTCACATTTTGATTCCAAGTGCAACTTAAGAATGCAACAGATGAGCTCAAATCCCTAAATAAAGAAATGTACTTTATATTAGCAGCTAGTAGGATGTAGAAAGGAGCACAGGAAGCAACAGAAACAACACAATCATCCCAATGCTTTTCAGATTCTAAGATAGATGTGTTTCATAGAGAGAGAAGCAACTTTCGCTTTCCTGCAATGGACTAATTTCCTGCCACTTGTGATCATTTTTGTCTCAAAGCAGTTCCCTTTTGTGGTTTAATAGGGATGGGCTTTCCATACCAGTACAATCTGCTTGTTAAACAAGTGTGGGTCTGATGCTTCAGAGCTGACATTGCAAGGCTCTTAGCAGTGCTTTTTATTCCCACAGTGATTAGAGAGCAGACTTTTCATTAGTAAATCCTCATTGTTTAGACCTTGCTACAAGGAGATGAGTTGATTATGAATCTAATTTGAAATACATTTCACTGCCTGTGGGAAAAACATATTGGAGGATGGTTTGCAATTTTTGTCTTATGGTTTGTTACAGTTTGCTTAAATGCCAATTAAATGAAGCCTAATATATTCCGAGTGGACATCTTCTCTCCACGCGGGCCTGCACACTTCTTCGCCTCACTTGCTTATCTGGTGAAAGGTATAGATGGGTTTTCGCTCGAGCACAAAGCGCGTGAGTACGTGAGCGCTGTCCGGTGTTACGGTGGTTACTTAATGGTTTCAAAATTGGGATTTTGTCGGTGTGTTGGAGGGTGAATTTAATGCACTGGCGTAACCCGGTGGTTGCCTAGTAACGCGCTGGCAGTGGGCGCCGTAGGGAGAGCTCTATGGTGGGCGCTCCATTAAAACCGTTGGCGCTCCTGACCTTGGCGTCGTATATGCGCAAAGCACACAAGACCGTGCAAAGCAGGAGATAAGAGTACAGATCCGTGTGTTTGATACCGAAACCGGAGGAAATAGATTCACACTCGGCACAGCCCCCCATTGTCTTATAGCGACACCGACGGGCATGGTATGGAGGAAATCTCGAGATGGAGCGCGCATCAGCCTCTGTAAAAGCAGGTGAGTTAACCTAATGATTGTGTGTTGTGTTGGTTTTTTTTTCCGAGGGACGAATCTTTGTTCAGATTGATTATACTTAAACTGATTGTTTCATTGAACGCGAGGCTATTGCCCGCTGATATACTGTGGTGCAGAATGTGTTGGCTCGCTATTATTTTAATTTTATCCAATATTACACCGTCCTAGACCCAGATTAAATAATCTTCACAGTCACAACGTGAGGCAGTACACACACACACACACACACACACTATAGCACTTTGTCGGTGCTATCTGGGCTGTGGCTTGTTTTTTTTTCTGTGGGTCTGGGTCTTTGCATCCATTTATAAAGGACTAACCATTATGTTGAGTGCTACCTGCAGGTTCCCTATAAGGTAGTCTCCTCTGCGTCAATCCCTGCTTCTCTTTATTGCACTGCTAAATTAGGGGGATTTGGGGAATCCACCGAAGCGGTTTTGATCCACACCAGTCGAAATACAAGGGCATTGGAGCCCAGCAGCCTATACTGTTGTCTGACATACTATAGGCTCCTTCTCAAATGCTTTCATGTCAAGGGCCCCCAGGCTACCAGAATGTAATCGATAAGATGTTGTCCCAGAGATTTTATTAGTGGTGAATTGGTGTTGAATTGTGTGCCTGTCGATGATGCAATGGCCGGAGAGAAACATGATTATATAGCAATCATTCTAATAGGTCTGTAACCACACCAATTAAAGGATTTGGTCCCAGAAAAAAATAATACTTTTGACCCAAACCACCTCTGTGATGTGTAAATATCTGTCTAAATAATATGTTATTATAATATGTTATGATTGTAAAACATCTTGGTTTTTGCACTTATCAATCAGTTACTGAGTTATTGCAAGCACTTAATTGGCAAGATATATTTCACCCATGTTTCTTACCTGTTGCTGGGCATGTTGCCAGTCTAAATTGCCCCAAAAACTTGCAGTGTATCAAACTCAACTGAGTGATGGCTCATTTTTATTACATGGCCCATTTGGTGTAAGCTATAAAGCTTTTATCCACATCTGTCCCATCGCAGACCACAAGTTGGAAAAAGAATACTCTGCAGCCCAGTTGAAGGCAGTATTCAGCTGCTTTGGCAGCCTGCAGAACAATCAGTAAAACTGAAGTATATCTAAAGATTATACCTCAGCTTTGCTCCGATTATTTAAATTAGAACTTTGTTTTAATGTCCAATAGCAAAACATCAACAAAAAAACACATTTATTGATACTAATATCATGAATACATGTGAAATTTAAAAGGAAATGCCCCTCATTTAATGAATTCATTATTAGATTCTTTGATCTACAGCAGCCCCAGTGACAGGGCTGCTTCGTAAGCTACAGACAACAAACACAGTGTCATTGGTGTTGCCCACTGTACTGTAACTGCTAATTTGATAATTGACGATTTCACAGCAGGTTTTGTGAACAGTGAGGATTCATACCTCCAAATGATTTATTATCATTGTCAGTTCCAAACTAGGAGATGTGCTCCGATTTATTAAAAATCTGGTTCTCTATCTTTTCCATTTGAATGTCTCGGGAGCCGTACATCATTGTCACATAACAGATAGGGGATTGAACAAGCCTTGTCCTTTTTCCGGCTATAAGAACATTCACAAGTGTTAATTAATACAGACGAAGCTGGCCTAGGGCAGCAATGTACAATATTTCTCAAAAGAACCAGTGTGATATTACTTTCATGTGTCTCAGTCTTTTTTTTATAAAAAGGACAACTATGATTGTGTCCATATCAGGAAATGTGTTACACCTAGGAAAGAGAGGATGAGCAGCCTTTATTTCTGTGTACTTCCTGGTGATGTAAAGAAAATATTGCAGGGAAAGAGAAAAGCCAATGAACCACATCTGTGCTTAATTAGTTTCTCATATTAGGAGGAACAAATTGTCCCCCTGTCTTCACAGATAGGTTTATCAGACTGACAGAGAGCTGTTTAGCTGCAGTCGTTGGCAATACTTGAGGCAGCGCTCGTCAATAGATTTGATTAGGTTAACAAGCTTGCTTTTGCCTTGCTCATTGACGAGCCAGTGAGAACCTGATGTCGAGCATATTATGCTGACTGCTATCCCAGACCATGAGGACTGAGACGGGATGCATTTTGGATAACAAAGTAGTTAATTGGAAGACGCACAACACAATTTGCTCTGTAGTTCTCCGTGGGTGAGCTTAGATTTGAGACCTTATTTGAATACAGTATGCACATGTGATTAGGGGTGAATGTTACTGAGACGTTTACACTTGTGAACCACTAACGAGACAAACTATCATCACACAGAAGCTCTGGCGACTGCCGTCGGGTTAGAAAACAGTTTATATGTTTGTATCTAAATAAATATTACTGGAGTAACGAACCAAAATCAAGGGATTTTTTTCACTTATAATAAAAGAAATCATTGTGGAATTAACAGGAATTTATTTATGACTGCAAATGGATTAAAAATCCTATATTTTATTAAAAGACTAAGCATTAGTGTTGGTCAAAAAAAGTGAGAAGTGGGGAAAAAATGGATTACAGAAGATGAAGACTACCGCAAATCAATTTCTCAATACGATGTCAAAGGATCCTTTTCTTCTGATATTGAACTCAACTGTTTTATGCTGCCTTTAAGCCTTCCTCAAGTCCGTCACTTAACCTTACTTGCTATATGAGGACGGGTTGGGGCTTGCGGTCCCATTAGACATGTTTGTTCTGGGACACTTCCATTATTCATCTTCAAGTTAGTGGTTGACAGTGTTGCTTACATGTAAGACACAAAAAGATACAAATATTGATAATGTGAGATATTTGGTGTTTTAGAAATACATTAAACACTGAAACATCAGAAGCCAGATATTCCTTAATCTTTCTTCAATGCTCATATTCATCTTTCTTTGCTGTTCACTTTGCCACTTTTACATTAGAAGAGGGGAGCTTAACACCTTTTATCTTGAGATGTTTTCGCAGCATTACTCCAACATAACAGCAGATGGATTTTTCAGATTCCTCCCATCTCCTCCCACACTGATACACAGAGATCAGTATTCAGTGATTTGTACATGTCAAAGCATAAATTTG
This sequence comes from Anarrhichthys ocellatus, assembly GCF_004355925.1. Lineage (NCBI taxonomy): Eukaryota > Metazoa > Chordata > Actinopteri > Perciformes > Anarhichadidae > Anarrhichthys > Anarrhichthys ocellatus. The sequence continues at coordinate 2,210,989 of NW_022280048.1, read as the reverse complement.
CTCCTTTGAGACAGCAAATTGTCCCAAAATTATTAGCATCGATGCGTTACAGTGGATGTGGCATGCTGATTAAGCTTGTATAAAAGTGTGTATTTAGAGCCCCAAGGTACAGCAAGAAAACACTTTTATCACAACTTAGTCAATTCTTTCTGATCATCTTGTTTTCAGATTTGTGTGCACTGCAATGAAAAACGGAAGTGGGGGCGGTCCATACCTGGCTGTCGTGTATTTGGATTTGATAACCGTCGCAGCTGAAGGCGCAGTGAGTGATGTCTGTCTGAGAGGGTCGGTGCAGAGGGACTGAGCGGTCACTACATTGTGCATTTGTGCTGTGCAAGGGCACTGTCCTGCCCAGACCAGACCATGTGGCTAGCTACGTTTAGAGACCATCTGTTGCCCGCACACCTGCTACATCATCAAGGGACTGTAACCATCACCCACTGTGCTCTTCTTTGGTGGATATTATGTTCCTGCTGGTCATTCACCAAGGCAACAAGCCAGAAATTCTATCCGACCGTGACCACCCAGTTTGGGAAACTGCGAGGCCTCAGGGTTCCTGTGCCCAGCGAGGTGCTCCGGCCCGTTGATCAGTATCTGGGGGTCCCCTATGCTGCTCCGCCCGTGGGCGAGAAGCGCTTCATGCCCCCCGACCAGCCCTCCTCTTGGTCAGGTATCAAGAATGCTACCCACTTCATGCCTGTGTGCCCTCAGAACATCCACAACACCGTACCGGAGATCATGATGCCCATATGGTTCACCTATAACCTGGACACAGTAGCCACATACATTCAGGATCAGAGCGAGGACTGTTTATATCTAAACATCTACGCTCCGACAGAGGATGGTGAGTTGGTGTGGTAAAATGGACAACAATAACTACCCATTTCTACCAATCATTATTATCCATGTCGTCCTGTTATCATCATAAAGCATGTGTGCGACCACTTCTCATTTCATCGCTGCCACCAAGTGCTGATTTACCATCCAAAGCAATGCCATTGTTGTTTCACTTGTTGCAGTCATATTCCATATGAAATAACAGTCATTTCTCCATTAATAAGTAGGAATTTATTCATATATTGGTAGTTGTGGCAGCTGGAGATACCCTGAGGTCACTGAATGTGTATGGATACACACAGACTCACCGAACCAAAGAAATTATTTGCAGCATTTATTAAAAAGGATGAGCCCATAGCATATTTGGCTGTCACCGCTGAGGATCAAAGGTAATCCTGAAGAACCACTTTGCAGATCTAGTAAAGCTAGCAGTGCCAGCTTTCCATGTTTTGGGGGGAAAAAAATACTATTTCGAATAGAATATGTTCAGAATAGATTACCTCCCTCACAAGCATTCAGTATAACACAAAACATTCAGCATTCAAAGTTGGACCGTGTTCAGCTTTTGTATGTAACCTGCTGCTCTTTGGCAGACTTTTCCATGGTAGCGTAGCAACGGATAAACAGCCTGCTTGAGAGGTAGCTGTCCAAAATGGTGCAGACCATGTTTTATAAAGCTTCTGGTCTGAGTGCTGCTGCCGAAAGGCTTCCTTACCCACCACCCAAACAGGTTAATTAAATCTCACACTTGCATTCACATTTTAAAGGAAGGAACATAACCCATCGGGTTTATACAATTTTTATTTCTTTGGAGATTTTTTTCTTTCTTTATGTCATTGTTTATTTAAAATGCACCTCGGGCATTCTGTTACTTTATTATTTGTTTCACTGATGTGAAACCTGTGCTTTTTTCATTTTTATAGATCTCCAGTAGTGTGTTGCCAAATTAAAAAGTGGTTTATTGAGATTTCCACTATTTAATATTTGTTTTTGTGGCTTGTTACCTGCTCAGTCAGAGTTTATTAGTCATTGATCAATAAACCATATACCTCATATCTTCAGTAACTATCCTGCAGTGCTTAACCTGAAGAATCAACATGACAGTTTGTTTGAAAATATAATTGTACAGCGAGATACAATGAACCAAGAAAGATGTATTACTGCAGTCAAAGCTGAGGCAGCTGGATCAATATAACGACAGATAATAAACCATTCAAAGGAAACAGTGTGTCTCTGCATGTGTGTGGGCGCATACTCACACTGTCATTTCCTACAAATATCTAACAAGAATTGGTTTACTCGATGGAAACAGAATTACAAACACTGATTATTTTGTATCTCTACTCTAACTTATAATGTAATTGTGTCACACAGCTCTAGATTTTGCATCTACATTTAGTCAGAAAGCAATTGCAGGTAAAAGTGCAACATGCTGCATGTAAATGGGATGATCTTCTCTTTGCCTATAATGTCTGGATCTTTTGTCTCCTGATTCTGTCAGTTGGATTGGACCGTATATAAAAATAAGAGGCACAGTCAACCGTGATGTTTTCAATTTTGTACTTTTTTTTTTCCTCATGTGAATCCCAGGGAGCCAACACAAGAAAAAGGGGGCGGCTTTCTCACATGCTGAGACTCATATATCTGAAGGTATTTTTTTAAGAGCTCAAAGTCTTGATGCATGGATTCTTTCAGCTTGAGTTTGGTGGATGAAGTTACAATTCTTCGTCTTTCTTCTTGCCTGAAGAACAGTACGAGTTCTTTTTATCTGATTTATGATTACGTACCTTTTCTGTTACTGCACCTCGTGCCTTGAATTGAGCTTTCAGTAAGAGCTACATTGCTGCTGCCATCCACATTGATTGCATTATCTACTTATCTGTCTGATAGTCTCTTTTAAAGACAGTCGTTGGTCAATGTAACAAGTTGGTGTCCAAGCACGAAGCGTAGATTTTTTATTTTTATTGCAAAAATGAAGTTTCTATTTTAGCTCGTACTAGTAGATAACAAGAGCTCGGTGCAGTGTGGGACTTATAAGTCCAAGTCTACACATATGAAACGTTTTATTTTTGCTTGTGCATGCATATTATATGTGGAACTGTGAAATCACACCATTACAGAATATTCTTCTCCACTGACATCGAACCACAAGTCAAATCAATGGGTTTTCTTCTCTTTCTTCCTCTCATCAAAATATTTCCGATACGTTACCGAGGCAAAGCATGCTCGGTCGTGAGCTTACCTGCACTGTAAAATCTGGTGTTAATTACAGTTGACTCTTTGATTCATAAACCCCTCGTCAGAGTGTCCATGCATTTTCTAAATCTCATTACAGCTTCCAAACCACAAGCATATCACTGCATCGCACCTTTTCCAAGCTGTCTTTACTCATACCTCATACTGAAAAGTTGATATAACGTTTTTAATAACAGTGTTTCATTACTATTGCCTCGGCCGTTGTTTGCTCAGCATATCTGTGTGTGTGTGTTGCAGATATAAGGGACTCCGAAGCTCGACCTGTGATGGTTTACATCCATGGAGGCTCCTATATGGAGGGCACCGGGAACATGATGGACGGCAGCGTGCTGGCCAGTTATGGGAATGTTGTTGTCGTCACGCTCAACTACAGAATCGGAATATTAGGTGATGACAACAAGTCTGTGTGGTAAAATTTAATGGTATTTCAAATGGGGTATTTAGTTTAATGTGGGAGAATAAACATAATGCTCATTAATTCCCACTTGTGTTGCTGTTATAACCTATAAAAAGAAGACATGAGAGAAAAATACAAAGCAGTTCGAGAGAATATAGGCAACGGGGCTCTCGATAGCATGGCATAGCTTGATTTGCATAAATATGTTGTCCTCAGAGGAAAAGTGCTGCAAATACTTATCATGGTCTGTCCAAGCTGTTTGGACTCATTCTGAAAACACAATTTATCTTCTTTTAGATAGAAGTATCTAATCTGTGCAAGATCATCAGCCTTTGCAATTGTTGAAGGAAAAATGATTAAAACACAGTATGGAGCAATGCAGCGTTCACAAGCATTCGCAAGGTCAAGAGTTTCCCTTGCGTTTAACATTCAAAACACAGTACGTTGTTTAGATGAGACTAGACAAGGGAATAAGTAATAGCATCAATTGTAAGAGCACGGTGACCTCTCTGGTTTTATGAAATTCATGTAGAGAACTAGGCAAAAGATTTATGCACATTGAATTTTATGAAGTCACAAGCGAGGAGAGAATTCAGATTCGCAGAGCCTGATCACTTCCTGAGGGGCGCCGCTGCTTGGAGACTATTACGAGGAGTTGACTAAAGTAGTCAAGACACTGTGGGAGAGAGCGAAGGAATATTTGCACCTGAGGGGAAACGGTGTCAGCTCAGTCAGATGCCCTGCTGGGCTACAACTTTAGATCAAAGCTGTGACATACACTGTAGATCTCTACTTCAGAACTGGCTCTGATGTCTTTCTGTGTACTTCAGGCTTCCTCAGTACTGGTGACCAGGCAGCAAAAGGAAACTATGGACTCCTGGACCAGATTCAAGCTCTCCGTTGGATCAGTAAGAATATCGGTTACTTTGGAGGAGACCCGGGTCGCATCACAGTTTTTGGATCTGGAATCGGTGCTTCCTGCGTCAGTCTGCTAACTCTGTCCCACCACTCAGAAGGTAAGGACCACCGTCTCAGTTATCTCTGACTTTGATCAATACAGGTTTGCTCAGTTATTAATGCCATCACTTAAAAAAAGCAACGTCAAAATCCACAAACTTAACATTGCAATCATGTTCATTTCTTATCTTTGAAGATGCCAGTTACTTTTGGAACAATCATTTTTAATCTTTTTGGAATTTTGGTCTTTGTTTCAAGCTTGGCTCTAAATGGTCTGTCAGGGAGATGAAGTGTTATGACATGGTAGTGTAGGGTAAAGGGGGTATTTGTTAAGTAAGTGATTGCTTTTGTTTCCCTCTACTCAATCTAATCAGCCTAAAAGCTTTGCCTCTTAAAATGGGAAGCTCTTAAAGAAGCCTACTGGCATTCTAAAAGTTTCCCCCACGCCATCATGTTCACCTGTGTCCATCACTTTTTACCATTCTATCTGACTAATATTTACATCTTTCAGCGACCGTTTTGTTTTACCCTCATTTACTCAGCTACATATACAGTGTCTATAGTGGAAAGTTTCTAAGCTTTACTAAAAAATACAAAAAAACAATCAAACACCATCTTCCTTTTCATTGGCGTTCTGTATTTGCAAAGCCTTGATTGAAGACACTGTTTACCAAAGACAAGGCTGGTGTGAGAATGAAGCAGGACCAAAAAAAAGAGAGACCACATTCTTTAGATATTTTCTTAATTCATCTATTTGATCCCCCCCACACACACATTTATTGGCAATGCTTTATTTAATTGAAAATGTCACATTCTAGTCCAGCTTCAACTACAAATCCATGCTATCAACATTATTATTTTTGAAATGACAATATAAATCAACATGAATTCAATTAAAATACCTGTTTAAAGAGTATAAATTACCCACAGGAAACCGGTATTTGTTATCACTGACAAGGAAAACTGTTTTAATCTACTTTTCTTTTTAGTGGATGTCATGCCATTTGGTAAACACTTATCCAAAGCTCCTTGCAAGAATCAAAGGGGCGTATTTCAATATGGGTGGCCCACCCTCTTATCGTTGCTGTATTATTTCCCCGACCGTCGCATTGATGCTGGACAGAAACACAAGGGCACAAACTGTGTGTTTTCATCAATGCCAGGCAGGCTGCGGCAACTGTCCTTTGTGAGCTTTGTATTTGATGCCCTAGCTCGGCTGCAGCGAATGCACAAAGACCTCCGGCTGTCTTTGAAGTAGACTAGCTGCTGCCCTAAAAAAATTGAAATAAATGACAGCAAGGCAAGACAAAGTGACACTGTCCCCGCACTCTTTTTCAAGCGACGGCTATGCTTTAACCTCAGCAGAGTACTTTTTGACTTGGTACATATCACTTGTCATTTTTAGGTGGTAGATACAAAATCCCCAGAGACAGAGGTGACGCACTGCATATAAACAATTCAACAGAGCATTGTGTTTACTGCATCAACATTGAAGGATCAGGGTTACTGCATATTCATCTCCCCGCACAGTCCCTCCACTGCACACTTGGCATCAGAAGCCTATACGAAGCTATGCAGCTTGTTAGACACATAGTATTAACGATTATACGGTTGCAGTGCGCGTGCGAATAACTGGCGTCGAAAGCCTCCTCACTGAAACAATGCTGCCAATTGATCATTAATTTGACTTGTATTCACTGTCATCCGCATATAGTAATGACACCACGAGAAACAAATAAGGGGATCAACAGAGAGAAGCAAGTCTTTTTTTTAATCATTATAATAACAATGGAACGGGACAGCATCCTATTAGAAGCTCATTTCTTCCACCAGCTGCTTTACAGAGCAGCTTCTCATCAGCAAGGCTCAATCTGGCCTGTTCACTCTCTTTCACCCTTATGCTTTATCTCCCTGGCTAATATTCAAAGTACATCACAAGCGGGCTTGTTTGCTTTTATCTACCTAAATGTTGTGTGTCAACAAACCTTGGATTTAGTTACCAGCCGTGACAGCGACCGTGGTATTATTTTCACCATGTGTGTGTGTATGTGTCTGTGTGTGTCATCATTGAAAAAGTGGTCCTGGAGACACCTACTGTAGTGGGAACTACCACAACGGCGGTTTTGAGTAGGCCTACTTTGCCAGGTGTTGACAGATTTTGTCACTGTGATAGCATCGCAACCGTGCAAGGTGCCGTCACGAAACTTTACAAATGTGTTGTTGAGATCAATAGGGAGGATGAGTTTGAAAATGGGAGCGGTACAAGCAAAGGGGGCCGGAAGTAGGGGGTAGAAAGCGGGGCTCAATTTGGCGTCAAGGCTGGTGTGATATCTAGTTGTGATTAGCAATTTGTGCAAAATGGATCATGTCAAAAATGCCTTTAAGGTTGCTGAAAAAGAGAAAAAGAACACTAATACTAACCACTGTTCTCTGGGCTTCTGTTGTCTTCTGTGTCTTTCTGTTGTGAATTTTGTGTCCCAAGGTTTGTTCCACAGAGCCATCATCCAAAGCGGTTCAGCCCTGTCCAGCTGGGCTGTCAACTACCAACCAGTCAAGTACACCCGCATGCTGGCCGAGAGGGTCGGCTGCAACGTGCTGGACACTGTGGACATGGTCTCCTGCCTGCAGAAGAAGAGTGCAAGGGAGCTGGTGGAGCAAGACATCCAGCCCGCCCGATACCGCGTGGCTTTCGGTCCTGTCATTGACGGAGATGTCATCCCGGATGACCCGGAGATCCTGATGGAGCAGGGCGAGTTCCTCAACTATGATATAATGCTGGGTGTCAATCAGGGAGAAGGGCTGCGCTTTGTGGAGAACGTGATGGATCTGGAAGACGGCGTGTCTGGCAACGACTTTGACTTCGCAGTTTCAGACTTTGTGGACAGTCTGTATGGCTACCCGGAAGGGAAGGACACACTGAGGGAGACGATAAAATTCATGTACACAGACTGGGCCGACAAGGACAACCCGGAGACCAGGAGGAAGACCTTGGTGGCCCTCTTCACCGACCACCAGTGGGTGGAGCCCTCAGTAGTGACGGCTGACCTACACGCCCGCTATGGCTCGCCTACATACTTCTACGCCTTCTACCACCACTGCCAGAGCCTCATGAAGCCAGTGTGGTCAGACTCAGCGCACGGAGATGAGGTGCCTTATGTGTTTGGCATCCCCATGGTGGGCCCAACTGACCTGTTCCCCTGCAACTTCTCCAGGAACGACATCATGCTCAGCGCTGTGGTCATGACTTATTGGACCAACTTCGCCAAGAGCGGGTGAGTAAGAGCAAATCCAGGGACAAACCAAAGTACATGTTAACATTAATATGGCTTCTTTACATATAGTTGCAGTGCATTCAGTATCCCATTTTACAATCCTTTCGTGGCTTATGGTATAACATAGATGACCTTCCTTGTGCTGCAGACTTTATGTATGTTGAGATGTTCAACCTCTAACTTCGGCTACATTCGCCCTTCTGTAAGATTCAGCCTTAAGTAGTGCCGCCTAATTAAGTGCAGCCCGAACTCCCACTGCCATGTCGTCCAGCCTTTATCAACTGTTCTCCTTTGCTCGTTCACAAGAACACTCCCATGGAACGCGTTGCTACAGTTTTTATCAATTAATATGAATTCCTTAACATCGAAAGTCTATAAATAATCTTCATCTATCATTAATGGTCACTTCTTACTGTAAATTAGGTCTGCTTTACACTCATAACATTTGCACTCACTGGATATTTAATTGTGTACACTACCAGCAAAATGCTAAAAAATGTGGTGATGCTTAACTGCGCAGTCTCATTAAATGAGCACACACCATCTAATCTAATGGAAGCTGTGTCTTTTGAAATGCCATGTTGTCACTATTTTAAAGCTTCCTTATAGACTCTATACGCACTTCGGGCAGACTTCCGGAAGGTGATGGATCTCAAAGTGTACAGCTTAATTCACATAAATGTTCAAAGCAGTCACTCACTGTCTGACAAAAAGGTTACGTTGAAGAGAAAACTTGAGAAGGCTGTTAAGATGTACGCCATAAACCTCTGCAAACTTTACTGTGAGTTGTACTTTCTAGTAGGATTGGCAGAAATAATCAGTAAAGAAATATGTATATGGTTGTTTGCAATACTCAATAGTGTTACACTGGAACCAAATGTTGTTGCCTTTATTGAAGGTACTGTATAGATTTGAGTATGAAGTTACTGACTTTGGATTATCATCATTATCATTAGAAGCACTGACATTTCAAAGTATTTCCAGGATTGAAAGGAGATGTTTTCAGCTTATGAAGGTTTTCCAGTTTCCTTCCGTTGACCTGCACCAACAGTGACTCAGCATTTAAAAAACATGCTTGTGGAAGTGCAGCTTCTGCACCTACTGACAGCTTATTTTGCAATTTGTCAAACAGAGGCACAGGTTTGCGTGTCTGTGAAGATAAGTGAGTTGCACTGTAGTGGAGGACTCCGCTGCTGCTGCCCTGCTGGAGTCTTCCTGCATATTGAACGCACAGCAGCAACGAGTCTTAGCGGATGATGACGAGCAGTAGGAGGAAGCACAGCACAGGTCACTGTAGGCTGCTGTTTTTACTGTGTAGGAATGAGGGAATGCTGAGCCCTTGAGGAGAGATGGTGATATTACATTGTGTTGACATGTCGATGAAGTTCTTCTCCTTTTTTAAAATTTAACAAACAGGCCTTTTGTTTTGATTTGCATTTGTAATGGCAACATAGCATTTATACCAGCAAGGGCTGGGCTACGGGGTCGAAATCATTATCACAGTATGAATGAGGATATTTTCCCTATAATGATATGCATTATGGTATGGCAAATGTAAGCAAAATTTTAAATACCCAAACTAATGCTCAAAGCAAATAACTGTGTGTAAAACTAAAAACATCTTCTGCTCTAAATCATTCATTTGGACAAAAAGGTTTCAGGAGCGATATCTTGATAATTATCATTACAATATGATGATATTCTGGAAATTGATAATGCTGAATTATTGCCGAACCCAAATACTACCATTTAGCTTTCTTCCGTCGCATTTATTTCTTATGACTTAAGTTTTCTGTCTTAATGTGTCTGCAGGGATCCTAACAAACCAGTGCCACAGGACACCAAGTTCATCCACACCAAGGCCAATCGCTTCGAGGAGGTGGCCTGGTCTAAGTACGACCCCTACGACCAGCTGTACTTGCACATTGGCCTGAAGCCTCGTATCCGTGACCACTACCGCGCCACCAAGGTCGCCTTCTGGAAACACCTGGTGCCCCATCTCTACAACCTCCATGACATGTTCCATTACTCCTCCACCACCACCAAGGTCACCCCACTGGATTCCACCCAGTCCAACGGTAAGAAGTCGGGCAGCACCGGTCGTCCTCCCTTATCCACTGCCCACAAAGACGGCGAAGAGGGGAGGGAGATGGGCCCTCTCATCATGCCGAACCCGAGAGATTACTCCACAGAGCTCAGCGTCACCATTGCTGTGGGAGCGTCACTGCTCTTCCTCAACGTCCTGGCCTTCGCCGCTCTGTACTACCGCAAGGACAAGCGCAGTCGGCAGGACAGGTCCCAGCAGCCCAGTCCCCAGCGTGATAGCAAAGGCAACAATGTGAGCCACACCACCACTATAGACGAGACCCTGTCCCAGCAAAGGAACCAGTGTGAGGCCCTTCACAATCCTCTTCACGTCTCGCCCAGCATGGACTACTCACTGAGCCAGCGCCGTTCCCCTGACGACATCCCTCTGATGTCCCCCAACAACATCACCATGATCCCCAACTCCCTGATGGGCCTCTCCAACATGAGTCCATACAGCACCTTCCCAGCTGGTTACAGCTCTGCAGGCCTGCCCAGCACCCACTCTACCACTCGGGTATAGCCTGGCAGGAGTTGAGGGAAGGTGGGGAGGAGAAGCGTGACATACATAAAACATGGAAATGTAAAGCTATATTTAGGATGTGTAGGTAAAATAGGATTGAATATGTTCGTTCTGTCTTTTCCAAAGGTGTACAACCGCCAACATTCTGCCTTTGCTCTCTCATAATAGGAAGTCTAACTGCAGAGTCATTTTATAATACTCATTTTCAAAGGCAGACAAAAACAAAAAGCGCATTTCATTTTCCACTTTAGCTTTTTTGGAACTTTACCTAGCAAGAACTTAGTATAATGTTTCTACAGTTGGATTTGTATGGGAAGCTTTTTCTTACTCTGTGATATCTATTTTGATCTCGTGGAACGAAGTGACATTATAACTCGTGGTGGACAGAGATGAGATCTGGTAAAAGCTGAAAAGCCGTATTATTATTATTATTATTATTATCAAGCTATTTTATACATATTTCTCATGGTGCATTGCTTATTATGGAAATGTATTTTTACTGTAATTACTTTAAAATGCCTTGTAACTCGCTCACATTACTCTGGAATCATAACAACAATGGATGGAAATTTTACTCAAATACAGGTCCCACATGTGGAAAAAATGTCCAGTTTATCCAAAAATATTTCTATCTGGTAGTGCAACACTTCTGTGTGTGTGGGTGTGTGCTGAGAAGTGCGCTACAAAAATGTAAATTAGGCATTGTTTGAAATTAACCATTCAATTTGTAGTGTTGTATAATCTATTGTAGTCTATTTGAGTATCCTTGCTATATTTTTATTTCACGTGTCTACAATTTTGCTTTATGCATTGTAGGAATATAACTTCTGCTTTACTATAAAAAGAGAATTGCTTAAAATGTGCTTTCCCACTCCAACCAACTCATGGTTCTTTTGGCTTGGCTTCTTTGTACAGAATTATCTTAGATCAACATTTCATTGGTCGTTTGTTTAAGAATACTGTAAGGTCTTCAGAAAGATAACTGTAATTACATTGTAATTGTATGTATACCAACTCTATTATTCACATTTAAAGAAGAGTTTGATGAAACTTGCAGATTATTGCGCCTACTCCAAGTGGTTTGGACCCCGTGCGTACCAAGATATATCCAGGGGTCAGTCTTTACTGAATGGACATGATGGACATCAAGCTTTGAGATTTGATTTATTTGAACCTATCATAATGTTGTTTAATCTAAATGAGACGACTATTAAAAGATTTTTGGAACTAAAAATGAGTCTTGTCCAAAGTTGGGATATTAATGAGTCCTTAAAAGTCTACAGTGTTTAAAGGGATACTCATAACCGTGTGAAATGTAGACCAAAAGCTATACAGTGCCTGGGTCGGTGTTAGAGTTTGAGGTTAAATTAGCCCTCATTCATGCATCTTAAGTATGCTAATGCATGAGAATTAAACATCAAAGACTGTTTACAGTTCATGGAGAGTCCGACTGCATTTGTAAAATATGTTGCATCAAGCTGTGTGTGGATAAAAAAAACTCATGCTAGGTTCACACTGTGAGCAACAAAAGCAACAAAATGGCCAAGTGTGGCCGGCTACATTGTAGTAACAGCAGGCACTGGGAACTGGGTAACGGCTTTTTTTTTTTTTTTTTTTTTAGATGGAACAGAACAGGATAAAACAAAAACATATGATTGGTTGCCGCTTCATTGGACCGCCAAAAACATTTAGATCAGCTTGATTTGTGGCGCGTCACGCCGTGTCGGGCACCAGTTTGTAGCTTCATGTCACTGGCTTCCATTAAATTACTTGTTGAATGTCGCTGTGTCGCTCGAAGTGTGAACGAAACATTACAAATCTGAGCTGAAGACTACAACTTAGAAATCTGTGGGTTTTAAGGTTAGAAAGAAGGGAGCTTAGCAGACCTCTGGCACCTGCTCCTCGTCTCTGCATGACACTAGCAGTGACTCGAGGCTACATTAGCTGCAACTAGCACCCACACATTTTTCACTGAACTGTCTGCGGTCAAGTGGCATTGTTGGTAATGTAGGCACCAGGTTTTGAGAAAATGGAAGAATGCATGGAATAAAAAAAGATGTCTGATTCAGTTAACTGTCCATCACGAATCTGACAATGTTACCGGAGTGCAATGAGCGGAGCACTCTTTTAATGAATGAGGTTGGGGGGGGGGGGGGGGGGGGGGGGGTGGGGGTTTCTGGGAATAAAGTGAAGTTGGATCAGGTTTAGTTTAGGGTCCGGGTTAAAACGAGACTACGTAACTTTTGAAAAGAGCTGTTATACATTCTTCCTGTTACAAATTTAACTGATAAGCAATAAAATAAAACTTCGATCAATTCCATAAGGGTCTGGTATGGTCATATTAACTGCCTTTTCAAGGTATAATGTTATGTTACTAACATTACTAAGTTATATAGCCTTGTTTTAAGGCTATCAGAGAATGACTTCACTTTCCAAACCTCACTCTTTCTTTGCATGTTTTCATTGAGTTTCTCAGCCATAATTGCTCATCAGTTACAATCTCATGTTTACCTACCTCCAGCAATAGCACAGTCCTCTTTTTCCATTTTTCCTTAATCTTCCACTTGTGCCTCTAACTGCTGTTGCTCTGGTCCTCCTGCAGTTTTAGGGAAAATCTTTAAAAATGTTGGAACACACACAGCGCCTGGTTGCAGTTTCCCCAAGCTTCAAACACACAGCCAGCAGAGTCTGAGATAAGCTTGAAAGACAATCAAACACGCGAGCAAATAAACACCCTGTTGGAGAACACAGCTCAGTCCTCCCTTTGCTTCATCATGCCGTAAAACAAATAATTCAGGCACTCCCCGCGGGAGGTCATTGCCACTGAACTCACTTCTGACTGACGTGTTTTTGTCCTCCAAGTTCTTGTTTGTTTGTTTGGTGCCTGTTTGTTCGTTTTGTCACAAGATAACACACATTACCATAACAGGGATAGAAGGTGGTGCAATCAACACATGCGTATTACCACTTGCAGTGCGTAAATATTGGTAGATAAAAAATATCTATCACGCAGCAAACAATTATAAAAATGACTCAAAGATAGAGCACTGTGCCACATCACATATACGAACTGCACACACAGTCACATACATTGATGTATAGTACGCTCACAATGTAGTCACAATGCTGTCCATGGTGCTGATCATGATATAGGTACAATTTTCTATGTGATTATGCTAAACATATATTGATATATGCACCATGATAGCATTTGCTACTTGCTCGGAGAGAGTAATGTGCTAGTTCAAAATCAGTTCATGCATTAACTAATAACTGTTAGGCCGTCTCATTAAGAGTTACCCAATAATTCATCATCTGAGCTGCTCGCATCCCCGACCACCATCTGCATCAGTTTTTGTGGAATATAGTTCATTCATAAATTAATGAATCGCTCTCTTCATGCCACCGAAGCCACCAAGTCTCCAAAACGTGTCCTCCTAATCCCGTCCTTTAACTTGTCAAAATCATTGCTAATTCACATCTCAAAAGTAAAGCTGACAACCATTCTACACTCCCATGTACTGTACCGAGGTTAATTAATGCTACCCGTCTCTTTTCTCTCTCTCTCTCTCTCTCTCTCTCTCTCTCTCTCTCTCTCTCTCTCACATGTTTTTTCTCTGAGATTTCAAAGGCATCATTCCTCTCCGCTCTCTCACTTCCTGATCTCATTACTCCTTTTCTACATACTAATTACTTCATGTGTCATTATTCAGTTTTTCTTGGAGACAAAAGGCTACAGACTGTAAGCTCACACCAAGCAATTCACCAATCCACAAGGCTATTATTTTGTTAACAAATGTCACATCCCGGTCCCTTGTGTGAGTTAAGTTTTCTTATTTCTTCAGTATTTGTCTCATTTCCTGCTTTATTTCGGCACTTACTTGTCGTCTCTCTCGTTTCAGTGTCTTCACTTCCCGCCCTTGTGCGTTTCCCGCCTGTGTGATTAACTGCCCCGCCTTGATTGGCTTCACCTGCTCCTGATTACCCTTCCTCCCTTGTGTATTTAGTCCGTTCTCCCCTTTATCTGTTCTCTGTTCAACAGTTAGTCTCTAGTGTTTGATCTGTTTTGGGATTTTTGGACTTAGACTCAGCCTTATGATTTGGTACTTTGGCCTTATGCTGACTTATCCCCTGTTTACCAAACCCTGCTTCAGTAAACTGTTTTTACCTACGACTGATCTGTCCCCCGAGTCTGCTTTCGAGTCCTTTTGCCCATTGGTTTAATATTGACACCATCTTAAGAGGAGTGAATCCATGTTCAACAACAGATCAGTTGCTCAAATGTGATTATTTGCAAACAGAGATGATTGTTATTATCTGGCCCAATTGGTGGTATGATGGTTGTCTGTAGCTCCTTTGTGGTTTTTAACATTTATGTCCATTTTGTCATGGGCTTCAAATGGGGGAAGCAAAAATAGGATGAGGGACTTCTCCTAGAAAAAAAAATGGTGTTTTCTCCTGCTCCACACTGGCTCCTTTGTACTGAACCCGGCTTTGACATCAACTGGGTCAAACATGAGGGAGGGAGGGAAGGAGGGCAGCAGCTGGACCCGACCGTCAATGTCACCCTTGTTGGTCAACTTCATCGATGTCGGTCACCGGCGATACGATTTATTTCACTCTTTTGTCTGTGCGTACCTCTCATCACTGTGTGTTTCTCAGGACGCTGCTCTGAGGGCCCTGAGACCTGCTTGTTGTATCTTGCTGACATCTAGCATGTGCGTGTGCAGACAGACAACACATGCATGTTGACGATAAACAGATGAGCCAATAAGAGTTAATGAAATACAGCCTTCAAATCAACATGTGCAATAATTAAACACCTCTGAGGTTAAGACATGTAAAGATGTAAGGACAGCTGTGGTAGATCATTTGTGTTGTATATATAAATAAAGAAAACTGTGCAACTTTGCACTTAAAAATAGATTGGATGTATCAACTGATATCTTTGTAATCTTTGTGTGCATGCAAAAACTCCCATTTCTACTAAATTACCCATATTGTTTTGCGTAATCAAAAGAATTCAAGCAGCTCAAAAACAGTAAATATCACCAAATACCAAGAAACAAAACTCATAACAGAATTTATAACCCACTTTCTGGCCCCAGTTCTGAACCCATGGCTCCATAAATAATGACTGGCAGTTGAAATGGGACTTTGTGACTTTAAGATGTGAGTCGGGGAGATGTGGTCTATCTATTGTTGATGAGACAAAAGCGCGAGTCAGATTCATATAGGAGTGGCGGGGAATAACTTCTCATATCCTCATATCACAGTCACAAAGCGACCCAGCAAAACTTCAATAACCCCCACACTTCTCTCTGGACATGGGTGAGTGCACAGAATCTTTAATAACTCTTATCATCTATTATTAATGTGATTTG
Source organism: Anarrhichthys ocellatus (assembly GCF_004355925.1). NCBI lineage: Eukaryota > Metazoa > Chordata > Actinopteri > Perciformes > Anarhichadidae > Anarrhichthys > Anarrhichthys ocellatus. Next base: position 2,195,278 of record NW_022280048.1, on the reverse strand, counting down.
AAAATGTGAATTTCAATAACTTACTAATGTTGCATTTAATATATCATTTCTGTCCATGTTGCCCTTGTCCACTGTGGGCAAGATTTGCTGCAATTTAATCCTGTTTTTTCATTTTGAGATCCACAGATGGATCACTGATTCAGCACTGATTGTATTTAATATGCTGTAATTTAACATACAATGATGATTTCATAAGACTGAAAAGGAAGGCTCTGCTCAGGATTGCTTGCTTTTAAATAAAGACGGAACTCCCCGTTACCTCTTCTAACCCCTTTTAACCACAAACAATGAGTGGAATCAGAGTGGCTGACAGAGATGGGCATTGACTCTCAACATGCCAAGGCCATGCCAGGTCAAAGAGGTGAAAAGAGGTCAGAAACTCCCACATGTGTCATGGGTATAAATTAGTAGATTTCCATGAGAGCTGTGGACCCAAATAACCTCTGCTGACCATTTTTTTTTCTCACTCACAAACTATCGCTCAAGCTCAGAAGATTTTAGTAGCATTTTAAGTCGTGATTGGTGATCTGACATCTACTGTAAATGCCTTTTGCACTGAGTTGAAATAAAGGCCATGATGGCCTTTATCACTTTATCACTGTAGTCACTGTTGCAGGGCACAGCTGAAGCGTGGGCGTCTGCAGGCACTATCATTTTTGGGGCTCTAGCAGTCTTCCTTCCTGCTGTTACTATTTATACTTTTGTAGCAGTTTGTTGAACTCACAGCCTCTTCCAACTAAAATCCAACAATTTGTGAAATTGGCACGAGAGAGGATGGCGGTTTTATCTCAGACTAATAACTGCATGTGTGCTCTTATTTAATGTGTTTTATTGTAATGTTTGGTTTTGAAACCAAGACAATTTTCTCCCACGGGAGACAATAAAGTAACAATGAGCTGAAATGATCAGAATGTTTTATTGCACTAAAATAGTTTGGCCATCTAAGAATTTCAAAATGTGTAGCGACAAAACTAAGTGGAGTTGTTGTTATTGTTGTTGTTGTTGTTGCAGATATTCAAATTGACCCCCCCTCTCGTTCACTATGCTTCTACCCACTCTTTGAACACTTGAACCCAACCCCCGCCGGCATTGACACTCAGTGCCATGGTACCAGTCTCAGCCAGCTGTGGAGGGAGGATGGCCTGAGTAGTGATATTGACTATGGTGTAGAGACGGTCCTGGTGACCCTTCTGCCACCACATACTACTGTGTGTGTGTGTGTGTGTGTGAGTGTGTGTGTGTGTGTGTGTGTGTGTTTTGTGGCACCATGGTCTTTGTTTATTTAACATCGCTGCCCTTTGTTCCTCCCTGATCATGGCAAAGACAATGGATATTGTATCTGCAGCCACAAAGAGAAGCTCTTTCTTCAGGCCCCTGAAGTCAGAGTTTCGCCACCATCTCTCTCTCTCTCGCCTGGTGACGCCTGTGACCGCTGGACAAAGAGGGCAGGACCAGTGTTAGTAGGGGCCGAGCTGTGAGGTGCTGGTACCAGCAGAGGAGCTTTAACATACAGATGAAGTCAGCGCAGAGACTTATTTTCCTTTAGCAACAGCTTGTAGACAGCACTCTACATCACTGGTTGGCACTGGGATCTCTCTTGATTGTGGAGTACAGGATCAGAAGCAGCAAATGTTTCCGGTCAGGCAGCCTTGGCTTTGCAAAGCCTTAGGTGCTTCCCTCTATCCCATTTCTGCCAATGCATTTATTAACACTGGGGATATTTGCTACCTGCTTCAACAGAGAAGTGCATGAGGTTGTCGTGAAGTCAGTGGTGACTGCTTTTGTTTGGACGCTTAATTGGGAATCGCTGCTTGAACTCTTGTTTGTCACTAATTTTTTTTCTTTTTTCTGTTGCTTTCTTGCCTGTTGCCGGGGTCTTGGTGTATGCTCATGGATTTGCAGACAGAGCGAGTCCTTTTTCATAGCTCCCCCACAGGGTGAAAGAGTTCCCCACCGTGGCGTAGATGTGTTGTGTGGTTATATGTGCGGTGTGTGCCGCCTGTGTGCTGATATATTATGCCCCCTCAGGTTGTTATGATTGCTGTATCCGGTGCATTGGGGCAGTGCCCTACCCATCCCTGGTGGCCACCCTGCTGTGCTATGCCGGCATGGCGTTATTTTGTGGCTGTGGGCATGAAGCGTTGTCCCAGACCGAGGTCCTCGTCGAGACTTACTTCGCCCGCAACGTCCAAGACTTTGTGGTCATGGCCTCCTTGTGAGTGATGCTTCAATGAATTCTCTTTATTGTGACTTTTGGCCTCTGAAGAATGGTTTCTTTTTGCTGTTTGACCTGACGTCTCTCCCTGTGACTGTCCCAGTATCAAATACTTCCAGTACGTGATCTATGGCCTGGCATCGTTTTTCTTCCTCTATGGTATCCTGCTGCTGGCTGAGGGTTTCTACACCACGAGCGCGGTCAAGCAGACGTTTGGAGAATTCAGGAGCACCCACTGTGGCCGCTGCCTCAGCCTGACGGTGAGAACAAGGAGATGGGACGGGAGGGGGAGTAAAGAGGGAGGGTAAATATGATGTCATTGTTAAGATGCTGAATGCTGGTTTTATTCTCGCTCCTAAGTTGAATGAAATGTTCTTTATTTCAGCGATTTCTACACAGATTCATGACTTATGATTAATAGCTGAATTTAATGACAGCACATTCATCACACTAAAACCTGGGCTCCTATACGCCACATCTCTGTGACCTGACGTCCTGCACTTTCTTATTTTTCGACAGTTTATCATAGTGACGTACATCTTGGCTTTCATCTGGCTGGCAGTGTTTGCCTTCTCTGCTATCCCAGTCTTCTTCTTGTTCAACATGGAGCAGACCTGCCACAACATAAACATCCTGGCTGAAACAACCCCCAGCATTAATCAGCACGGCTGGATTTGCATGGATGCCAGGCAGTATGGTGCGTTGTCCTTATAATGACTGACTGGCACATTCTCCGCCTGACGAGAATGCTAATGTGTTCGTGAAAGCGAAGGAATTCATCATTGGGGAATGGATGCAAAACTGCTTGTTGAATAAGTTATGAAAATAATGAAGATAACTGCAGCTTTATCTAAATTTCTTCACGTCTGTGTCTCTGACATGCTGTATGCAAGCAGGAACTTAAATGCGTCATAACTCATCAAGATTCAGCAATTGCAAGAGACACTTACGTCATTGTCTTCATTTAAGGTCTGCTTCCTTGGAATGCAATGCCAGGCAAGGCTTGTGGAATGACCTTGGCATCTATTTGCAAAACCAGCGAAGTGAGTAGCCGAATTCAATATTTCCTTTCGCACAGTTTAGTCTTGTGTCAACATCCTCACGTTAAAATCAATGTGCAGAATCAGTGTAAATTCTACTCTGGAATATGAATGCATATTGTGTGGTGTGTTAGCAAATGATTTAATGCAATGCTTCTGAATGTAAACTAACCTGTGTTTGATATGTCTTACAGTTCTACGTCACCTATGACTTGTACATAGCTGCATTTGCTGGTGCCGGGGTCACTCTCTTGTCACTGGTGAGCAATTGCTTTGGCAATTTGCATGCTTTCTGGTCAGATTCAATATTTCATCTGAGATTGCTCTTGTTAACACTACCAGTTGAATCACATGTAAAGGGTCAGTTTGCCCAAATTTTTAGTTGGTTAAGTTTAAAGATATGTGTCTCTTAGATTATTGCAGCCCCAATGCAATTGAAGTTAATGAAATGTGTTTTGTGGTCGTCAAAGCATGCAATAATGACTTTCAGCTGCAACATCTCCTTCATGGGCCTTGCTATGAGCAGTTTTCAGTGGAAATACTTTCTTATTTTACATTTTATTTGTTGACTCATTTAATCCATTCATGTACTTTATTCTCTATGAGTTTCATCATACAATATTAATGAAAAAGACAAAGAACATGATATAAGCATCATTTATAAATCCAAAGGTATGGAAAGAAAAATTTCAAAGAAATAGTTCTAACAAAATATGCAGATTATCAGGAGTAAAAGTCAGTTTTCAATGTGGGTACAATAAGAAAATATCTATTGGGTGGGCAGCAGAAATATCAAAAATGAATTTGTCCAACCCTGGACAACTCCAAATCTGCATGGTTAGATACCCTTTGAGGCAAGTAAGAAAATATGTTTGTTTGTTTTTTGGGGTGAATCGACCCTTTAAAAAGGTCACATATGTTAAAATGTTTTTCCCTTTCTATTCTTCCTACCTCCATCTCAATGTTTTCCTTTGCAGTTTCTGTATCTGGCTGCCACCACCTACAATTACGCAGTCTTGCGGTTCCTGGGCAGGAAAGGCGTCCGCTAGGTGCAACACCTCGGTCCCAGTCAACAACATCCTCTGGCTATGAAATGGAGAATGTCAACACTGGACTTCCATCCATCCTCTGGGAAAAAGCATCCTCCGAACGTGGATCACCTGCTATAGTATTTCTTTAGACGTGTCTAATAACAGACAAATGTTTCTCATCGCTGTTTTGTATGAACAACAGACAGAGAGATGAAGATAATTCACATCCAGCAGCCTCGTCCTCAAGTCCTCCTCTCAGATGATTCTCTTAGCTTTGTTGTTCATTCCCCTCTCGCAGGTCGCGTCTCTCGTTGTTTTTGCGAAGCTAAATTGGTGCTGATGCTGTTGTCAGATTGTGATGTATGATGTTTCATGAATAATTAAGAGCAATGACAGCTTACCTTGCAAGTCATAACTGCATGCCTGCCATTCAGTGTTTACTGATGCAAAATGGTTCTGAGTGTGATTTTGCTGCTGCCTCATTATCTTGCGTATCTTGTGTAGCAACATTGTGTGAACTAAAGCAAGGGAGGCTGACTGTACCAAAGTTCTCTGCATGGGTTTGGTGTATCCTCTCATCTCTGTGCTTTCACTCACAACACATGTACTTTGCATTCACTCATACTGCATTTTTGCTTCGTTTAAATGCCACTGTGTAGGAGGGAAACAAAGACATGTATCCATTTTTTTCTGGATGTTTTTGGGTTGCTGCTTGAAATAAGCTGTTTTTATGTTGCTGAGGTGTTGATGCTTCAATAACCAGTGACTCATGTTTCAATTGTAGCCCTGCTACTTACTGAGCTGGGTTGTGTGTATGCTCATTTTTAATTAAGGCTGAATAAACAATTTTAATTGGAGGCAGTCATTTGTGATTATTTAAACATATACAGTATGTCACGATAGAAATCTTTCATGTTGATTGTATCTCATATAATCATCTTTGGCAATTACTACCAGATATAGTATGCCGCCACTTCTTTTCATAGAACAATTCTTACAATACATAATGTTCTAAAAAAAACTTTCAGGACAGAGTACAGGGTGAGGACAAACACAGTGAATTGCAGTACACTTTGAGTGTTCTCGAGCAACATATTCATCCCAGTTAGGTTTTGGTCTCGAGAGCTTCTGCAAAGCAGCCACCACAATGACCACTTGGTCATGCAAGAACATGGCGGTCATCAAATCTCCCAGGGCCTTTGCACACACACCACACTGCAAAAACATACTCAATATTAACATTATGCAATGACAATAGCCCGTCACTCAATAATAGACATGAACCATTTGTTTGGTAAGCGGCAGAACATACCTTCAGACAGTCAGGGTGGCAGGTCACCGCAGGTTCACTGAGGTAGATCTTGACTTTTCCATCCATTATTGTCTCACAGAATGAACAAACATTGCTTTTCGTGCTGTGGAGAGAAAGTGTTAAAAAGATTATCACCAATGTTAACCTTTGTGTATGAACTTTGCGTATGTATCATAACTTAGACAATGTCTGAATTTCTACATTGCTTATGCTGAGTTTGTGTGGATTGTGGATCCTCCTTGGACTTTTGAGACACGTCACAGCTACAAATAAATAGCCATAAGCAAACAGTAAAGAAGTGAAAACATGAAAACTAGAAAATATGTGCTGTGGTTCATTTTTATAAGAGCTTACTTACGTGTTGGTATCATCAGGGTGTTGGTTCAGCTTGGTCTCCTCAGTGTGGGATGGTTTTGGATCCTTCAGAGGCTCAGGAGCAGTTTCAGTTGTCGGTGGCTCCACATCTAATGCTTCCGACAGTTCAATGAGTCTGCAGGAGAACGTATCCTGAGCAGCTTCAGCGTCTGAAGATGTTACAGGTTCCACAGCATCCTTCATACTCAGCTCCACCACATGATCTGCTGCTCTCTCAGGTGTTGGCTCAACACTTTGCTCGACAACAGGGTTTTCAACAGGCTGGACTTCACACTTAACTACCTCTTCAGCTCCAGTCCTGAAAACCAGCTCTGCGGAGGCTGCAAACTCGACTGTAGACTCTTCAGGCTTAACTGCAGTTTCGGCTGCAGCTTTGGTAGGTGATTCAGATGCAGTATCTGCCACTAAGTCAGGGACTGGGTCCACACTCACTTGGAGAGCAGCATTCTCTCCTGCTGCACCTGTCACGTCAGGTGTCTCAGGTGATGACTCCACAGCAACCTCAGCTACAGCTTCAACACTTTCTTCTGCAGCATGTTCTGTAAGACCTTTCTCAGGAACAACAGAGGTTTCTGCAACCGGATCTTCCATATGAGCATCCACTGAGTCCTTGGCCTCATTGTGTTCTACGTTTGACTGGTCAACTGTTTTATCAGTTTGTTCTCCCTTGTTTTCGGGACTTGTGTTGGCAACTGTTTGCTCAACTGGCTCCACAGGAGACAATGCTTCTGGATTTTCCTCTGTTGAAGAAACTGGCTGTGGTTCACCATTTGGGATTTGTTCTGCAACATGAACTTCTGCAGAGGCGTCAGCAGCCCTGACATTTTGTTCAACATTTGACTTGTTTTCTGCAGTTGTGTTGGCAACTGTTTCTTCTGGATGTGCCTCATCCTTCTGGATACCTTCTTCTGTGGGTGCTTGGGGCCTGTAACAGAGGGAGTTACTTATTCCCAGCTGTGCAGAAAAGACATAGGAACAAAAATCCCTCGACTCAGCAGTTACACTCAATGTAGAGATACTCCAATACTAACTTTGCATCATCTGAGGTCTCCACTGTTGACCCCTCAGGCTGAGCATCTTCTTGGGGAGGAATAACTTCACCATTTCCCTGATTAGAAGAATCTCTAAAACATAGAGCAGAAAATAACAAACATATACAGTACATCTGGCACAAACATTCAATATTTGGGGTTTTAAATGTTCAGACTAAACTTAAGATAATAATGCAAACCTGAAAACAAGTTTGCATTTGTGGTTTCTCATTGTTTGCAGTCTATTTTCAATTAAAATTCAGAACATCCATACCCTTCAGATGGAGAGAACTGTGTATTTTTCGAGAGGAGGGCTTAGTGGCGAATCTGATCTAGGGTAAGATTTTGAAACACGCTTTGAAAAGAACCTTGGCATTTACAAGCATAAATCAGACAACATGCAGTAGCAAATTATATTTTGGTAATTAATGCTCCACAGTTAATGAAACATTTCATCAACTTTAAACTTTGGCTCAAAATTGCCAATCAAAGCCAAATGCTCCATATTGAGATGATGAAAAGCAGGGGATAATTTAAATGTACAATAATACGTCAGGTAACGTACACTTTCTTATGAATAAAGTGTCAAAAGATAAAACCTTATCAGTGAGGGAGGATAAGATGTAGACGTGGCAGTTTCAGAATATCACTCATTCTTCTTTTATATAAGTGACAGGTTCATCTATAACCTTCACATAAAAAAAATGTTGTGCAAAAAGACCGACCTGCATTACTTGATGGGCACAACAAATCACACAGGAGAAAAGGGGGGAAGCTACAATGATTGATGAAGTAAAACTGACAAATAGCCTTAAATGTCAACACAATGTTTACTAATCATGTAAATATCACCAAACATGTTGCACTGAAGTGAGGGGATGGAGCTGTTTTCTTGAACAAGGAATGTGATCCAATTACATGAATTAGGCAATTTGGTCCTGTTTGTGTATCTCATCTGTTGACATTGCTGATAATAGGCGAGATACACACACAATTGAACTGGATCAATTATGCTTGTGGTAGCAAAACATCTTGATAATGATGTAACTCTTGATAGATTGTACGGTCATGGTCTGAACACACTGAAAAAAAGGCTTGTGGACCTTTTAATTAATTATTAAGTGAGTGGAACTAATTATTCAAATACATTTGCATGGTGTTGTTAGGAAATGGTAATAGATAAAGACTTATCTTAATCTGGCAAGGAAAAGTACATAGATATTTTGATATTGAATGCTCTATATCTAATTTGGTAAGATGATGTTGAAATAAAAAATATTCAAAACCAACCAAAAGAGAAAAATACAACCATTTTGCAGTGATACAGAACTGTTTCTTTTGTGGAAAAACTTTGTCTTATTTTTTTTGTGGTTCTTTATTTGAGTGCTATTTGTAAATGTATCTGCATTGTGATGCAATTTATTGATTGTATCTGAAATCCGTACAATTGGACACTTATTTTTGTAACAGGAACTTGGAACCTTTATTTTGAAAGAAACCTTCCTTTAACTTCCGGTTATCTTCCTCAGGCTTGTGATGCTAGGCGGTTCATGCTAGGAAGGGAAGTGTGCAGTCCTTACTAAACATAACCGCCTAATTTAAACTTTCTAAAAGCGAGAGACATGTAGCGGCGACTCTAGTCTAAACACTGCAACTTGGTTTGTAATTTTAAGCGCAGATTTGTCTCAAAAACCATTAGGCTTCACACTATTGTAACGTAAGCTAGTTTATAACTGTAACGTAACGGTTCGCGAAGTCACACAACCAGCACAGGACGAGTCCCCCACTAACTAAAACACCCCAAGACCAGTAAGTCAGTTGGTATTCCAACAAGTTTACCTACGGAGAAAGTGCTTTGTGACAGATAGTTCAACTTCATTATTACTTAGTCTTAGTCAGTGCCTGTGTCAAATGACAGGAACCTGCAGTCAGTTAGTTAATTAGAGAAGTTAGCTACTAACACGCGAAGGAAACGTCATCATAGCTAATATTTCTCGGCTGGTGTTACACCACTAATTATCCGATTTGAAACAACTACCAAAGTGCAAGTACGTTTGCAGTCGATTAATGTGGAAACCGTAGAGACAGATCAGGTCGTAGGTAGAGAAATGAAAACTGTAGAATCTCGTTGTTTTTTTTGCAATAATAAATAATATTTTAAGAGATTTGAATCAGGATCTTATAAACTTCTTCATACACCATTTTTAGCAAATTCAAACTTGACTAGTCAGGTCTTTTACATCTACACCTTGACTTATGTGGTCTGGATGTAGGAAGTGCAGCAATAAAATGCATTTTTTGTTTTCACATATTAAACAGGGTGGAATGCTGATTGAACTTGTTTTCGATCGAGAGCTGGGTTGTGTATTCTGGATGGACAAAGAGGAGCACCGTGACCCCTTTTAATGCCCTCATGGGTTGACTAGAGATCCATCAACAAAGAGCCCATCACACGGCTGTTAATGCATGAGAATTTTAAGTGAACAAATAATCTGCTGAGGGATTGTATAACTTTAGTTTCATTCATATTCCCCTTTAATTAGTGAATCCAAATACAACTTCAGCCTTGTGCATCCATCTAAGTGGTGAACTTGAATGTTGGATGGAGATTCTTTTGCTCTGGTTCTTGAGCTTGTACACATTAACAGTTGGGACAGCGATCTTGTAAAATAAACTTGGATCAAAATAAGGAAGGAATGTAATCCCCTTTACCATTAAGGTTATTAAAACATAGTTTTTTGTAAGATAACTACATAAGTAGGCTGATTGTGTGTATCATATTTGTTGAATGTGTTATTCATGCTTGTGTTTCCTGTGCCATCCCAGAAAGAAATGCCATCGAGGAATCATCTTGACAAAGTCGGCAGGAAGAAGAAGAAGAAATGGACCGAGGAGGCCATGGAACGTGCGCTGATCGAGGTGAAGTCGGGAAGGTGTACGGTGAGACAGGCCGCCAAAGAGTTCGGCGTCCCTAAATCGTCACTGGGGGACAGAGTCAGTGGACGGGTGACACCAGGAAGTCGCAGCGGGCCGGCTCAGCTCATAACATCTGCAGACGAGGAGCTGTTGGTGGAGTTCTCTTTACACATGTCCAAGCATGGTTTCCCACTGACAAAGCAACAGCTGGTGTCCTTTGCCTCGTCCATTTATAAGCGGCAGCATCGGAGGGTGGCATTTTCTAAACTGGGCCAGACCTGGTGGCTCAATTTCCGAAAACGTCAAGAAAAGAACATCACCATTCAGCCAGCGGACAACGCTGTCCGTGGGAGGACAACGTGTGTGAGAAAAGAAGCAGTGGATCAGTTTTTACATTTGCTGAGCACTGTCATGGACACTCGCGGGCTCAGAGACAAGCCTCATCAAATCTTCAACTGCAATGAGACAGGATTTCAGCTGGGCAGGAAGAGGGTGATTCTCCCCAAATCTACCAGTCTGGGCTACAAGCCAACGCCAGGCTCGAGGGACCACATCTCCGTCCTGGCTTGCTTTAGCGCAGCTGGAGAGGAAATTCCCCCATTTATTATCTACTCAAAGGCCTACCCAGGGGGAGTATGTTACAAGACTCAAGGGCCTCCGAATGCCCTCTATGGGTGGTCAGACTCGGGGTATGTCAACTCTGACCTTTTCAAGAAATGGTTCCTCAAGCACTTCCTCCTGCACGCACCGAAGGGCCGTCCGCTGCTGCTGATTTTCGATGGTCACAGGTCTCCCCTGAACTTCGAGGTGGTGGAAATGGCTCGTAGCGAGGACGTCGTCCTCCTGTGCCTCCCGCCTCATTGCTCCCACATCCTGCAGCCGCTCGACGCCGGTCTCTTTGTTCTCCTGAAGCAGCGTTTTGCGGCACTCGTAGGTGACGGTTGCGCCACCGACACTCACTTCGCAGTCAGCAAAAAGGAGTTCTCGGGCGTGTTTAAAGAGACGTATCAGGTAGCGAAGGAGGAGGAGGGTGTAAGGATTGTGAAGGAAGGCTACAGGAAATGTGGCATCTACCCGCTGAACCACTTTGCCATCAACGAGGGTCATTTAATGGCGTCGCACAGCATGTGCCCAGCAGCTGGACCCTCCTTGTCCACATCAGCACAGGGACTGCACAATGTAGGAGAGCTCACAGCTGCTGGACCCTCCTCCTGACTCCTGACTCAGCAATCTGTACTTTTTGAGTGACTGCATAATTGAACAAAACCTGTGTAGTTCTGTCATTGGATACTGAATGGGGGTACACTCCAGCTTGAGTATTGAGCACTATCGGGGTCCCCAAGATAAATCTAAAGGAGTCAAATGTTTTTTTAATGCAACAAGAAAGACAAAATGAGGGAGATTCTCTCATCATTGTTTGTTTCTTGTAACATATCGGTAACTTTCACCTCTTCGGGCCTCTAAACATCATTCACATGAAACAAGCGGAGACGGAACATTCATGTCAAAGTCAAGGCCGTGACGTGTGGAGGTTTCTTCACGAGCCAAAAGAACTCCTGCTGTACGACAAAGTTACTCAAGCTCAAGAATACGGACAGTAAGTTCTGCTTGATTTCTATTTTAGTGGCGTAAGCGTTGGATTAGTGTGCGAGGTGAGCGCTGTGAGCTAGCTAGCTAACTCTGTTCTGGACTGATCGAAGTGGTTTAATGTGTGTTCAGCTGACATATTAAAGCATGAGAACAGATTAAACAGATTACATCTTAGCCACATTGTCAAATGTTATCTTGTTTGAGACGTAATTACAGGAACTAGGCCGTTGTGAAAACTTAATAAGAACAATGTTTTTTTAATACTGATAGAAGTTAATTCATTTGTGAATTATATTATTCCTTTGCTTGAGTATTCTGAATGTACTCGGCCCATTAAGTAGTTATAAAAGGAATGTACTGCCTGAATAACGAACTATTGAGGAAAGTTAAGCCTTTTTTTTTTATTATTTGGGGAGGGGTGTCTTCAGGTGATCTCAGGGAGAAAATAAATGTATTTTTTAAATATTTTTGCATCACAAATCTGTCCATAAGCTTAACAGGTAAACACTAAAGGGGTTTTTAGATGTGTGTGTGTGTGTGTCATGTACGTGTTCAAGTCAGGTGATGTAATGTCACTGCAATAGGTACAGCTGGCAACAATACACAGCGGGGAACACATCTTCATGTATTAGTAATTATGATAACTGTGTAAACAGTCAGTGAATGTTGCAGAACATATTTCGATCTATTTAAACAAAGTAAATTAATATGATCATTGAATGCCGCGTTACAGAAAATGATCCTCGCCTTTTTTTTCTGCTGAGCAAAACACTGAGGTTAGTATTTGACGCACTCGATCACTAAAAGTTGATGGCTGGTAAAATATTTATACGGCTCAAATTGTGATTAATGTTCTTATTATGTTCATTAGCCGAAAAGAACCCTTTTGGTATGGAAGAGCAAACATGCAGCTGTAAAGCAGTTCCTGTGGGCCTTTAGTAGGAATACTCAAGTAATAACTGTATTCAGATCAATGCTTCATCAAGCAACTAAAGCACTGGTCTGTATGGACGGAGCAGAGCTGCCCAGGGCTCAGTTAATCTTTATGTATGTAAATATCACACATAGTGGTTTATCACTGAAGCCGTTATACTTTTTTAATGCACTGACACAACAGAGTATTTCAGTTTAAGATGTTGCAGACTGCAGGACTAATATTCAAATATCATAATGTTTTGTTCAACCCCAAATAAGCTAGTTTGTTAATGACGTCTAGAAGATCTCATGCATTCAGTCATGATGGGGAAACAGAAGCTTTCTGAAGCTCTGGTGTTCACTGCTTTCAAACACTTGATACTGTCAGAAATGGCGACATCTTCTGGCCAACCCGTGGTATTGCATCGGTACGGATGGATTGACAGGTAGAAAAAAATGTTTTTACTGCTTTCATTTCTCCCGTTGTTGTGAATGCAATGTCGACAACACCTCGAAGAAAATCCGCACACTGCGTTAAACGCCCTCAGCTATTTTAACTATGCAACGTTTCGGTCGAACAGAGATCTTCGTCAGGCGTATTGCTCTGTAGCTCTGAGAGATCTAGATCTCAATTAATATTTATGTGAGCTTCTGATACAGTGTGCGGATCTCTTGTTTAATTCTCTCCTTTTTTAGATTGTTTTTGATCCAGTTCCTGTTGAAGTTTTTGTTGGGATGTGCGTACCCTACATACACCACCCTGTACATCTCTCTGATACTCACTCAAATTTCTTGGCTGTGGACAGGACGTATGAGTGTGTGACTGAAGAGGGTCCGGTCTCCACAGCACGGTCCGTCCTGCAAGACAGAAGAAGCTGTTGCACCATTTTTCTCTCAAGACAGTTCGTGCTTGTGATATAACAATTGGTAAATGCAGGAAAGCAAGATAGCATCAGATTTAGATTTGTAGCTTTTTTTTTTTAATTGAATTTACTTATAAATTATGACTTTGTTTTGAATGTTGCATCTTGATTTCTGAGAGTACCTCGCTTCTTCTTGCTTCTGCTTGGATTTATGGATCCAACAGCCGTCATTTTTCAGTGCATTCCGCACCCTGGTGGTTTGAAACACCGTGTTTCTGTTAACCTCTACAACACACACACACACACACTTTCTGTCAGAACTGGGTACCATGAATACATGCATAACTCTTTAAAAAAAAGGTTGAAATGTTTGATTGAAGTGTGACTTACCCTTTGACATGATGCTGGTGTTTTTTCAGATGTTCAACCTGATCAAAGTATTTAATGACATTTTTTCCAGGTTTGTTTTTAAGTTTCCATAGAAATAAAACAAAACGGTAATAGCAGTGTACACAAATGTAATATATTATATCTGCCTCTGTTGAGCCTTTTTTCCTGACTTCAGACACAACCCGTCACACCTGCATTCTGCAGCACAACTCACTCAGGATGTAAACATGACATCAAAGCATTTCTTATTTATGACCTAACCATTCTGAACAACTATGCTCCTTTGAATCTGAATTAAGGAGCATTGATAAGCATTGAAATTACATATTTACACTAAAGCTCACCACATTTGTTTAAAATGAAACCGGTTGAAAAATGTTCTACTAGAGTAAAGAAAGTCATCCTGACAGATTGTAATAATGTTATTCTCCATATTTGCCGAGGATCTTAACCTGCCCTGTGTGGACAGTGGTCCTGTCACACTGGGCATCTGGTCCGTATTCTCTTTGAGCTCCACTTAACATTTTGACCTCCACTTAGTGTTTTAATCTCCTGTGATGAATCTCGCAGGAGATGTGCCAGCACCAATTAGCCAGGTCAAATACATTATGCATAGAAAATTAAAGCAACTCTGGCTCCGTAATGAGCCCTTACCCCTGCATAGCCAGTGGGGAAAAAACAACTAGTGTGCAGCACATTCTTGCACCAAATTGTGCTCTCACCTGTTGAGGTCAGCGCTGTCAGAGCAGAGTGGTGTCGAGCTTCCTCCGGGTCTCTTGTCTCATACGGGCGAGCAGGTATGAAGATATTTCAACCTGAGCCCCCCCCCCCCCCCCCTTCTGTTGTTTTAGATTCCTCCCACTGATAGCACCTGGATGCTGTGCTATGCAGGTCGATCGAGGGGGTGGGTGGGTTGGTTTCCATGTAAATCAAGGGAGTGGGCAGACAGGTGACATTGTTTTTTAGTTCCGTGTTTCTTGAAATGTTACATCGCAGAGTTGCCAGATCCACACATTCACATTTAATTTCTAAGGTGTGAGACGACCTCTTTAAACCAACAATTTAGTGCTTAGTGCTTGTTTGTCTTTTTCATACTGTACTGTAAATGTGGCCAGAAATGAAACCTTGCAGCTCATGAAGAAATTTCCCAAGAAACCTTTTTAGTGTTGTTTCCTCTTGGCTCCAAAGAAAGATGTTCCTTCACAAACAGGCCGTTCCAGTTGGGGGAAATCATGAAATACTGATCTGAAGCTACATGGAATTTAATCTACTCAGCTGTCTTATCGTATCCAATCAAAAATGTGCAACTTTTCCAGAGAAACTAAAACAAATGTTAAGTAATTTGACATTGTAATCAACTGAAATGTTCACAGTGTGGTGTGTGGATTATTCACAGTATCTGGGACACTGTCTCTGTAGACAGACGTTTTTTAATGTTATTAAAAATAACATGGTAATATATAAAAAAAAACCTGCAGCCAAAATGATCGGCATGGCTTGATACATAGGTTAGTAAGAAAATATTTGGGTGAACGTATCCCTTAAACATAGTTAAAAAGCCAATAGAACTAGCACACTTTATCTTTTTTCCTCTCACACTAACTTACGCACACAAACACAGGTAGCTGCATAAATTCAGCATTGTGTCATCCCTTCTTTGATGCTGTGTCTCCGGTTGAAACATTTGCACTTGACAATGTCAAACAACACCTTTTAGAGACAAAATATTTGAGGAATCCAGCAGAGCTTCCTCTGTTGGTTTGCCTCCTTGAACCTCAGCCAACGTTATCGTCAGTAAAAATTCCTCCTGCACATTATCAAAACAAGATGAGTAGTAGTTGTAGGTGTATTGCTCAATGAAAATTGTGGTGGAGGAAACAGGAGGACATTCTGTCCTTAACTGCATTTTTGTGTCATTAAAACATATTCCATAAACAACAAAAGGGACAAAGTGAAAAGAGGAAATTTCAGTAAGTTTTAAAACCAAAAGGTATCTTTTGTTACTATCTAATTGGATGCTCTTCTATAAGTATTGTCACTACAAAGCCAAATACAAATTAAAATGTATCATGGCGTGTGTGCTTTGTCTTTGATGTTCAAGTATGTGTGTTCTGTTTCACCCTGCTGCAAGACCAATCTCCCCTTGGGGAAATTTACCGACAGCCTTGTTTTTCTGTGGCCATTTTGGCTTGGCTGCTTACATTGTCATGTATTTCCATTTTAGTTTTCAAAAAATGGCCTTCAAGAATTGATATTATAAGACTCATATGCCTACTACTTCAGCATTGTATAGCTTGCACATTATGATGAAATATAACCACAATGCAATCTTGAAAATCTGGCCATTATGGATGCAATGCAGCCATAACATGATATGTGACTTTCAAGGCATTCGAATTACTACAAATCAAAGGCAAGTTTAATTTTGATCATAATGTTTTGATGCATCTGATATGTTCTGCCTCCTGTATTCATCACTACAACGCTGCACATTTGTATGAAGGCACTTCACTTGTTCTTGCAAGCAAAGGTAGAGTATATGAAAAACATTCAGAAACTGTAGAATGTTTGTTCAATAAGACTTCTATTCTCTGATCACAGCGACAGTTGTGTTTGAATAATATTTAGATAAATATTTCAAAATAAAATATGAAGATTTAGTAGTCTTCTAATTCCCGAGTGTTCTTGAATGCATCTTTTCCACCATAGTTTCTACAGGAAGTGACGTCACACGCTGTGTCGGGTCTTCTTTTTGTCGTGTGGTAGCAGCAACGTAAGTGTTATTTCTCTAGAAATAATTGCTAAAATGCCGATGATTTGAATTTGAATTTTATTTAGATAAAACACCTTTTTGAAATAGTTCGTGTCTAATTGTACACACTAGGCAGGTGAGGCGAAGGAGCATTGTTTTCCTCAACAGCGTTGTCAAATCAGGCTAGCATGCTAGCAACTTATTAGTTAGCTGCACTGGCTAACTAGCTAGCTTGTTTTCTGTCCTTTATCAATAACTAGTAAACAACTTATTTGCCTAAAAACAGAGATCATATGATTCACAAAGACAACAGCCTAGATGTTAACCTTTTTCATCGTATCAGTTAAAACGTGTTTGGTAATTTCACTAACTTAGCTCATTCAGTTTCTCTCAACCATAATGAGTCATAAATGCTTATATTGTATACAACTACATCTACACAACCATATTACCTGTAACGTTCATTTATAAGATATTGAACACTTCCCCTGCAGACAAGATGTGGATGGTGGATTCTTAGCTAGACAATATACGTCCTCACTTTTAGGTTAAGACATTTGGAGTAGCATAAAATATGTTGTTGGTGTGCACTGTTCTGAACATCACTTGGTTTTCAGTTCACGTTTGTTCTCCTTCCATGTCCTACTACAGCAGAGCCATCAAAGATGACTACAGCTGCCAGACCAACGTTTGAGCCAGCGAGAGGAGGGAGAGGTAAAGGAGAAGGAGGAGGGGATCTGAGTGCCCTGTCTAAGCAGTACTCCAGTCGAGATCTTCCAGGTCACACCAAGATCAAGTACAGGTCAGTTAAGCGAGCACGAGTGGAATTGAGTCTTGGGTTGTAATCGGTGTGTTGCTGAGTTGCGCAGATTTACATCCAGTACGAGACTTTCTGAACTGTTTCATGCTGCACCTTCTGTCCACTCACTCTGAAGGTGGATGTATGCTGGAATCAAAAGATGTTTTTTTGTGTTGATAAAATGTTCTCCCGTCATAAGGCAACCTACCCAGGATAACCCAGAGGAGGTACGTGCCCGTGACTTCCGCAGGGAGCTGGAGGAGAAGGAGCGTGTAGTTGCACGTGAAAAGATCAGAGAAAGGGGACCAAGAGGTTGGTCTGTCCGTAGGGACTTGTTAAGCATCTTCTTTAGTTAATATTTCTGACCAATAGTTTAAACCCATGAAACACCAATTTTCCAGACCACACCACATCGTCATCATCTTCGTCATCATCTTCAAAGAGGCCCAGACTGGATCAGATCCCAGCAGCCAACCTCGACGCTGACGACCCTCTCACTGATGTAAGTGCTGGCACTGCACACTTGGGGGTGATTAGCACTCATCAAGCTCCCTCACCAATGTTGCTCGGTTGTTTTATAGGATGATGAGGACGAGGACTCTGATGACGACAGTGATGACGACGACACTGCTGCTCTTCTGGCAGAACTGGAGAAGATCAAGAAGGAGCGGGCTGAAGAGCAAGAACGCAAAGTAAACTATAATTTCAGATTGACGTGTTTGAACCCGGCTGACGGCAAAATCTGCAAATTAAGACATGGGTTTTGTTTGAGAGGAGGCAAATGCCTCATTTAGTGACTTTGTTTCTTCTCCCATCATAGGAGCGGGAGCAAAAGGCAGAGGAGGAGCGGATTCGCATGGAGAATATCTTGAGTGGCAATCCATTGATCAATTTGGCAGGGCAGCAGCAGCAGCAGCAGCAGCAGCAGCAACAACAGCAGATAACCCAGACTCTGAATACCTTCAGAGTAAAGAGAAGGTATCTTACAAACACAGATATGCCTGCACAACATGAGTGTCTCATTTGAAGAAAGAAGTTCCCTTTTACTTTCCTCTAACCAACAACATTCAATTTGTCATTGTCTTTCTAGGTGGGATGATGATGTTGTTTTCAAGAATTGCGCCAAAGGAGTAGACGATGCACGGAAGGAGAAACGCTTTGTCAATGACACACTTCGCTCTGAGTTCCACAAGAAATTTATGGAGAAATATGTAAAGTAAAGGACTGTCTGTTCATTTTGTTGTTGTTTTCCCGTCTCATCTCTTTGGTCTCCGCCCGACTGTTGCCCTCTGTCCCAAGAGTGATAGATGGTATTTAGATACATTCTGTACTCAAATGCATTAGTATTTGTACAGTCAACACATAAAAGGTTGTATATAAAGAGCTGGTGAGGACTGAAATTGTTAGATTCAACATCTGTGTCTTTCTGTATTTTTTTTTTAAATATTGATTTCAATAAACATCTTTAAGGCTGTGTTTAAAATGGCTCGCAGGAATTTATTTTAGAACAATGGATGTCATTGTGGGGAATTATTTTAAATTTTTTTATCACAGCTAAGTTATTCTCCCTTTTTCCCAATGGTATCTAGTTTTGGTACAGCTCTAACAGAATGGGTTTATATAAATCCAAACTTATGGACCTTAAAAATTTAACTGACTTCAACATGGTACAATATATTTATAAGAACCGTAGTTCAGAATCATTTCTTGGGAATTGTTTATACAAAACAAATTATTCTACACATCCACACAATTTAGAATCACATAATTTCTAATTCTCTAATGTCATCTGAGGGGCATGTTTGGATTTCATGTCTGCCATTAGTCTTAAAGCGAACCGTATATTCAATAGTCGTTTACAAAGTTTAATTGCTCACATTCAACATTTATTTGAATATGAATAACATATAAATGTTCAGGAATGAAGCAACATAAAACTATGTTGCAGTGAGTGCTGTCGTTGTTAAATTATTCCAGCAGCTGCAATCAGAAAAATAAAACTAAAACAATGAAGTTACCGAGATGTGGCATTTATGGGACAGGAAACTCGGAGAATGTGCAAAGACGTCCAAAGCAATGTACGTGCACGTATGTTTTTCCTCAAATAGTTCAAAAATATTATACTATGCACTTTTTTAATGCACAGCAATCTGTGGTATTCCTTATGAAATATACCCCACCGAACGTCTGTTACAGCTGTTTCAGAACGAGTCGTACACAACAAAAACGTCCAAAGAGCAGTGAAGGCGTCACGCAACACGCCGCCAGGGGGCGCTCCGTTCAACAATCGCTTCCTTGTGTCAGGGATTGGGAGGCTGCTGGGAAAACATGGCAGCTTCCTTTTGTTGGTGGGGATTTACTGAACTCCGAGGGGGGATTTAAACGCATTATTCGGTGGACAGACACATCTCCGGTCGCGTACACACCGCTAGAGTCATCCAAACACTTGAAGCAGGAGGAACATGGAGAAGAGTGGCAGCATCGACAGTTTGGGCTCGAAGCGCTCCTCTTCCCGACAGCCAAGTGTTGATTCATTGTCCAGGTAGCTGAACCCACCACAACACCGCGCTGTCTAAGCTAGCCTCAGCGAAAAGTTTTGAAAGTAACAGTAGGCTTCGTGTGTGTGTTTAAACGTGAGCTAACATGTCTAATCCTGATGCACCGTTCGTGACATTAGCCGTTCAGAAGTGACCCTTACACCACAGATCGTGTCGGTTGATGTGGTGAACATATTGAAACCACTGATGACTAATCTGGGTACCAATTAACGGCGGTTGTCATTGTCGGCTATTAGGATTTATAATGAGAAGGTGGAATACTCATTTGTACTGTGAGGTGTAAATGTAAGAAAATGTTTATTAGAAGATATCAGAGTCCAGAATAATGTATTTACATACTCAGTCTGACCAACAGTAACAGTTAACGGTGGTTACAATAATCGACTGAGGTGTTTTTGATTAATTACTTAAAGGCTAGGGCTACAAAACCTCTGAAAATATGAAAAGAAATGACACTGTCACTATTTCCTAGAGCCCTCTGTGACTCATACTAACTCAGTCTGACTAACAACTAAAACCCCCCAAGTTGAAAATACAACATTCATAACATTAGTTCAATCCTTTTTGTTATTTGGCCGGTTTATTTCATCAAATATTGGTTCCAGCACACATTAAAATGAGACGAGGCTGTGGTTCCACCATACTGAGACTGAAAGTATTTCCAGTATTTCATCACTTGTGTTTTGTTTTTTTTACCCGTCACCAGTACTTCCACCTCTCGCTCTGACCGGTCTGCCCAGGCCAAGCCACCCTTTGCCATGTCCTCCGAGTCTGTGGCCGCCTCTGCAGACCTCTCCCCAGAGTTCAGGGTGAGTAGCCTGCGCATAGTTCACTGACGTCCTGCTGCTTCATTATTTACTAATGACAGAGACTGAAGCGTGACTCTCGTCCTTTCTGCACCCCCTTTCAGGTTAAGCCCAAACCGGCTGCCAAGGTACGCCATGGCAATGCGTTACACACTACCCAACATAATAATTAATATGATTACTCCGCATATGTCATGGGTTCAGGTCAAGGGGCCGCTCCACTTTCAGCTCTAATTTGTATGGAATCTCTCCAGCAGGTGCTCAGAGATTCAGACAAAGAAGAGCCGCAGTTACTTCCAAATGAAACTGTGCAGGACATGGGTACGTTCTCTCTTCGCTGCATAAAGGAAAAGGTTTTTGTAATATATTCGATATAATGGCTAAATCTTTTTTTTCTTGTTTTATTTTATAGCCCAAGATGTGACCTATTTCTGTCCTTTCATTGGAGCACTGAGGGGAACAGTGATAGTTACCAACTACAGACTTTTCTTCAGATGCATGGACAGGGTATGCTTCATGGGTTTTCACAAAAAGCACTTGAAGCGCATTATTTTGAAGGATCACACTGTTTTTTTGTAATATATGTTGTTTGCTTCTAGGAGCCATCATTTGTGCTGGACCTGCCCCTTGGGGTGGTGAGTCGTGTGGAAAAGATTGGAAGTGCATCAAACCGTGGTGACCTGTCCTACGGGCTGGTTTGTAAGGTGAGTAAGGTGGAAATGTTCCGGAATCACTACACCTGGTTTACAGGTTGCAGAGCTAAGACAGCACAGTAGATGACAGTTATACGGTGCACAGGCTAAGGCATAGAGGGTGATCCTCCTCTCATCCCTGCTGTGCCAACAGCACTGACAGAAATCATAGTTAAGAAAGAGTGAGGGTATGAACACGCTCCGTGTCAGCAGTATCATGCAAACATACAGCTGTTGACCATGACCTGCTTCTCTGCCTCTCTGCAGGATATGCGTAATCTACGATTTGCACACAAGCAAATGGAGGACACACTGAGGAAGTCCATTTTTGAAGTGCTGGTGAAATTTGCGTTTCCTGTTTCCAACGGGCTGGTGAGTGATTGTCGGCCACGCTGTCGCTGTAGCTCTGCACTGTCTACTGGTGGATGAACTTCTCTCCCACTCTCCACAGCAAATATACGCCTATGAATATGGGCAAGTGTTCCCCGAGAACGGATGGAAGGTGTATGACGCTCTCTCGGAATACAAAAGACAGGTATTTTTAAAAAACAACATCGGATGCTTAGCTCAATGTCACAGAAAGCCTATTACATTGGTTGCTTGTGTGTTTTTTTTTAAAAGGGTATACCCAATGAAAGCTGGAGGATAACGAAAGTAAACGACCACTACGAGGTTTGTGACACTTACCCGTCGACTCTGGCGGTGCCCGTCAACATACCGGACGAAGAGCTGAAGCGAGTAGCTGCCTATCGAGCCAAGGGAAGGATGCCTGTGAGTGACCGGCCTTCCTCATGGATCTAACTGTTCCTCTCCTGTGCAGCTGGATTGTCGGACTGTCTGTGGTCTTATTCGGTCGTACGTACGTTGTTGTATAGGTGTTGTCGTGGATCCATCCAGAGAGCCAGGCGACAGTGGCGCGCTGCAGTCAGCCCATGGTCGGGGTGAACGGGAAGCGCAGCAAAGAGGACGAGAAGTACCTCCAGGCGATCATGGACGCTAATGCTCAGTCGCATAAACTCTTCATCTTTGATGCAAGGCCTAGCGTCAACGCCGCTGCGAACAAGGTTTATTACATGTGTTTAAAAAAGGAAACCCAGGCTCTCCATTGTTAAGTGGATGAACCATCGCATCACCAACACTGTCTCCACTTTTTCTCTCTCTCTCTTTTTCAGATGAAAGGCGGCGGTTATGAAAGCGAGGACGCGTATCAGAATGCTGAGCTGGTGTTCTTGGATATTCACAATATCCACGTGATGAGAGAGTCGCTCCGTAAGCTGAAGGACGTGGTCTACCCCAACATTGAGGACTCCCACTGGCTCTCCAACCTGGAGTCCACTCATTGGCTTGAGCACATCAAGGTGAGCATATACTGACGCATCACTGTGATTGCAAACTTGGAAAGGAATGACTTGGAAGATGAGCCATCTCCCAGGCTAAATTGTTTGTGTGTGTTTGTAGCTGATCCTGGCAGGAGCGCTGCGCATTGCAGACAAGGTGGAGTCTGGGAAAACGTCCGTGGTGGTGCACTGTAGCGATGGTTGGGACCGCACGGGCCAGCTCACCTCCTTGGCCATGCTCATGCTGGACAGTTACTACCGCACCGTCCGCGGCTTCGAGGTGCTGCTTGAGAAAGAGTGGCTCAGCTTTGGTCACCGCTTCCAGCTGGTAAACACGTTTTCACGCACTCATCGAGTTTAGTAGATCACGTGAGTGGCCGTCCCAGTTCCGTCACCAATTGTGCTTTTCCTCTTCTTTTAGCGTGTCGGTCATGGCGACAAGAACCACACAGACGCGGACCGCTCGCCTGTTTTCATTCAGTTCATCGACTGTGTCTGGCAGTTGACTCGCCAGGTAGGCAATAACTGGTGCTGATATGTGGAAGAATAAAAAAATATCCTCCGAATAAGACTTTGTTTCAAGGACACTAATGAAGCTGTTTTCATTGAAGTTTCCTGCGGCGTTTGAGTTTAACGAATACTTCCTGGTAACCATCCTGGACCACCTCTACAGCTGCCTGTTTGGGACCTTCTTGTGCAACAGCGAACAGCAGAGGTTGAAGGAGGTAAGAGCATTTTGTTTCACACGGCATTTGATTTTACTGTTGCAAAAATGAGACGTTTTAAAGTCGAGCACAGGACCGAGTGGAACGTCTGGTACTGTGCATTCGGTGTCATGACAGCCACACCTTTTTTTTTTTATTTTACAGGAGATTCCCAAGAGGACAGTGTCGTTGTGGTCATATATAAATAGCCAGCTGGAGGAGTTTACCAATCCGTTGTATGTGAACTACTCCAACCATGTGCTGTTCCCCGTAGTCGGCTTACGCCACCTGGAGCTCTGGGTTGGCTACTACATCCGCTGGAACCCTCGCATGAGGCCTCAGGTATGTTGAGAAACCCGTCTTTACTTGCCTTCAGTGTTTTCAAGCGTAATTGTTTGCACTCCATACATGCTCCATTTTAGTTGTTGAACTCCACACATTGTTTTCGATGTCTTTTTTTTTTTTGCCAGGAACCTGTTCATCAGCGCCACAAGGAGCTGCTGGTGAAGCGGGCGGAGCTGCAAAAGAGGGTGGACGAGTTACAGCGCGAGGTGACCAATCGCTCAGCCTCCTCTTCCTCTGAGCGTGCGGGCTCCCCCACACGCTCCATTACCCCGGTGCAAACCTTCGTCTGACACAACTTTGACAGCGCAGACGGTCGCAGGAGCTGAATCCTACCCGAGAGAAGTTGCCATACAGCAGTAGTCCGTTGGCCACACCTGGCGCCACAAAGGACCCGTGTGCCAAACCGGCGTTAATACACTACCACCAAAAGCCTGATGCGTTTCCACCTCTCACAGGTCATGTAGTGTCCCAGACTGCTTTACTACAGCTATATTGTACCCTTCCTCCAGGGTTGAGAGGACATGTAACCAGAATAGTGAGAACACCTACAATCAAGTGTTGATCATTTTTGAAGTACACTAAAATATTCCTTGGGTAAAATATGTATGCCTTATACACTTCATAAGGAACACTCCCTTCATTCTTCGACACTGCAATATTTTAGATATTGAAAGTAGTACCGCTGAAGCATTTGTGAAGATGTACATCGCTGCAAAAAATGATTTTGTGCTCTAGTACTAAAAACGACTAAATGGCTCGGGGGTTGTTGAATATTCAAAATGTAGCCAAAGGGCTGTAACGTTAGCTTCTTCTAATGTTAAAGAACATATAGACGGAGCGCATTAAACAAGTTGTCGGGTTGTCTTCTCAAGTCAGTGCTTTTAGATGGTTGTGACCAAATATCCATGTTTTTTTGTTTTTTTCCATGTATACAAAATGTGTCATGTATGACATTCCTCTCAGTTTTGTTTTTCTAACTAGATATTTATTGTCGTTAGTTAGTCCGGACTGTATTTATGGTTCACAAACACACGCTGTCTCGTTGTCATAAATTGATTAGAGATGTTCCCATGCAATATTAATAAGCTACACAGAATATGCAACCAGTTGATTTGTCCCAGTTAATAGTCGACTACTGAGTAAGAAATGTACACACATTAACATTTTACAAACGCTTTTTAAAGCTATTATCAGACTTTTTTTTTTATAGGCAGCAGAATGTGTAACAACTAATAATTTGCTTTTGGATGTTTTTCTAATGTAATGAATATCTGTGCCTTGCTCTGAATGACTGAATGGGAGAAAAGAAAAAAGTGTGCACAAGTTTTTTTTTAATTGCCAAGAGGAAACAGTAAATACAGTTAGTTAGCCTTTTCACTGTGTATGTCAATACTTGCAATAAAACCCAAAATTAAATTTCAAGGAGTCAGTCTGGTTTGTTACATTAGTGTTCCGTGAACAAAAGACCCTCCAGTTTATTTCTTGCCTTTACCTACTAGTGTTTCAAATCATAGCAGAGCCCCAATGGCATTAATTATCTCTTGTTATGATTATGGTCTTTCCATAAGATATAAGAAAAAGTAAACTTTTATCATAATTTAAGTCTGGCATTTACAGTGTGAATGTGCTTCAGGGTAAATGAAACTGCAGAGGCTCTGAAAACAGTATTCATAATCAAGCTTCACTCTTATACCTAAATATTAGATGACTCGCCATGAATTAGCTTTAAGGCATCTTTTACTTATTAACAGGCTTATTATTCTCTTGATATTAGCTTTTTAGTCATGCCCATTACTTAAAATTAATTTAGATTGCCACTTAGATTGCATTGCTCCCTCTTTAAAAACGTATAGTTAATCTACTACAATAGTTTTTCCACATGATTGAAGGTAGGCTGCTGTGCTGTATGCACTTCATTGCTTCAAAACTTGTTACACAAGTGTCAAAGTGTATTAATATGTTTGTTTTTGGAGGAAACACTATTTGCATATGTTCATCGGCTTCTTACAAGTTTTCATTGTGATGCAGCAAGGCTAATTCTATTTATTTACCTGGCTGTTAATGAACAAGAAACTGATTCCAAGGAGTCACACAAGGACATGAGAGAGGAGAAACGAGGAGACAGTAAGTTGGACTGATTCGGGGGACAGGAAAGAGACCGGAACTGGAGCTGATGGGTCTATCTCATCTCTCCATCCATCATGGCAGCTGAGGTAAAGTAAAGTAAGGTTTACCTGCTCCTAATTTTACCATTACAACTTCTGATACCACACCAAATGTTAAAGCTGTATTTTATTAAGTGTTTTGTTTTTAAATAATAAAATGGAACTTAATGTCACTGCTGCACCGAATTACACCTGAAACCAGGTTATCCAGGACCCCCTCAATGGATTCACTACAGAAAACAATTGGACCTGATAGAAACTACTCAACCCGCAAATAACCTCACTCTGACAATGTTTATGGAAATGTGAGATCTAATCAGTTGGAATAAGCACTGAGTCACACATGACCTATGTTGGTATGATGCTGAATATCATATAGTTTGTGATATCTTGTTGGGTCAAACTGATATTTACAGATGCTCTGCCATACACTGTACACTGTAATAATCTGAAACCTATATATTCTAAATTATATATATTTCCAGTATAAACTCCACCTACCTTATGGACATAAAGTATCCTGTTTCCAGATTCCATATTTATTCAAGCACCCTTGCACTCTGCATCATTTGTATCACTTTTATCTCCATTTCATGGGCATTGTGTTTCATGTTAATATATATATATTTTGTATATTTGTTTGTACATAGTAGTACATAGTAGTAGTATGTTTATGCTTAACTTTGTTGTCCTTGTTTTTGTTTATTTCTGTGTATGTACGTTGAAATTCCTTGTATGCATTACGCATACATGGCCAACAAGGCTGATTGTGAATGAACAGTACATGTATCCATCATGTACAGAATGAACAGTTACTTGTGACGGCACAGCCCCTGTAAGAGTCCCACTGATAGTTTGTTTCAGAGCCTGAATTGTGATTATCTTGTGACTCTCTAGAGCCCCGGGACCTTCACAGTCACACTGCTGCAGCGTGGTTGACTACACCGGGATGAGTTCAGTTTATAGCCATCTACAAACATTTTGTCGAAAATTGATAATTAGCAGACTTCCAACGAGTAGCGATGATTTCCATTTGAGATGATGCAACCTGTCATTACTGACTCAACAGTGACACTTAAATATATCTTCAGACGGTGGAATAATAGCAATGATGCCCAGTGCTATTGTAGTCCTGATGTTACTATTAAACTAGTTATAAAATGCTCTGATTAATGACATGACCATACAGTATGTGGAGCGTGTCGGGTGAATCCAGACATGTGATTGGCTCTGCGCATTTCAAAATGTGAATCCCGCGGACGGATGTTGTGTCGCGATAGGTTTCCTTTCTTCTTCTGCTGGAGCCGTCGACCTCTTCCGGTTACATGACGACGACGGCGTCGATACAAAAAAGAGAGAAGGAAAACAGGAAAATACCTTTCTAGGCGAGAACAGCGGAAACTTCATTTAAATAGACAGATACGTGTGGACGGGTTGCTTGTGTGACGGCATAACTAATGATTGATCGGAAGTTGGTCTGGTTGGATGACGTATGAGCGGTGAAAGATCACAAATATTTGGAGTTTATTGTTCTTCGCCTGCTGCCTCAAGCTAAGCTACTTCTGTGTTGCTCTACGCTACCTAGCCGAGCTAGCTAACGTTAGCTAACACTGGACGCCAACACTGTGTGTGCTAAATTAGCGAACGGCTTGAGAGGAAATAGCGCCGTTAATCCGTTCAGTTTGCAGCTGGACTCCGCTAACCTCTTCTAGCTCGGTGACATCAGTTGGAGGAGAATGGCAACGTCGGCTCTGTACGCCTGTACGAAGTGTAACCAGCGGTACCCCTTCGAGGAGCTGTCGCAGGGCCAGCAGCTGTGCAAGGTACCTGTGTGTGTGTGTGTGTGTGTGTGAGTGTGAGAGAGAGAGATCGAGGATGACCGCCAACGAGACACAACAACAATCCCGAGTGTGGATGTTTGCTCGAGTGTTATTTCCGACTTGGTGTGTTGGTGGTGTTACAAGTTAAGCGAGATCAGATTATGTAACATCCTTCCAACCTGGAAGCGCTAATGCTGTGACTGTAATCTTGTTTAGATCATCCCCGCGACAATCCTGTTTATGAGATGAGTAATAACACAATCATAGTTCATCTTTACCTGCTGAACTTTAATTCTCGGGGCATTGAATTAATTATACTTGTGAGAATTACTGTCTGTGTGTGCACATACTTGTTGCTCTCGCAGACATTTTTTTTTCTGTCAGAGGAATGTGTTGTGGTGGCCTAATGTTCCCACCTTTCTTTACTTAACTGTGTGCACTGATTAATGTTTTTTTATTTTTTTTTTTAGAAACAATGGACAGTGTTATCATTTTGTACACTTCCTTCAAGCACTAAAGTCGTTTCCCTGAATATTCAGAGAACTTCTGTTTGCACAAGATAGTTAAAGCACAAGGTCAACGTGTGAATACTATAAAGTAATCAGTTAGATTTCTCTTTCTTTTATTTTAATATGTAAGAAAGCCACCCACAGTTATCCAACAATGGCTCTGGTAAACGGTGCCCTACTGCAATAACGTGTTGGGTTGACTAAATAAAGTTACAATACAAAATCATTTACAGTACACTTTAGTCTCTCGTATGCACCCACATAGTCAGGTGTTGGTTTCACAGATGTTGTCGCCAAGAGATGTTGCGTAACAAACGTCAAGGTGTGTTGCCAAACACAGCGAGTTGCGTCAGTCTCGTCTTCTGGTGTGTTCATTGTTTTTGCACAGATTCATTTTCGCACTCGTGAGAACATTTCTTTGATTTGTCGCCATAGGAGTGTCGCATCGCACATCCAATAGTGAAGTGCACATTCTGCAGATCTGAGTTTCAGCAGGAAAGGTGAGATAATGTGCTACTTGTGATGAATTTCAGTGCTTATTTGTGGCGTTAATAGTTGAATGTCTTTGCATTTTTTTGCATTTATTTTGGGCCGTAAAACCCCACGTTTTATTCTTTACAGTAAAACCAATACAATCTGCAAGAAGTGTGCTCAGAACGTCAAACAGTTTGGAACGGTGAGTAACAGGTTTCTTAAGCGCCTTGAACTCCAGTTGTATTCCTCTAGTTGCACTGAGTGTACATTTATTATTTTCATGTGTGAATACACTTTTAACATTGTTGTCGTTTTTTGTCCGTCTTTACAGCCCAAACCCTGCCAGTACTGTAACATCATTGCAGCTTTTATCGGGACAAAGTGCCAGCGTTGTACTAACTCAGAGAAGAAATATGGACCTCCACAGACCTGTGAGCAGTGCAAACAGCAGTGTGCTTTTGACCGTAAGGAGGAGGGCAGGAGAAAGGTATGAACCCTATATACCTACAGTCTACTTTGACAGTGAATGCGTAACAGAATTTCTTATAAACTACTGACTCCTACTTGTCTCGCAGGTGGACGGGAAACTGCTGTGCTGGCTCTGTACTCTGTCCTACCGCCGTGTCCTGCAGAAGACCAAGGAGCAGAGGAAGGGCTTCGGCTCCTCCAACTCCTCATCCCTGAATGAGAAAGACCACCACTCCAGACCTCACCATCACCACCACCACCACCAACACAGACACAGCACCTCCCATCACAAGTACGTCCTCTGTTGTGTAACTGTTGAGAATAGTGAAACAATGTAAGTGTGGTTGCTGCCACTACATGGTTAAATTGGGTCCAGCCAACTGACGGCTTACTTATCTTTTGCAGACTGAGTGGGAGTTTGAGTCCTGAGCAGGAGCAGGGACTGTGGAAGCAGAGGTGACACTTTCCTTCTCATTTGAACTGCATAATATATCAGAAAACAATGTATTGATTTAGTTTTTAGGCCCAAGATGTACATTGTCATTTTCTTCGCAGCCATAAATCGTCTTCAATCCAGAAGGAGACTCCAAAGAAGAAACCAAAACTGGAGATGAAGCCATCCAACGGGGACAGGTATGATAAGTGTTGTAATTGTTTGGGGAAAGCATTAAAGAGATTCGAAGTGGGGTTTTACAAAGTACTTATACGTAGTCAGTGTATCACCTACAGTAGATGGCCGTCGAAGCAAAGCAATGTACTGTTGTGGACGGGGGAAGCAACAAAATGTATTTTAGTCACCTAAAAGAAAGGCTCATCTAAACAACAACATCCTGCCTATGTTTTTCCTTCCACTTGTGCCGGTACTGGCCTCATGCTCTTTCCTTTCTCCCAGTAGCAGTTCCATCACCCAGTCGATGGATTCCGGAGGAACCGACAACTTCATTCTCATCAGCCAGCTGAAAGAGGAAGTGATGTCGATGAAGAGACTTCTGCAGCAAAGGGATCAAACCATTCTCGAGAAGGAGCGAAAGGTAGGTCATGAGCCTCGCCCGACCTCCTGCGCCAATGAGCCAAAGTCACATCACTGCCGATTGCTTTTTTTTGGTTCATGTATTGATTATTACATTTCCCTCCAGCTCACAGAGATCAAAGCAGACTTTCAATACCAGGAATCCAACATGAGAGTCAAGATGAACCAAATGGATAAATCGCACAAAGAGTCTATGGAGCACCAACAGGTGTGAAACTATCGCCGCACAAGTGACATGTCACAAAAACACTCGCCAACGTCAGTCCATTCTTCAGTGTCAATGCCACACTTGGTCTCTATTCACATTTTTCTAGGTTCTTGTTGATTCATTTAATCTTTTTTTCTATTTTCCACCATCTTAAAACTACCTTCAGCTATCCTCAAAAAACGTTAACACTGTATTCAGTATATCAGTTTGTAATTGCACTTTGGTGCATTGATAAATATATTTATATATATACTTTATACTTGTTTTTATACTTATTGTTTTGCATCTAAAGAGGTCATATGGGTTTGAAGAGGTTGACAGAGTCTCAATGTTCTGATGTGCAGGAGGTGTGATAACATAATCCTCACTAAAGCGTGTCTTATATTTTAGTCCTGTCCATTAAATCTCATCAGTTCAAGTACCAGCTTTATTTATCTCCCTCTGAGAGCCAAGTAGAAATAACAAAGCAAAACCAGTCCCACCTGAATTTCCATTCCCGAGATTATTATTGTTTCAAGTACGTCTTTAATTTGTTCTTAAACCCCTATTTTATTCTTATTATTTGGATATTAAAACATCACGATTGGAAATGTAAAAGTGTCTCCCGTGTACTCGACAGAACAATGCGTGGGAGTACACATCACATTCTTTGTCATTTTGCCAACCAGTCTGTTATTGGTAATATTGTTGGAAGCTATCAAACATCAGTTTGTCCTGCACACCGGTTCAATCTAAATACTTTCATACAATATCATTTTAGTTTATAGGCATATATATATATATATATATATATATATATATATATATATGACATTACATATGACATTACATGGAGGGCATGTTGGAGAAACACTGCATGCTGATCTTATCTGTTTCATATAGGGGTGTGCATTGCACCGGGTTAAATAGCTATCACTATTGGGAATGAATTGCTTAGATTTGCTAATCAGACCCATGTTGTGTCTGTGTGTCATATATGTGCCCGGGATGATTCACTTGTTGCATAAGTGTGCCTGTTGTTATGCATACGATCTGCAGTTGCGCCATTTCCTGTCAAACTCTGGTGGTGGTGTTATTTTGTTATGCTGTTTTTATAAGTGTGACTCTGGCTGCTGACGTGTTTGGTGCACCAAAGGTGTTTTTATCAGTACAGTCCAAACAGTTGAAGGTAGCCCATGTTGAGCAAAACCCTTTAGCTTGTAGCACCAGACGAATGATGAGTACATAAGTAATAATAGTAAATGCTTTGACACCACTGTGTCCTAAAGCCAGCAAGTGTGTTTGCTGCCATAAAAATCAAAATCCAGATTTCAGGTAAACTGCCATGTAAATGTGCAGTGTGATTTCCTAAATGCCTCCACTAAGGTGTTTAAAAAGATACTAACTCTCTATTGTTTGTTTCCACAGGGCAAGAACAGGGAGTTGATGAAACAAGTGGCAGCCCTCTCCAAAGGAAAGAAGTTTGACCGGACAGGGAGTTCTCTGCTGTTGCCCTAACAATAGGCCGACCGACGGGTAACGGCACAGAGCGGCTTCATTGTTTTCACTGTGAAAGTCTCCCTCCTGTGTTTCCTCATTGCCATTAACATCGATAACTTCTTAACTGATAAAGCCAGCGACCATGTTGCACATGGAGGTCAATTGTTGAATCGAAAGAAACCCTTCTCTAAATGTCAGCATATTTTAGATATTTTATGGCGACTTTTCCACTGGCTCATAGGATGTGACTTTGGAGTGGAGTGGAGTGGAGGACAGAGCCCTCGTTTTTAACACTGCCGGGCCAAAACAAAAAAAAGCATGGTGTGCATATGTGGAAAGCATTCTGTCAACTCAAATGTATCCACTTACTTTTTATGGATGTAATGCAATTTATTTATTCAACTGTGTTTCTTAGCTTTTTTTATTTCCTCACAACATACTCAGAGAATATCCCACATTTTAGGGTTTTTTTTCTCTTCAATAGCAATTAGTTATATTTTTCTAAATTTATGCGATCGTGGAAGAAAAAATAAAGTTCTCCTCAATGGAGACGCTGCGAAACTTTACAATGTATGCAAACTGGGGAAGGGGGACCACTGAGCTGCTGCTCAACAGTAGAGACCCCCCCCCCCCCCCCCCCTCAGTAACGATTCATAAAACAACCAATGAACACTTAAAAAGTCTGTCTGACGGAGAGACACCTCTTGGCTGCCCTCTTTCTCACTGTGTGACAGCTGTAGTGCTTTGCTGTTTCTCTTTAGTGGAACAATTGTAATACATGCATGATTTTACTGCCAGACACCGGGTGGCATTGTGGTCAGACTTCTTTTGCCCCCCTCTCCCTTTTATTCGTTTTTTAAGAATCACTTGTAAATGTATTACTGGGGTCAGCCATTGTATTTAAACTATTGCTTGTATCTGTTTTAGTGAGTACAGTATGTGTATGGTAAGGCCAGTTGAAATTAACATGTCTGTAGAAGATGCTTTTTAAAGGAACTCACCTATCAACTTGCATTATTGGGCTGGTTTCATACTGTGGTGTCCAGGATCACTTTTGTACTTTTTCCAAACCAAGTGTTTTAAACCTATTAAACTGGCTAAACTGTTTCTGTGTTAGCTTCTTTTTTTCTTACCATAATAGTGTTTAACTTTTCAAAAGTCAGTTAGGTCCCCACAACCTAATTTGGAGAATTGATGACATAATCTGTGAGGTAAAATAATGTTTTAGCCTGTTTTACCACTAAAGGTTGTCCACTACGTATTGCACTTTATACTATTGGTATTTTACAATCCATCCTGTCATGGGAATGATGTTTGTTTGAAGAGTGTAAAAAAAATCCCCCCTGATAAAAGTCAGATTTTGGGATTCATACTTAAACCTGCTGACCAAAGGGAACTGGAGTGGATGGGATGAAGCAAGTACTGAGATGCATACAGGCTCCATAATAGAAGCCCAATCAAGAGGAGGCCAGCATAAGAAACAGAATGTGTCTATTCATATGAACAATGCATGTAGGTTAATAACAACATTGAACATGAACGGTTTGCAAATACAAGGAAGGCATCCAGCAGTACTGCTAGTATATAATAGTCTAATAGAAAGGCACCTGCGCTCTGTTATGCATACTTGCATAACGACTGCCACATATTTATTTCTGGATAATGAAGATTCCGCTTCATTTTGCCAAACACAACAGTTAACCACGTTACAGGGGGTGCCTGAACGCCTCACCCTGTACATCCGGGTGATTAGGTCGTTCCGCCAAGTAAATAGCTAGCTAGCTTAGCTAGCGGTGCCTGTTCCACAAATAAAAACAAAAGTTTTTTACTGAAGCTGGCTGTGTAAAGACTGAACTAAATGCATTTTTGTGATTTCTTTTACCCCACATTGATGGTACAGGCACACGTAGAAATGATCTTCACATGGATATGAGTTAGTTAACGCTAACGTTAGCTACGTTGCAAGTTATTTTGTCCAGCTAACATTAGCTAGCCTACTGTTAGCTTGTAGCATTCACTAGATACAGCAAGCTGGCCGAATCCTAATTTCACCAAATTTGAAGTTCGGGAACGAGAGGTAAGTGCATATATGGCATTTCCAATATTTTGTTTTCATCATATTGCTGGCGATATAGCTAACGTTAACGAGCGCAACTAGCTAACGTTGTAACGTTACTTTATTGTAGCATCAGGTTAATCTGATACAAAGCTTCAGCGCAAAATTGGAAGTTAAGCACTTTGTTGTTATTTATTGTATTAAGAATAGCATCATCACAAGTATTAAAATAAGAGCATGATTGGCATACGCCTACTGAAAAGAAAACAAATAGACATTTGTACGTGCAACGTCGCAGCACATCAGTTGCGCATATTTAAGACGTAGATGTTTACAAATACATGTCAAAATCAGTCAAAAGATAATGCATCTCTCTTGTTGTCCATTTAGTATGTCGGACTCAGACAGTGACGAGGACCAAGACCGGCCTTTCTCTCTGACTGGCTTCCTCTTTGGAAACATCAACGAAGATGGACAGCTGGAGGATGACAGTGTTCTGGACAGTGTGGGTGTTTCAAGGATTTCTACTTCAATAAAGAGCATATCATTTGAACTAAGTTTATTAAATGAATGGTGGACATTTTATATGATATATCATTTTCATTATTAACTTTTAGATCTTAGTTATTTTGTATTTTTTTTTTACTGCTTATTGCAACTTTCTGTTGTGTTTCTCCTCACCCAGGAGTCCAAAAAGCATTTGGCTGGTTTGGGCTCACTGGGCCTGGGCTCACTTATTACAGAGATCACTGCCAATGAAGAGGATGATCCAGAGGAAAGCAGAGAGACTGTTAATGTGGACGAAGACGGTTGGTTTAACTTTTAAAAATGAACTTTTTTTATTATTAATTTAGCTAGGAACAGGCTGTAATGACAGCCTTTCAACATTTCTCCTCTTCCAGGTTGGGTAAAAAGTACAGAAGATGCCGTTGATTATTCTGACATCAGTGAGGTTGCTGAGGATGAGACAAAGAAGTACCATCAGGCCATGGGGTCTCTGCAGCCCAGCAGGAATACAGGTGATCAACTAACAGCGCCTTAGAGTCATATTACTGTTTGATTGTTGTTAGACTCAAGTCAAAATTATACGTCTAACTTTGTTTTTATTTCTTTATTGACATTATTTCTTAAGATGTATAAAATTGATCTCATCTTTATGAATAAAATTATTTTCTATTAAAATACTTGGTTATTTTTTCCATCATATAGCTTTTACCACAATTTTCATTCAACCCGACAAAGGATTTGAAAGTGGTTTTGGACTGTTAAATGACAAATATTTTTCAACATTTTCAAATTCTTTAGACTTAGATGATGACGATGACTATGACGCTGACTGCGAGGATATTGACTCAAAGCTCATGCCTCCTCCGCCACCACCAAGTCTTCCTACAGCTGCTAAGAAAGAGGAGCCGTCCGCTCAGAGCACAACCGGTAAGGACATGTTCACTCATAATGATTGTGTGTGGCTTGTCTTCTTCCACAGAGGTTTAAGCTGCAACTCTGGAGTCTGTAAGCAGGTGAATTTGCTAAGGGTAGTTCATGTTATTGTGAGTTTTAGATTGTCTCTGAAGAACATATAGTGCACTTGATCAGATGGTAAACTCAATAGCAATCCAGATTAGGTTCAAATGTTTGTATCTCAAATATCTCAAGTGAAGTTTGATAGTCTCTGATGCTGATGTGACCTGTCACTATCTCTCCACACAGTTGGGGAAGAGGGTGATGGCATCATCCTGCCCTCCATCATCGCGCCATCCTCTACGGCTGAAAAGGTTGACTTCAGCAGCTCCTCAGACTCCGAGTCAGAAACTGACCGTCCCTGCCAGGGTTTGGGGGCTGGAGGCCCCCCAGATATGCTCAACCTCCCTCTTGCTGGCATCATGGAGAAAGATGCTGCCAAAGCACTGCCGGGTGTTACAGAGCTCTTCCCAGAGTTCAGGCCTGGAAGGGTAAAGCGTCTTTACAGCCACTGTCTACTGAGATTCATCATTACACATCCTAAAAGTTTATTTTATAATCATAATTTGTGTTCACTGACACCCGCTGTCTGCCGGATGTACTTCCAGGTGCTTAGATTCTTACGGCTGTTCGGTCCTGGAAAGAACATGCCATCCGTTTGGAGGAGTGCCCGCAGGAAGAAGAAGCGGAAGCACCGCGACCATCAGCCGGGGACACCTCCTCCAGAGGGAGAGCCAACAGAGCAAAGCCAGGAGCAGAAGTCCGGATGGCTTTATGAGTATGCACCACCTCCTCCCCCAGAGCAGTGTCTCTCCGACGATGAGGTAAAACGTCCAGTGTTGCGGGGTATTGAATGCGCTAATGTCAGCTGGTAGCAAGTTATCACTTTATCCAGCACTGAACATGCATTTCTGTGCCACCGCCCAGATAACAATGATGGCTCCAGTAGAATCCAAGTTCTCACAAACGTGTGGCGACGGGGACAAGGAGGCAGAGTCTCGACCTAAAGTAGCAGAATGGAGGTATGGTCCAGCGCAGCTCTGGTACGACATGATAGGCGTCTCCGAGGATGGAAGCAACTTCAACTACGGCTTCAAGCTGAAAGAAGAGCAGACCAGTGAGCCTCAGCAGCAGGACAGGCCTGAAAAAAGAACAAATACTGCTCATGAGGTACGCAGTGGATGTCCGCAGCCTTAACATGAAAATCATACTTGTTGTTTTACTTATATTGTGTATGCTATATCTCTAGTTTCCGAGGCGGATGGACGACGACAATGAAGACAGCGACGATGGCGATAAGGAACGATCAGCCCTTGAGAATGAGCTCTTCCTGATGGTCACGCAGCTTAAATGGGAGGACGATATTATCTGGAACGGGGAAGACGTAAAACACAAGGGCACAAAGACTCAGAGAGCCAGCCTAGCAGGATGGCTGCCCTCTAGCATGACCCGCAATGCTAATGCTTACAATGCACAGCAGGGTAAGACACACAACAAATACAGAAGTAGCTCTTGCGTGTGATGCAAAGGCTGTAATATTTCATGTGTGTTAAAGCAATATAATAGTATATTTAATTTGACAGGTCTCACAAGAAGTAATTCTCAGTTGGTGCCACCTCCGCCTCCACCCATGCCCAAAATTTCGTCAATCTCTGGCTCTAAGCGGGAAAAAACCATCCACGATAGTCAAGGTGAGTTTTTGAGAATTTAGGTCACAATACAAATAATAGATTCCCCAGACCTTTTTATCCTCATTCGTGCTTGTTTCTCCGCAGCCTATCATGAAGAAGACTGTCCGTGGTTCTCCATTTTCCCAATTGACAACGAGGAGTTAGTGTACGGTCGTTGGGAAGACAACATTATCTGGGATGACCAGGAGATGGATCGCATGCTCATGCCACCTGTTCTTACACTGGATCCCAATGATGAAAATATCATCCTCGGTATATTCAGAATTCCCGTCCGATTAGGCTTCATAATCACAATAACAAGGAGAAAGCAAAATATCTGTTATATGCATACATGTTTCATACATTTGTGTGTAATTTATATCATCTTAACAGAGCATCCACTATTAGTTTGTCAGTAAATCCTGTAAACCAGTGTACGATGTCGTCGGTGCACCGAGGCAGATGGTCTGCTTATTTTTGACAAACGGCTGTCTCTTGTAGAAATCCCGAATGAAAAGGAGGAAATGACTTCCCACTCCCCGTCAAAAGAGAATAAGAAGGAAACGGCAATCAAAAAGAGCCGCATCCTGCTGGGGAAGACTGGGGTGATAAAAGATGAGCCGCAGCAGGTAAGCTGCCTCTTCAGGGCACGCAAAGGCGCACATTTGATTATGTGAAATGGAAGATTACACGGTCTGCTTCTACAGTGGAGATGTGAGTCATTTGAAACAGAAAATGGTAAAATAAGAAAGCTCAAGGCTACATAATTACGGATGAAATGAAAGTGACCGAATACTTACACCTGAGGCTGCAGATTTCTTGCAAAGTGCCATTTATTTGTAAGCTGTAAGGACAATGGTCTGCTCACATTTCAGTAAAAAACAAAATAGTACGGGTTTAAAGGACATTACTTTTAGTGGGCAATGTGGTTTCTCTCATCTCAGAACATGTCGCAGCCTGAAGTGAAGGACCCCTGGAACCTCTCCAATGATGAGTTCTACTATCCTAAACAGCAGGGCCTGAGGGGGACGTTCGGTGGCAACATCATTCAGGTAAGCAGCAAAAATACAGATAAAGCCCACTGCACATGAGCAACATGGATATGCGTTAAATTTTATTTTCTACTGAATATCAACCATATAAAGTAGACTCCTAACCTGTGAAATAAGCTCAAAACAACTGAAATGTAGAAATGTTATAGTTTAAGTACATTTTGTGTCTTTAACAGCACTCCATCCCGGCGCTGGAGCTGAGGCAGCCCTTCTTCCCCACTCACATGGGGCCCATGAAATTGCGCCAGTTTCATCGCCCGACTCTGAAGAAGTACTCATTTGGAGCTTTGGCTCAGCCAGGTCCCCACGCTGTCCAGCCACTGCTCAAACACATTAAGAAGAAGGCCAAGGTGGAGCCCTGTTCAACACAAGCACTACTACTCTGTGAACACTCACATGACCTTTCTAGTGTTTTGCAAATTTTTGTACGCGAGTGAATTATCGAGTGCATATGTTTTTTTTGTATAGATGCGAGAGCAGGAGCGGCAAGCGTCAGGAGGAGGAGACATGTTCTTCATGAGAACCCCGCAGGACTTGACGGGTAAAGATGGAGATCTGATCCTGGCAGAGTACAGTGAAGAATACGCCCCTCTCATCATGCAAGTTGGCTTGGCCACGAAGATCAAAAACTACTACAAAAGGGTGAGTCCAGCCTTTGTTTTCCGCTCCTGACTTTGCATTTTGTTAGCCAAGACATTTTGATCATCATATTCATTTCAATTTGCAGAATTGTTTGGTATTTCTTCATGGTGTTAATTTCAGATAATGGCAGACTCCATATTGTCTACTTTGTTGGATAGTAGTAGCATTATGACGTTGTTCCTTTTGTCCTTCAGAAACCTGGAAAGGATCCCGGAGCACCGGACTGTAAATATGGAGAGACCGTATACTGCCACACGTCCCCTTTCCTGGGCTCTCTTCATCCTGGACAGCTGCTCCAGGTCAGCACCTTCCCACTCAAATATTCAGCACTCAAATTAGGTAAATATATGAAGCATCACTGCTCTGTCATCATGCCAAACAATATGATGGTATGTCTCCTTTTCTTGTAGGCATTTGAAAACAACCTCTTCCGTGCTCCAATCTACCTGCACAAGATGCCAGAGACGGATTTCTTGGTTCTACGAACTCGACACGGCTTCTACATTAGAGAGCTAGTGGACATGGTCGTAGTTGGTCAGCAGTGCCCCTTATTCGAGGTTCCAGGGCCCAACTCCAAACGAGCCAACACTCACATCAGAGACTTCCTGCAGGTATATATTTATTTGCCTGAACTCTCCCAGAAACGTGAGCTGCTGCTGTTGCAAATGGTGAAGTGTCACGTCTGTATTCTGCAGGTGTTCATTTACCGCTTGTTCTGGAAGAGCAAGGACCGGCCCCGCAGAATCCGCATGGAGGATATAAAGAAAGCTTTTCCCTCGCACTCCGAGAGCAGCATCAGGAAACGGCTAAAACTCTGTGCGGACTTCAAACGTACAGGTAGCCCACGCTCATTCATTACCCCTGTGCGCCCACCATTCAGTGATCATCATCTTTTGTTGGACTAACCCAGTGTGTTGTGTCAGGGCAATGTTGAGGTTATACAGATGTGTACTGTGCATGAGCTCGGGAGTGTGTGTGCCTTGAATTGACAGACAGGAATGTGGACAGGAAAAGAGCTTTTTACACCAACTATGGAGTTTACTCTGAAGGTAAGATGTAGTTAAAGGACAGTATAAGGACACAGGGTGCAAATGCTTAGTATTTACAATCAGCAAGTCATGGTTTTCTACAATGTCTAACATACACATACCTACAATGGAAACTCTGACATTTTTGCTTATGATACTGCCTACTGTGTTTCGAGAGGTTGCAGATGCGAGGAAATGTCTAACAGTGTCCCGTCCTCGTGCCAGGTATGGACTCTAACTGGTGGGTGCTGAAGCCTGACTTCAGATTGCCCACAGAGGAGGAGATCAGGGCCATGGTGTCTCCAGAGCAGTGCTGCGCTTACTACAGCATGCTGGTGGCAGAGCAGAGACTCAAGGTAACAGTATCTGCCTCTTAACAACTTCAGATGGTGAAAGGGATAGTTCGGAGAACTAAAGCCGCTCTCCACGCTCTCTTCAAAGCTCTTTTACAGTAGTTTTACCTGCAGAACGTGGTAGTTTGTTTGTGTTATTGTGGGACTTTGATGAATCCACTAAAGTCACACTAAGACAAACAAACTATTCTAAATGTAGCGTACACTTAAAACGTTTCAGATGTCAGCAGTACATCACTTTTCTTCCGAGCTGGTA
The DNA here is from genome assembly GCF_004355925.1 of Anarrhichthys ocellatus. Lineage (NCBI taxonomy): Eukaryota > Metazoa > Chordata > Actinopteri > Perciformes > Anarhichadidae > Anarrhichthys > Anarrhichthys ocellatus. The sequence goes on along the minus strand of NW_022280048.1, from coordinate 2,154,936 downwards.
TTTCTGTCTGCTTTTAAACTAGAGGCATGCCGACAGCCATCCACTGTTAGTGACACACTGACTATGGATCAGTAGCTCATACAACCCCACTTTAAAACATCCAGTCTACCCCTTTCACACAAGCGACTGCTGTGGCATGGCTTCACTACAAGTTATTTTACACCTTTTAGGATGCTGGATATGGTGAGAAGTCCTTCTTTGCTCCAGAGGAGGAGAACGAAGAGGACTTTCAAATGAAGATTGACGACGAGGTATGTGCCTCCTCATAATCAAGTTAAGTGCGTATGACTTGAGAAAGACTTTTCAGATTTACACGATGCTGATCCTGTGTAACTCATCTTAGGTGCGGACCGCTCCTTGGAACACAACGAGAGCCTTCATTTCTGCCATGAAGGGGAAATGCCTGTTGGAGGTTACAGGCGTGGCGGATCCTACAGGCTGTGGAGAGGGTTTCTCCTACGTCAAAGTGCCCAACAAGCCCACTCAACAGAAGGTCTGACTGTCTAAAAGCAACACATTTGCCACCCCATGTTCTGCGTTGTGTAAATACATAGAGGGTGAAAACTTTGAACCTGTGCGGTGTTTCAGGATGACAAAGAGCCACAGCCTGCCAAGAAGACGGTGACGGGGACGGACGCTGACCTGAGGAGACTCTCTCTGAAGAATGCCAAGCAGCTGCTGCGCAAGTTTGGTGTTCCAGAGGAAGAGGTAAGACCGTGGCTGAGGCAAGGACAGCCTAGTGGTCTACAATAAACATTTGGTTGTCTATGCTCTTTTATTCACTCTAACTGGAAAACCTGCAAAAACTCTGCTCGGGTGTTTCCTTTCAGGCTTGTTAATGTCATTGCACGTCTGTATGTGTGTTAGATCAAGAAGCTCTCGCGTTGGGAGGTGATTGACGTGGTGAGAACCATGTCCACAGAGCAGGCGCGTTCGGGCGAGGGACCCATGAGCAAATTTGCTAGAGGCTCTCGTTTCTCCGTCGCGGAACACCAGGAGCGCTACAAGGAAGAGTGCCAGAGGATCTTTGACCTGCAGAACAAGTGAGACTCTTATTCAGGGTTATATGTGTTCTTCGGGATTCTGTCCGAGCACACCTTGAGTCCTTTTCCTTGTTGCACCCTCGTCACAGAGTGCTGGAGTCGACAGAGGTGCTGTCCACCGACACAGACAGCAGCTCGGCGGAGGACAGTGACTTTGAGGAGATGGGGAAGAACATCGAGAACATGCTGCAGAACAAGAAGACCAGCTCCCAGCTTTCCCGAGAGAGGGAGGAGCAGGAGAGGAAAGAGCTGCACAGGATGCTGATGGGCGAGGAGAGCGATCGTGACCATAAGGGACGCAAGGAGCGGCGGAAAGGCTTGTGTGAGTCTACGTTTCTGAAAGTCGGATATCTTTATGGTGCTCTGAGGACATGTCTGCATTAGCTTTGTGAGGTTGAAAAATGTCTCTAAACTTTACTTCCCTTCACTCTACAGCCAGCTCCTTATCCACCAGCTCCCACAAGGACGATGACACGTCCTCCGTCACCAGCCTAAACTCGGCGGCCACAGGGCGCCGTCTCAAGATCTATCGCACCTTCAGGGACGAGGACGGCAAGGAATATGTCCGATGTGAGACCGTACGCAAGGCTTCCGTCATCGACGCCTACACCAGGATCAGAACCACCAAGGATGAAGATTTCATGTGGGTCTCACCAATCAAACTGTGTTCTTTCACGTCTCAGTGTGTATTTGATCCATGTCACCATGTCAGGCTAAGATTATTCACATCTAAGGATGTTGTAGTTTTTTGAAATATCGTAGAAATGACCCTTATTTAGGCCACCGCCATCATCACAACTGAACCAGCGAATGTGAAACGAATGTGTATCGTTGCGGTTACAGACGAAAGTTTGCCCTCTTCGACGAGCAGCACAGAGAAGAGATGAGGAAGGAGCGCCGGCGTATTCAGGAGCAGCTGAGGAGGCTAAAGAGAAACCAAGAGAAAGACAAGATCAAGGGACCCCCGGAGAAGAAGGCCAAGAAGGTGAAGGAGAGACCAGACCTCAAGGTCAAAGTAAGCTCACCGATTCAGTACTCTTCTCTTTTACTTTCCTTTTCCTCACCAGCTAAATGCAAACCAGTGGCTTTCCATTGGTGTAGATAATGTGTACGTTCTTCTTCTATTACGATCATACACCACATGCAGATTAATTGTCGTGTTCCTTAATGTCTTTTTCCTAGTTAAAGTGCGGCGCATGTGGAGCCATCGGACACATGAGAACCAACAAGTTCTGCCCGTTGTACTATCAGACCAACGCCCCGCCTTCTAACCCAGTTGCTATGACAGAGGAGCAGGAGGAGGAGCTGGAAAAGACCGTCATCCACAACGACAACGAGGAACTGATCAAGGTGGAGGGCACCAAGATCGTGCTGGGCAAGCAGCTCATTGAGAGGTAACTGATCATTTTCTAAATTTGGGTCTATGGGGCAGCAAGAGACGGTGCTTATAGATGAATGGTCCGTAGCCTCCACCCACTGCAGTTCATGACATTTCTTCTCTCCTGCAGTGCTGATGAGGTGCGCCGAAAATCTTTAGTGCTCAAGTTCCCCAAGCAACAGCTCCCACCAAAGAAGAAGAGACGCGTGGGCAACGCTGTGCACTGCGACTACCTCAATGTAGGCAATGTTGCACAGCTTCTCTTAAAACATGTTGTACTCGGCGTGCCTTTACCTGATCCTTCTGCTTTTGCTTCATAACATTCACAGAAACCACACAAGGCCATCCACCGCAGGCGCACGGACCCCATGGTGACATTGTCCTCCGTGCTGGAGAGCATCATCAATGACATGCGGGATCACCCCAACGTAAGATCTGCAGGCACCCACCTCAACAACATTTCATTGTGTCCAGTCACCTGCTTTACTGCCCCATTTGTTTACTTCTTCTGCCTCTTCTATGTAGACGTATCCATTCCACACACCAGTGAATGCCAAGGTTGTGAAGGACTACTATAAGATCATCACGCGGCCCATGGACCTGCAGACGCTGAGGGAGAATGTACGTAAGCGGATGTACCCATCAAGGGACGAGTTCCGTGAAGCCGTGGAAGTTGTCGTCAAAAACAGCGCCACCTACAACGGTAAGTTATACGAACGTGTTTAACCTCCTCTCTCGAAAAAACAGACTTAAGTCTTACTCTGGTTTCAGTTAGACTTTCATTTTAAACCCACGTCAAAGTGTTATAAGGCGGCTCTCTGTTTTTGTTGCACTAGGGGCAAAACATCCAATAACGCAGGTAGCGCAGTCCATGCTGGACCTGTGTGATGCTAAACTGAAAGAGGTGAGTGTTAAATATTTTGTCCTATTTAATCATCTTCCTGCCCTTTTTGCCAATTTTCCTATTCACTATTAAACCTGTGTGTGTGTGTGTGTGTGTGTGCATGTGCGTGTGCGTGCGCAGAAAGAAGACAGGCTGGTGAGGCTGGAGAAAGCCATCAACCCCTTGCTGGATGATGACGATCAGGTGGCCTTCTCCTTCATCCTCGACAACATTGTGACCCAGAAAATGATGGTAGTTCCCGATGTGAGTCCACACCCGCTTGTCATTTTCTTACCCCTCATCAATATGGGAGCACTGATCAGTTCACATGCAGGAAAACGTTAACAATCTCATCCCTTAACTCCTCCCCCTCACTATAGTCATGGCCGTTTCACCATCCCGTCAACAAGAAGTTTGTGCCCGATTATTATAAGGTGATTGTATGCCCCATGGATCTTGAGAGCATTCGCAAGGTGAGAGTCATACAAATTGTACTCATTTGATATTTTGAATATCAGCAATACTCGTTTTTTTTTTACAGAAACTGAGCCTCTTTTGTGTGTTTTTATTTCATGGTTCAACAGTACATCTCCAAACACAAATACCAGAACCGAGATGTGTTCCTGTCAGACGTCAGTTACATCCACGCCAACAGCATCAAGTACAATGGTAATTGTGTTAACGTCGCTGTTTTTGTGACCGTCGCTAGTTCAGTAAAGATGTCGTCTGAAGCACCGTTACACACACATCTCTCTGCGTGCCCTCCACAGGTGCAGAAAGTCCTTACACCAAGACAGCCCTGGATATTGTCAATGTGTGCAAGCAAACCTTGGCAGAGGTATGTTGAGTCTTTGCCTTTTAAAATGTAGATTTATAATAAACCTTTTCCCCTCTAATGAATAGTTTACCCTCCTGTTTTGCACACACACCCTATTATTGTAGAAAATAATTAAATATATTCAATATAAGCATAGTGTAGAATCATACATCACTGCGTTATTCCTGTACATCTTTTATTAAATTGCTGCCAAATTGTTTCAATCGCCTGTTTCTGTGCCTCCAGTATGATGAGCACTTGACCCAGTTGGAGAAGGACATCTCTACCGCTAAAGAGGCCGCTCTAGATGCAGCCGACTTGGAGTGTCTGGACCCAATGACTCCGGGGCCGTACACACCGCAGGTAGGAGAGCATTCAGGGCCCAGTTTTGTTTTACTTGCTCGGTAAATGGTGGTTTCCTGGGTATCTTGTTACCTCGACAAAAGACTTAAGGCCTCCACCTGTGTGTAAAGTGCCACTTCAGGTAGTCTGAACGTTTCTCCGTGCCGTTTAGTCTCCTTTCCACTCCTTGTAGTTCTCCTAGCCCTTGTATTCCTTCACTCGTTCTCTGCACTAACTCTCCTTTCCAGACTTTCACGTTTCATCTTTCTACTCTAGTTTCTTCACCGTAGTGTCTCTTTTCTCCCACCCTGTTTTTCTCCTTCGTTCCTGCCGTCTTGCCCCCGTCTCTCCCTTTGTGTGTGCGCGCCGCTCTGTGTGGCGTTGGCCAGCCGGCTGATCTGTTTGACAGCGGGGCCTCAGGGAGTCTGCCCAGAGAGACCAGCAGCCTTTTCTCTGAGGGACCTCTAGTGGTTGCTCCAGAGAAGAGAGGGGGGCAGGTACGGAGAGAGACAGAAATAAGGCTCGCAACCACATGCCACCTCTCCTCAAACTACCCTCAGAGCACCCAGCTAGATCACAGGCTTCTGTTGTACCTCAAGTTAAAGTTGTTCCTCACACCAGACAATCACAGATAACATTACAGCATAAAAGTGAGTGTAGTTATTTTGCTTCTTGGCTCTGTCTTTTGGCAAGAGATGTCAAGACTTTTATCGTACTGCCCCCTCAGGGTCGCCACGGCAGAAGACCCGGGGAGGAAGAGTCAGATGTGGACATTGAAGGCTTTGAGGAGGAGGATGATGATGGCAAACCCAAAACTCCTGCTCCTGTAAGAAAGACAGATTTATGAAAAAGATTATTAGATGATTGTGAGGTCACTGCGGCTGTGCATTTATGCACAGATGAAAACTAGTACCAACTAGCGAACACAACGGCACGACCAATTTCAGGTCATGCCATTGTGTGGCCTAAAATTCTCATTTTACAAACTTTAAGAACATACTTACGATTCTCCTGTTTTCTTGATTTTAGTTGGATGGCCTGGTTGCGTTGAAGTGGGGTGTTCTTTTAATTCATCGTGGATTTATTTAATCCTCACACTGTTTTATAAGAAACAGTTGTCAAATCTTTCCACACCTTTATCTTCTCAAACATTCTCCTGTACTATTTGATTGTACAATTCTTTGTAATGTTTGTTGTTCCATATTTGTAATTTTATGTATTGTGTACTTCTTACTTAGTTAACTATGACAAATCTTGTCTGTCCTGTCTTTGTAGGCAGAGGATGCGGATGGAGACCTAGAGGATGAAGATGATGAGGAGGACATGCTGCTGCCGCCTCGCAGACGGATGCACGACCAGGAGGAGGAGGAGGAAGAGGAAGAGGACGGAATATCTAACCGCCCACCTCAAGCCAGCGTGCTGTACCAGGACCTGCTCATGTCTGACGGAGAGGACGACGCCAGTGAAGAGGAGGGCGACAACCCTTTCTCCTGTAAGTCCAGCTGCAGGGATGCGGTCGGCTGCAGAAAATGTTCACAGCTACACATAAGAATGAAGCAATATATACCAAAAAATAAGCAAAAGGATTCACATCAACACAAGAAGATGTTAAGAAGAATGCATGAATGTAGAATACAAGATGACAGCATTATTGTGCTGCAAATATTCACTTAATGGCAAAAACATTGTAAAATGTGTAAATCTGATGTTCTTTCTATGTGATATAACTGACAGTGAGCAAACATTGATCATTAGTCTTTTGTGTTGTGTGTCCCCTCCAGCCATACAACTGTCGGAGAGTGGTAGCGACTCTGACAGAGAACTGGATGTACGACCTGCACCTCCACAGAGAGTGCAAGAGACGGCCCGCATGGGCATGGAGCAAGACGAGAGCATGATGTCATATGAAGTGGAAGGGCCTGATGAGCCTCACATGGAAGACAGCAACATCAGGTACAACTGGCCCAGGAGCCAATATACTATATATATTTATATAAAGCTTCTTTCTCACTAGACAAAAACACCCATTAACATCCATAATGAAACCGCAATGGTGCCTCGCCGATCGTCAGAGAACATCATTCATTCAAACTCAACAGAAACAAAATATAAGTCTCCAGCAATCACCAACTCTGGTTGGAGAGTTCGAAAGAAGTTTTCAGTCCTGGTGGTACCAGAAAATGCAGTTTAAATACTACAGCAAATATTCCTTGAGCAGCTACACAGACCCATTCATCAGTAGATTGTACTTAATGTGAAGCCGCAGCAGCAGGAAATCATCCCATTGTATTAGCAGTGACTTGATAGAGCTTTAATACGCCGTTAAGAGTGGAACAGTAAACAATGAGGCTGACATCAATGAGAAAAAAGAAAACACAAACCGTGAGGCTGGATTGCAATTATTGTTTCCTATGAATCCCAAATGTGTAGGTAGGTGATTTGTATCCAGCGTGTGAATCACAGACTCCACCACTAACAATAAAACTACTCTAGAGAGAGTTAATTATAGAATGTAAATATATTGAATGGCTGTTGCTTAAAAATGCCCAAAACAGGATTTGATGTTGTAACTTAAAACACATTCTGGGCTTCCTGTTTGACTTCCCTCTCTTCTGTCTCAGTTACGGTAGCTACGAGGAGACCGAGAGCCGGAGTCAGTTGCAGCCCATTAGCATGGGAAACGGAGAAGACTACGCCATCAGCGAGGAAGAGGAGGAAGATGAGGAAGATGAAGCACGGCGGAGAGGCCCAGCTGTTCTCTCCAAGGTCCAGCTCAGTGAAGACGAGGAGAGCGAAGAATTCCGATCTATAGGGGGAGACAGCGACATGGACTCTGACATCTAGTTCAATTTTCTTTTTTTATCCACAGTATTTAGAAAACATTGTTAATAATCTCAGTTTTAAAATGCAAAAGGAAAACATATTGTACATAGTTATTTTGTAAATGACTGTTAATGCTTAAAGCTCTGTTGTGACACACAGCACATTGTAAATCTCAGTTTGCCTTTTATATGTTGAATCAAGTACCGCGATGTTTTTTGACATGGAAGTATGTGTACAGATGTTTTGTACTGTTTTAACTCATGCATATCCTGCACTCATAAGTAGTTCAGCAAGTCTGCCTTCCCTATCCCACTTCCTGATTGAAAAATAGAATAAACACCCTGAATGATAACAGACAGCTCTTTCTTTAAAACAAACAACATAAAATCATATAGTTAGAGATCATAAAACATGTTTTTCTTTCTCTGTTGAGATTTACCATCGGTGAGAAGATTAGTTTATTAAAACATGAAAGCAAATTGAAACAGATGCTTTGTGTGCAGGTGAGCTAACAAACTACGATTAAAGATTAGAGGTTAAAACATGACTGCGTTGGGTATTTAGGATTTTTATTGAGTTTGGTTTGTGGTTGAAAATCATGCCCAATATTCTGACATGACATCACAGGACAAAGCACAGGTGTACGTAATAGTGTAATGAGTGGCTGCATTTCATTTAGATGAACAGTGATGTTATTGGGTACACACGAGCTTTTCTTGTGCTGATTATCATCACTTTCTTATAAACTAATAGCAAACGGTAAGTGTAGCAGATGTTTCTTTTCCAGTGTTTTCATGAGTTTGAAGTAGTTTTATGGATCACTGAATCAATTCATAATCAAAACTCAAACATGTTCATAAACATTATGAACAGCAGAGGGTACTCAAACACCAAACTGCACTGCTGGTATACAGACTATCAAATCTCTGTTGTAATAGTATTCTGCACTGAACACATTTGAGTATTATAAGTTACAAGTTGTCACATGTATCATCTGAACTAACCCACTCTGATTTCTTTACCAATTCCCCTGAATAAACATCTGTACAATGACATCATTGAACATTTCATTTGTGCTGCATGTTAATGGATCTCATTCAGGCACAAATAGCAGACGAAAGATCAAAGAAAGCTGAACAAATACGGACTTTTGATGGGTTTGCTATGAATCAAAGAAAGGTTTATGACTACAGCAAAGTGAACAGCATGTCACATCAACACGTGATGCTGAATGTGTAATTAGGAAGGAACCAAACACACACCTCTGTCTTTTTCTTAGTAACGAGCACGCTTCCTATTGTGCAGAAGTCACCTGTTTCGTTTTATTTTTATGATGGCAAACTGCACACTTCCTGTTGTGACAACAGCCTATTCTGCAAGCCACCGCTGTGAAGCAAAGTTTTGACTGCACTTCCACATTCAAATCAGCAATCGAAATCTGCAAAAGTCACTTTTATGACCCACACTGTTAATCTTTGAGTTCTCAAATTGTGCCAATATGCTTGCAAAGCTACTGGCGTCTTATGATTGCTGATAGTACAGAGAATTAATTTTCACTCCCATTATTTCAGAGTATCTCAGATGGGTGGATTTGTCTGCACAACAGGCAAAGATCTCCTGACATTTTTACATTCTTCAACATTTACAATAGTCAACATTACTTTTTGTTCAAGCACTGTCGCAGGTGCTCTTGGCAATTTAAATTCCAGCCCTGCAGGATCTGTCAGGTGTTGCCCACAGCTACACATTCTGCCGTCTTAATCTGCAATCTGTTTCAGACGATGATGATTCAGATCCCAGCCCATCTGATCAGCCTTCGCCCAGAGGAACATGCCTTGCTATAAACGACTCTGATAAAGACATTAATCACAATTTAAAGCTATTTATAGGATTATGCGGGCAAGTGAATATGCCATAAAATGTCTTAATGTTTTAATTCTAGCAGATCATTATAGTACTATCACAAATTCACTGGTGACACATTTCACCTTTGAGTGAAAGGAACATTTCTGCCCCAAGCTACGCTGGTTGATCGGTCAGTTGAGGCAAAAACACGTCCATGAACAGGCAGGTACCCCTTAGCCGGGTGAGGGATCCTGCTGGGGCTGAGGGACTGAGACCTCAGCACGGCCGTGGTCCTGTCGGAGGAGACTCTCACTGAGTTCAACAACCTGTTGTGGTTCATGGGCGCTGCAGATTGTGATGGAGACCAGCAAGTCGACCCATTATTGACAGATGATGCTCCTGAGAAAACAATTTAGGATCAATTTGTACTTCTAGCACTGACATATAAGGTGTTCAAATTATAATTTTCTTGGTATTCTCTTTTTGTTTAATGTTAGGAAACAGACCGGATGGTGGGTAAGGGACTGGGTCAGCAGATTGGCAGTCGTCAGTGTCTAGACTTCGGCTGTTCCTAACAGCCTGGAGGGAGCGGAGGCTGGTCCTCATGGGCGACCTGGTCCTGCCTGGTGATGTTGCTGCAAAACACATCAGGGTCATGTCCAGTTCACACACACAATTTTAATTGCAAGTACTGTTGATGTGCTGCTAATTAAAAAAAAACAACTTTTACATTTAATATCATGTGTTTGAAAGTGATTTATCTATTTCTACTGACGAACAGAAAGTTCACTCTTCCTCACATTATAAGATATAGATAAAACATAAATAAACGTATCATCAATGTCTGTAGCTGTCAGACCAAACACTACAGATAAAGTAGAAGAACTGCTGTGAACCTTGATTCTGAGCGAGTTTCAGCAGCTTGAACTGGGTGACTTGCTGGTGAAGTCTGGCCAGTTTGGGACTTTGGCAGCCCTGCTTAGCTGCTGATGTTGGTGACTGGCGAGGGGAAGAGCTCAGTGACGGTTGACCAGGCTGCCAACAAGAGGAGGATGAAGCCTCATTTGTATTTCCTGGAGTAAAGTCCCCAATACTTTCAACAGTGTTGTTAGAATAAGACGGAAACATCACTGAGGACTCGGGGCTTCTCCCGGCAGGCGTTGAAACATAGTCCTGTCTTAAACCTGAAAAACATGGACCACGGTTATCTCAATCCATCTTTCACTGAGCACTATGCAGTGTACACTGGATCATTGAAAACATTCCTCTCTACTCACTGGCTTCCTGTAGACGAGCCATAATGTGGACATCTGTGATGTTCTGCAGTCTGTAGCTTGTGGTTATGGAGTCATCTGTGCAGATTGATAAATATATAACAAGTGCTTCTAAATATCTGATATTAAAGATTTGTTTTAGGGGAGGGGGGTGAACATAAAGGTTGTCATAATGTAGAAGTTATTTGGCTTTAAGAAGTATATTTCTACAGGAAGTTGAGTAAAGCTTGCATTATCATATTACCTGGCCTGTCAGAGACATTGTGTGTTGTGCTGACAGATGTTTTGTCCGTAAAGGAGCCGATATTATGATGGAAAACTGCAGGAGCTCTGTAGAACTGACAGATTGATCCTGACAATACAGAGGGTGGGAGTTAGGGAAACCTGTGACCAAACCAATCACGCTCAGAGGAATCTGTGAGTGAGTCTGTGCTGCTTGCTTACTTTGATCCAGCCTATTTATAAGTGAGCGACAGGCCGCCTCCATCTCAGGACTGGGGTTATCCAGGACATGTCGGCACCATCTGAGAGCAGACTCACTTCTCTCCACAAACACCTGTTTCTTTGAAGACTCATACAACCTGTGAGGAACACTTCGCTCGCTATGAACATATCTCACGCCTGCACTATGGAAAGAACAGACGGAAATTCTTCTTTCTAGCCCAAAGTCACACTCTCAGACATTATTTCTGTGGATCTGATGGCACCTACCAGCTCTCTTCATCCCGCACATCGTCCTCTACATCAAGGAGCTCCACCGAGTCCAAAGCAGACTCTTCCTCCTCTGGCTCTTCCCTGTCCCAGAGGTCTTTTTGACAGTTATAGTTGTACAACATCCCATCTGTGGCACAGCAAGGCAAAAGTGAATTACACCCTGACTTCAAATTATTGAGTCTTATTCTAGCGTCCATGGCAAATGACCGACTGTTACAACTCTTGACTCTTGCTCGCTCTGCGTCTTTCCATATGCTGCAGTATGGATCTGAATTGTCCTCCAGCCTGACAGAGCTGCCTCTCAACTCACTGCAGAGAAGATGACGGTTTGCACTTGCGTCAAACCCCACTGGTGGCTGATTGGAAAAATACGAGCTCCAATCGCCTGTCAATTGGTTTTGGAGATCCATTTTTCTCAATGAAATCAATCCTCTTCTCACTTCTTCAAGCTCTCGTCCAGTTATGTTTCTATTCCGCCTCACTCCTCCATAATGAGAATGTTGGCTGGTGCCAAACTAGGATCCGATCAAAGTGGGCTAAATCTTCATCGTCAACAATGTGATTCTTTAAAGTTCCAACTATGGTCATTTTGCTCTGCACCAGCAGCAACAGTGTCGCTTCGCTACACTATCCATCGACCCAGATTTGTTGAGTAGGGCTGTTAAGTATAGACACCCAACAGATTGGATGGATTTAGAGAAGCATCAGGAGCTTATGTGGATTAAAGAGTCCACGAGTTGCTCCTAAGAAAGAAAAAGAGCCACTCAACATCACACCATCAAAACTATTGTGGACAACAGGCTATTAAAAAACCTTGGTTGAGTCATGTAAAATGTCTCCCTCTGTAGTGTTAATTGGTAGATTAGATGTGTTTTCTCCTCGATACGGCCCTGACTATATCAGTTTATGTTCATTTTGGTGGGAGGAGCTATTGTTTCCTGTGCAGCGGATCTCATATGAAATGCTATTGCTGAATGTCTGAGGTTGATTGTTCTCAAATGTGAGCCAACCTGACTCACTCATCACACCCAAGGAAGTCGTACTGAGAAGTGTGGTCAGAAATGTTTCTCTCTCTCTCTCTCACACACACACACACACACACACACACACACACACACACACACACACAAACAAGCAGATTAACACAAGATGTTGAGCTTCCCTTTCAGCCATGTGAAACCTAAAACTCTCCTCCTTTCTCGCCCACACCCCATCAAGTGCAATGCTGCTCTGGTTTTGTTTTGTTTTCAGTAACCACAAACATAAAGTTATATTGAATCCATTGACACTAAACTAACTGACTGCTGGACAACTGCAGAATGTTGAGCATCTATAAAGTTCATGTACTTTTCACACACGAAGTCTGGCATTTCAGGCGACTATTAAAGCAGCAAAATCATGAAACAATGGCACAGGGCAGAGGGAACAATTGTGCCTGATTAACTCAAGTGTTCATTCACCTACTGTTTAGAACTAATAATAATGGTCAAGAATGAACTTTTAGGTATAGCGTTATGTACCTGTTCATGACCTCAAAGTAGGTCTATTTTTAAAGTAACATTATACCTGGTAGAATACTAATGTTGTTGATTCTGTTGGTGGTGTGACCCAGGGTCCATAAAGATTTCCTACTATTACATACTTTTATGATACAACAAAACATTACACTTAATATTATTTTCATAATAAAATGTATGATTTAGTTTCAAAATAAATGGAAGACAGCCCTCCTAAACATGTCTGAGTCAACTCTGTCGTCATCTCACACAAAGCAACGCAGGTAAGGGAGGAGGTGTCTCCTCACCCTCCCTCCCTGCCTGCTCGTGCTGCACTTGCGCCCTGCCTCCCCCGACATTCACCGCCTCTAGTGTCCTCGCCGCCCACCGGCCTGCTTCCTCATCTCGTCATCGCTGACGTCTCCCTGCCGGGCAAACACCGACTGTACTTCTTAAACTGCCACTAAAGAAACCACAGCATCATGGAGCGCTTCTCAGAGGACTCCCCCTTGTAAAACACAAAAAGAATGGATTAACGAGTGGCAAATAAACCAGTAAAGTAAAGTACTGCCCGGGCCGGCCGGGAGAAATGCAGGACGAAAACGGAAAAGCGGCGCTCGGGAGCCCCGCTGTACACAGTGCGGCCACAGCGCAGGTAGGAGCGGAGGTCCTCAAAAAACATATCAACTCTGTGTGTATTAAGACTCGTCTCGTGTTTGACTGTGGGACTCCATTGCGGGGGAATCTATGTTACCCTCCAGGGGTCCTATAGGGGTGTAGGTTACAGGTCGTCTCAGGGCAGGTAAGGTGTATTTAGAATAAGAAGCGGTCCAACCAGTCCGCCCACATCGCGCGCTCACCTTTCAGGCTAGTCTTCCTGCACCGATACAGTCACACTGTAGACTGTACTCAGCAGCAGATGTGTTTGCCCAGACTCTTCTCAAGTCTTTACACAACAGACACACTTGCATTTAACACTATAAGGCATGTTGGCATTCTGGATTTGAGTTTTCTCTCGGGCTTTGTGCCAATTAGATTTATAATGCTGACCCAAACCTCATTGGCAGTATTTGCGTTCCTCCTACAAGATTCAGGAGTTTGTCATTTTTTATTTTATTTATTTTTTGCAATTATAGAAAGTCCTCAGTAAAAGGAATTTTTCATTTTTTTTTTTTTTTTTAGAGCTGCAACGATCAGTTGTTTAATGAGTTAGTAGGGATGCAACAATCTGACTTTTTCCAGTCCCGATACCGATGGCGATACCTGGGCTTTGGGCCTCGGATCGGCTGGTGTTTAATCAATAAACTGTGTCCCTCACTGTGTGGAAGTGACTGAATAATTACTATATGTAAGGCATCAGGCTTGACGTAAACATTGCTTTCCTAATATAACAAATAATCAATGAATTGAATTCAAATTCCAGTTTATAATCTGTATATTATTCAAACATATCAGTGAATTGATTGGCCCCATTGTCACCGATACCCGATCCAGCTGTTTGCGTCAGTATCGGCCTGATTGGTTTTGGTGCATCCCTATTGGTTAGTTAATATACAGAAAAGTAATAACCAACAATTTATATCATCGATTAATTGTTGCAGTTGTTTTTCAAGCATTAGTACCAAACATTATAGTTCCAGCTTCTCAAATAAGTACAAGTCTGTGTTATATGTTTTGTAAGCTGTTTAGCACAGCCTTTGATGCTGTTCGTTGAATCATATTCAGCCCTCTTGGTTTTCTCTTGTTACTGCAATTGATTTGACACATTCCTCCTTTAAGTCATCTTGTCAACACAACTGCATGATGCAGCATTTTAACTTCCTGTGTCCTACTTTGATGTCTCTATGCCTCCATATGTCACACATGTTAACATTTTCTTTTTGTGCATTTGAAAAATTGGGATAGAAACAAATCTCAGAAAGACATCACAACTTGGATGACTAAAAACGTATGCATTACTTTTGATGAAACTATGGTTATTGTATTTGTGTCATTGGCGTAATTGATTAACTATCTGTAAACACTTAACAATGATGGTAACAGCACATAAAGCAGAAGTCCAGCCGTTATCTGTCAATCAGACTTCCTCCCTGAGTCCTGACATAAGAAAATAGTTCCTCTCTTCTTTAGAGATGGACGACCTGCGGGAAGGAAGAGGAAGAAGTAATCTAGTTGATGTCATACTTACATTCTAACCAGTAAATGTTTGGTGTTTTTACTTGGTAATGTACTCAAACAATAATAAATCATTCAAATCCTCATTGATTCATTTCCCGTTGCTTGATTTATTTTATTTACTCTAGAATTCAGTCCACTTGAACGGGTATACCGTCACTGAAAATGGCCACAACGCGACAGCTACGCCTTCACCTCAGCCAGAGTGTGACTCCAGAGCCCCGAGTCCTGTTCACGCTCCAGTGATTATCCCGAGGGAGCAGTGGGGAGGGAAGTACGAGTTCCTGCTCTCCTGTATCGGGTACTGCGTGGGACTGGGCAACGTGTGGCGGTTCCCGTACCTTTGTTATCGCAATGGAGGAGGTGAGCAGTCTACAAGCACGTTCACTGCCCTCTGAAGTCTCAAATGCTTTAAATTCCGTATGTCTGTAATGATTTGTTACACCCATTTAGGCAAGAGGCCCTCTCTGCCCTGCCCTTGGGTGTGCACTGTCTTCCTAATCATGCCGGCCAACTTTCCACACTCAGTCTAGAGCTCTCCATGGCAGCCCAAAACATTTGCTAATCCTTCAGGTTTTCCTAGATTACACCCCAGACACAGGGTCCGCCTGTCTAACCCAGCCCAGTGCGCTGTGCATCCCTTTCTGAAACATGTTGGAGCTTGACTAACAGTAAAGCTGAATAACATCGGCCTGTGAAGCGCCACCTAGACGGATGGTGTTGTTAGCGAACCTGCCTCTACAGCCCGTCTTATATGTTGCTGCACTAAACAAGCCATTGCTGTGGATGTCTCCCCAAGCACCGCCCTTCCTCAACCTGCCGTATTTTGTATTCTTTCGCAGGCGTGTTTCTCATCCCCTACTTCATTATGCTGTTCGTCACGGGTGTTCCACTGTTCCTCATGGAGCTAAGTTTAGGCCAGTACGGAGCGGCCGGCCCCATCACTGTGTGGAAATGCTGCCCTCTGCTCAAAGGTAACACCCCTCCTGTATCATCATGCTTTTGAACCCATGTATTCACCCCACTTACAGACGCTGTAATTCAGTGGCACAACCTTGAAGCCTTTTGGAGATAATCATGTCATGGTGGTGACTCGATGTAATTAGTAAGATGGTGTTAAATGTAATAGAAATATTGCATCACAGTTCTACATTAACTATCCTGGAATCTTGATCCTCCAGTTTGAAGTGAGCAGGATCTCAAGTTGACGTCAATATGCCCGTGACACCAGTCAGCTCAGGCTAACGTATAGTCAAGGAAAATAACTGGCTGAGTCACATCACGTCATCGCCTCACTAAAATGCATCATGTGGCCCTAACAATGCCTGAGAGCTCTGCAGCTGCTAAAGATAGACATCTGATAAAGAACTCTCTTAGAACCAGAAATAGTGCCAGAAAGTTTTTTTTTATCATAAGCAGTATTTTTATTTTCAACTGGAAGGAGTGATACACTCTGAGGTGTTCATTAAATATATATTTTTTTGTTTCTTCTACCACTTTATACAACAGGGGCTTCATAGCTACATGTATACTGAAACGGTATCCTTACATGAGAGTGCATATCCATATTTTTTCTGAGATATTAAAGGCTGCGTCTCTCCCTGTAGGTATTGGCATTGGGATGCTCTGTGTGTCCACGCTGGTGTGTCTATACTATAACATCATTATAGCGTGGACGTTTTACTACCTGGCCAGCTCGCTCCAGAGCCCTCTGCCCTGGTCCTGTGACGCTGTAGTCAATGTGGGTCTCTGTGGAAACGCCACCACAGGTAACAGCTCCACCGGTCACAGACTCAGCCCCACAGAAAAATTCTGGAAGTAAGTTCTTATTTGTGGAAAAGCCTCCTCTACAGGTTTATGCAAGCTGTTGTGAAACAAATGACCCATGCAGCTTCATGTTTATTTATATGTAGTGTTATTTTATATTTCACATTTGTCCACTGCTTTTTGACAGAGTTGTAAATAGCTCTAGCATGCTGTGTACACGCCCTGATCAAATACTACAAACACACGTGTTCTTTACAATGAATGGACTCTTTCAAACTGGTTATTTTGTCACCTTTTCAGCTGTTAGTACTCAGGACTTTGCAGCAACCCCCTATATGATGCCTGGAAATATACTGTATTTCATCACACAGTCATAACACCTACACTGTATATATATTTCAAACTTCCAATTTGCCAATTTAAATCCTTGTGTTTTTATAACAACAGTTGTCAGGCCTTATGACCTTAATAGTTAAGTATCACAGTTACTCCTCATATCTCTGAATACATTTAGCAGCCACAGTACCTCAAAGGTCTGTTTCAAGTAAAGGTAAGGGTCTATTGATGTATGGCAAACAAACCAAATGGTTCATACAGAGGCAAGGTACAATATCTAGGGCAGTTTGTTGACCCCATCAGATGTAGCGGCACAAAGAGAACAGAAACCACAGGCTTGTTGGTAGAGCATCTCAAGTGAATTGCGTTTGAATGCTTCTAACGACAGAAATACCTGACTTCATGGCTATCCCTCTCCTCCCCTCATAGTGTATCATAGTCCGTAAAGCACTGTGTAATACATGACGGTGTTCATGAATATATATGTAGAAATCTGCCAAGTAATGGATAATATAGAGTGCTATGAACAATGGTCTTTTTCTTCAGACAGATGCCTTCACTCCCACTCAGTTATTAATAAGTCCAGCTTAACGACCGGGCCCTGTTCACTGCGCGTCAGTCAATGCGTTACAATGTGTGGCAATAGGTATGGTAAGAGGTGTGCTGTTTTACATGTTTGTGCTTGACTTGTGTGTCTTGCAGCGAGCAGGTGCTGGGTGTGGTAAACAGCGAGGGCCTCCACGACCCGGGCCCTGTCCGGTGGCAGCTGGCCCTGTGCCTCCTGGCTGCCTGGGTCATCATCTTCCTGTGTATACTGAAGGGCATCCGCAGCTCTGGCAAGGTGAATCAACACAAAGTTGTTATTGTCAGCTCCCACAAAACACACACTCACACACACACACACACACACACACGATCCTGCCCTTTTGCTGCCATATCGTGTCTAATGTGTCTGTGCTGTCTGTGTTTTCAGGTGGTTTATGTAACGGCTACCTTCCCGTACGTTGTGCTCATTGTTTTGATCATCAGAGGTGCTACACTGGAGGGCTCTCTTCAGGGCATTGCCTTCTACCTCACACCAGACTGGAGCCGATTAGCCAACGCACAGGTACTTCTGATGGTAGACGGGCACATATGAGGCTGAACAGTGACAAGGATTTGTTTATAAAGAACTAGATATTTTCGTTGTTTAACGCATATTTCTGTCTGATGCATTGCAGGTGTGGAATGACGCGGCCTCACAGGTCTTTTACTCCTTAGGTATTGGCGTTGGAGGGCTGCTTTCTATGGCCTCCTACAATAAGTTTGACAACAATGTCATCAGGTGAGTTTGTACTCTGACGTACCATTTGCTCTGTTGTTGCGGTCATGACGGGTTCAGTCTCTTAATTGTGGTTCGTTCGACTTTCAGGGACACTTTGATTATCACCGGAGGAAACTGCGGCACCAGCTTCTTTGCAGGTTTTGCCATATTCTCAATCCTGGGTCACATGGCATGGAAGAAGGGAGTGCCCGTCGGGGAGGTGGCAGATTCAGGTAGTTAATTACTTAAAATAATTTCATGCATTTTGTATTAAACTTCTGTGTTACGCATATATCGCCTGCTTGACCTTGATGTATTCCTATTTGCCGTCAGGTCCTGGGTTGGCCTTCGTTGCTTACCCAGAGGCCCTTGCTCTGCTGCCAGGCTCTGTGTTCTGGTCCATTATGTTCTTCCTCATGCTCTTTATGCTGGGGATCGACACGCTGGTAAGGCCACATACCACACGCAAAGACATTAGCAGAAATAAAGATGTACGAGTCCCCGTATGTTTCAAACCTTCTGCTCTGCTGCTTTCACAGTTTGGCAACATGGAGGGCATCACTACGGCTGTGCTGGATGAGTTCCCGCACCTCAGAGCAAACATGCTGCACAAGTCTTTGTTCTTGGCCGCTCTGTGTTTTTGCTTCTACCTAATGGGTCTCCTGTTAGTGACTAATGTGAGTGTGCTACGCTGGAGTAAGTGATGCATGAAGCTTTAAATGCATCTTCTCTGTGATGCCTCTCCCAATTCACCTTTGCTGTCTGTGTCTTCATAGGGAGGGATTTATTGGTTCACTCTCATTGACTCCTTCAGCACTAGTTTCGGCCTCATCATCATCACCCTCTTCATGTGCATTGGCATCTCCTTCTTCTACGGTAGCCCATCACACACCACGAACCTTCTCATCAAACACCTCTAACACCACATCATCGCTCCGAGTGCCCTTCTATTCTTTTATTTATTGTATCAGTGTCCACCATTTTGTCAACACATTGAACACATGATCCGTTATGCTCTGTTGTCCTGATGATATCTTCCAGGGTTCCTAACACGCAACTCTTAATGAACATTTCTGTTAGGAATCAACCAGTTCTGTCAGGACATCATTGATATGATCTGCCCCTGCCCTGGCTGGTGCATCAAAGTGCTGTTTTACTTCAAAGCATGCTGGGTTTTCTTCACTCCATTTCTTCTGCTGGTGAGTAAGCGCATGAGTATTAATTGTGATATTTGTTGGTAGTAGATGCAGGAACAATGTGACATCCACATTGGTTATCCATGATTAGTATGACAAATGCTTTTCACAATCTATCTATTAAGACATCATAAATGCAGTTGGCGTATTGTGTTATCTGATCTCTATTTCTAAAATCCAAATGCACTGACATTAATAGGTTTTGTATAACATTTTCAAAATCAAGGTTCTTTTGCTAAAGTAAGAATTATGACTAAATCAAAGCGATGACCTTTACTAAAGCTCATATTCTAGCCTTACTGTATTGTTGGTTTGCGTCAGTTGCGCAATCCATGTTACGTCACTCCCTCTAATATTTCTGCCGCTCTAGAAGCAGGATTACCATTTACAGCAATGCTACTTGATATAGAAATACCTTTTTGATGCAACCTATAAATGTACTGTATTGTTTCACTCACAGTCAACGAGTAATTTGATAAGGGGTGAGACCCTGTGCTGTAAAAACATCCCATTAAATGACTAAAGAGTTTATCGTTAACACAGTTACGATAACTCAATTACCAACTGCTACAAAAGTTCCACCAAGAAAACTTAAATAGCATCACTACGTTGAAATGAAGCCAACTGTGCTGGAATCTCCACAATAGCAGTTGTGAATAATTCAAGAGGAGAAACTGACATTCAATCTGAGTCGCCCCCCCCCCCCCCCCCCCCCCCCTCTGTAGCATTTCTCTGTTGGCCTTCTCATTCACTCTTCTGCTGCCATTGTGGCTTTTTTGTTTGGATGACAACATTCCTCTGCTCACCCTGTGCCTTTTCCCCTTGCGGCTGTAGTTCATCCTTACCTACATCTTCATTGAGATGTACAACACATCACTCCACTACGGGTCCTATGTGTATCCACGCTGGGGTAAAGCGCTGGGAGTGTGCATGGGTGCGACCTGCTGCCTACAGATCCCCATCTGGGCCATTGTGGCCATCGGCAAGGAAACTGGAACACTGAAAGAGGTCCGTAGCAGCACTATGTCATTCTGTCACTGGGAGGTCCGGTTGCACCTCTGCCATGATCACACCTACTGTCACTGTCACTGCTTGTATCCGTTTAAACATACAGTGCAACGCTGGTAGGTGATGAAATGACCTGTGTTGGAGGGTTTATGACCGCCGTCTCTTGCCTCTCTTTTGCAGCGTTTCCAGAAATCGATTCGACCGCTGAACTCCTGGAGGGTGAACAACTTGAACAACAGCAATAGAGCAGAGGAGCACTTGGAGCCCGAGAGGGTGGAGGCTCCGTTCACCGTCACGCTCACGGATATGGACTTTACTGCGATGAACTGGGAGATGGGAAGCCAGCCGTGACAGCACAAAGAGCTGTGATGAACAAACTACGTTGTCAGGAGAAAGAAGAATTTATGATTTTTTATGTTATTGGCGCCAGCTAGGCTCTGGTTGCCGTGTCTGAACAGACTGTGTGTCCTGCAGGGCAGTGTGGATTTTTGCTTTATTTATACTATTATGTATGTTGGAATTATATTTTTGTAACTTTTGTTTTTACAATGTGTAGAATGTACGGTTACAACTGTAAAGTTTGGATCATCTTTATCTTAGATGGTATAATAGGACTCTATCAGGACATTTGGATGTAATGATCCTGAAGGGTATCTGTTGGTTATATTTATTATCATAGTAGCATTGTACAATGAATTTTCACTGACGGCAGTCAACAGCAGCTGGAGGGACCAGACATCATATCCTCATGTACAAAGAGGAGGGGCAAAAAAGTGCAGTGTCTCTGGACTGTTACCTTCAACAACCACGATGGACGTGGAAAGGTGACCACAAAACATGGGCCTGCCAGAATAAATGCTGCACCGAGTCAGGAATATTTTTAAAAAGGAATGATTAAAGGAACTATTAGGTACTGTCCATGCTTCCATACGCCTTCGCTGAACATCTGGATTTCAAATTGCCAGTTCCTGCAGAAAATGCAGCCATCGGTTGACTTTGTTGCTCAGGATACATCGATTTGATCACATTTAAAACTACCTTCTATGTTATTAATGTAGACAGGCTTTTAAGTGGGACTGTCTAGCTATCCTTTGTTTTCCTTCAAAAATAAATTGATGGAGTCAGTGAGTATCTACAGAAGGTTTTTGTTTTTTCTATGTTTACGGGAACTTGGCTTTGACAGTTCTTCATTGTCAATTTCCCCTCTGCTATAAGCACAAAGCCCTCCTTTAATCATTGTTTAGCATTGGTTACATGTATTACTTGGAGGGACACTCATTGGTTGAATGTATTACCCATTTCGAGGACATGATTATTGCCATTGTATCAATCTTTCTTACATTTCTCACAAGTTTCTGAAGGCGCAAATGTTACTCTGATTTGAGGACCTGCTTCCAGAAGAAATCAACATCAGATTAAATGTTATTTATTTTGCAAATTACCCAAACTATTTAATTTATAAATGTTATTAGACCCTATGTTAGAAAAGCCCAATGATATTAAACTTGGGACATAAAGAAAATAATATGATAAAAAGATAAGATAATCCTTTATTAGTCCCGCAGCGAGGAAATTTACAGGATTACAGCAGCATATAGTATAATGCAAATAAGACAAACAATATCAAAACAAGTATTATAGATAAGTAATGAAAATAATATGAAGAATTACAAAAACACCTCACCCAGATGAGACTTGGATCATCAGTTGCATGAAGGTGTTTATCTTTTGAAGTGTCACCAGATAAAACTGCTTTCTAGGGCATATGCGCTCTCTTTTGTGTCTTGTTGCAAATAAGTGGACGATGACTGACAAAAGAAACCTGTCGTATCTGCAATACCTGCATTTTTAAAACGCTTTCAGTCACATGGAACTTTTGATTTGTGTGTATTTATAATAAGCATCATTGTTTTCTCTCTCAGAGCTTATTTAAAGCAGGATCACTACTTTTAAACCTTCGATTAACATGTTAATATCCTTTGTTTTAGGATTGTATGATCACGCCATGAAACTCCTCTAATTTTAGTAAATCTCTTTGCCTTCATACACATTGTTGCCATTCTCTTGCATATTGATATGCACAATGATTAAATATTCCTTTTTTGTGACTTTTGGATATTTTTCTTTCAAAGATGTCTAATAAAAACTAGTTGTGAGATGATCGTATGACGTCAAGATCAGTTTTATTTATTTTACATTGAGTTTGCAGAGTTCCCTATATAATATTAGTTTTGAAACAATACACTAATGGTGATCATACGGTGGCCTGCTGGTGAAAGGATACAGACAACAAATACTCTCAGGGAAAAATTGGCTATTTTAAATGGAATTCAATTGAGGCAACAAAGAGGATGTTTTCTTTGTCTGTGACCCAAAGTGTGACCAAACCTTACAATTATTTGAAAAAAAAATAGTAACACTAGTGATTATTACCACAAGAGGGAAATGGTTGCACAAAGATTAAGGTGCAGAGTAGGCACATTTAATCCAATGTGTTTTAAAGAACTGATTGAAGCCTACTTGACAATGCTGATATGAATGTTCCCTTGATAAATGAAGAAAGTTAAAACATCAGTGCATAATAACATGTAGAAGGAAGTGAAAACAAACAACAAAATAAAATGGGGGCGCAGGGGCAGTAGAATAGACATGTACGTTCTACATCATCAAATAATAACTATACCTACATTTAATTAGCTGAAATTACCGCCTACTTTCCATTTACAGTATGGGTAGTGGTTATGGCGGGATAAATGCTAATGAGCGGATGTTGCGTAGATATTTTCCCGCGTTTTCATCTGGTGGGTTTGGGTTCGTTCGATTGCGGTGTGTCACGTGATCCATGTGAAAGGACACTCACAGGGAGTTTAAGAAAAGTATAACGCTATAACCCGGTTATCTAATAAAACTGTCGACAGTGCCCGGTTTAAACAGACTCATACGAGCATATACACTCAGTGGGCTGGTCAGTATACACGGAGTAGTAAACACTGACGGGTTGTGCGTCTAAAACCTGAGACTCTGGCGGCCCCGACACACCGCGGCGCACAGCTGTGAACAAAACGAACATCCACTTCAAAACGCTTTCAGGAAGTCAGTTAAGTTTTGTTGTATTGTTGCCACGGAGCTCCCGCACTGGGCTTTAAACTCAGAAAACCTCATCTACTGCCTTCAGAACATAATTCCCTTTTTAATAAATATATTACCTATAAGGTGACCGTGCACCAAGATGCCACCTAAGAAGCGCAACTCTCAGACACAGAGCAAGGAGGTGAAAAGTGCTGAAAGTGTCTCTCCAGACAAGAAGGAGGGTCCAGAGTTATCATTTAAAAAGTAAGACGTTATTTTTTGCCGCATTACAATCTCAGCAGTCAGTGAATTAACGTGTGTTGTTTGCTGTGTAACGTATGTTTACACTGAACCCCGGTGTTTAGCTAGTTTGAGCTAGTTTGCTAACGTTAGCTTGGCAAGTGGCTGACTAGCTAGCTTATTTGAACTAAGTCAGGCCTGTAACGTCATTTAGAGCTAATACTAGTGAGCTTTAACGTCTCGAGTACAACTAGCGTTATCTAGTCTCGTGTAGAATGAGCTGTAATGCTGTTACAACATGCATCTCTGAGTCTGACACACACGTTGGCTAACGGAGGAATTGTTTTGATGTCCTGTAAACGGTGCTGTGTTCTCCATGATGTTGACGTATGGCCTCCATCCTCCAGACACAGAGACAAGGATGCTGAGTTTGTGACCCTGTGTAAGAGCCTTCACGTGACGGACCTGGTGTGTGACCGTGCCTGGGCGCTGTGGAAAACCGTTCAAGAGTCTATGGATGAAATCGCTGTATGTATTTATAAGTTATGAGTCAGTTCATTTGCAATGTTGTGATCCTGTTGACTGTCCTGCTGGAACAAAGGAAATGGCATGAGTGGAAATTGAGAACACAAGTGTCTCTTTTTGAACACACCTCACTTTTCTCACTTCACTCTGTTTATACTGCCTGATCAAAATGAAATGCCCACTTTGGCATCCAGGCCACAACCATTGAAATGACCATGCCCTCACTCATTTTTTCAAAGGTGCAATGCATTTCTTTCAGATGCATTGCACATAATAAGCATTGTCACAAGAGAGATCTGTTATTATCTTTGTTAGTGTTGCCAACGTGCCAGTTTATACTGTTCTGGTGATGTGGCACAGTGTGTAGTGTGTGATGCTCTTGGCATGTGGTGGTTGGACAAAACGCTCTTTCTGCAATTCTTAAAGGGAAAAATCAAGCTTGTCTTTAGCAGACAGTCCAAATGCTATTTCAGTTTTATTTCTTACCTTCTGTGAAAGGACATTTAAACTATAACAAAGGTGGACAGAAGAACATACATGCCTTGTTATCTATTGGATTTATGTTTCAAATATAGTATTAGCGTTCCCTTCCAGGATAACAGTGATTCAAATAATATTGCATGTTGTATATAAATTGTAAACATTGTCTGTGGTTTTCATTTTATTTCAGGACAGTCAGAAAAGGGTCTGGGGGGCGTGTCTGTTTGTGTCGAGGACAGAGGTGGACGTCGCCTGTTTCACATTAACTCAGGTTCTGAAAGCAGTCCGTCTGAAGTGAGTACTGCTGATGCATGATGCACGTTATTGGCAAATACTCTCACACATCAATGCATGTGGTATGAGTCATTTGAACAGACATGGCTGCTCTTTGGACCATGGTTCATATACAAGCTTTGTTAGAAAGAAATTCAGATTTTATTTTATTGTTGAGTTCCATGCATTTTTATTTTCTATGTCTCACACGTATGAACTTGTTTTTTTGTAGTGTAAAGCAGTTTGTGTCTCTGGTGAGGAAGTTGGATGTGAACCTGGACACCATAAGCACCAAGGTGAACTCAGCACTCACACGACTGGAGAAGAAGTACGACGTGTCACTGGCTCTCTACCAGCGGTTTGAGAAGTGAGTGAACTCATCAACACAGCACAGGTTCTTCACTCACGTCGACCAGTTTAGGGCAAAATCATAATCGATGACAACATTTCTTTTGTTTCAGAACGTGCAA
This sequence comes from Anarrhichthys ocellatus, assembly GCF_004355925.1. Lineage (NCBI taxonomy): Eukaryota > Metazoa > Chordata > Actinopteri > Perciformes > Anarhichadidae > Anarrhichthys > Anarrhichthys ocellatus. Next base: position 2,129,479 of record NW_022280048.1, on the reverse strand, counting down.
GAATATCTTTGCTTCGGCTTCTGATGATCAGTAAGTTGGAGACTTCTTTAACCACATGTGTGAAATGTGCCTGTCACTTGTTTTAGTGCTTGTTATAGAAGATAGGATGCAGCTTCATGACTAATGTTTCAGTGTCTCTTTTCCAAGGCAGAGGGAGACCATGCGGCGCTGCTGGACAATGTTTCTTTTAGCGAAAGGTAAGTTAAAGGATACATTTTGTTACATTTCAACCTGGACCCAAACTAACTGACTAATAGGGACAACACTTTCTGAAACTAGTCCAGTATTGAGCGAGAACACTTCAGATGGCAGCTGCTACTGGCCTTCAATGTAATCCTATTGGGGCAAGCTGGCGCAGTACTTTATGTCTATTAACAAACAGTGCTTGTTTTTGGCATTGCAGACATTTTCAGTGACAACATTATGAAAAGAGTCTCGCTCAAGGAGAAGTCTTGCGAGGTGGCGTGCTGCTGTTGGAGTTATTTAAAAGATTTTCAATCTCACGGCTAAATATTTAAAGTATTTCGACAACGTGGATGAAGACTTCTCCTATAGCGGGACTTTGATACAGTAACAAACAGACCGGATCAAGTGAAGGGACAGAAAAAAACTTTTATTTCTCTGTAGGGTCCATTACATGAAGTCGTCAGAAACTGAAAATAACAATCACGTTTAGTGTTCGTAACATTACGCTGATGCTGCTCACTTGCTCTTTATGCCTCGTTTTGCGGCGGCTGGTTTACAGCGTTGTCCCCCATCAGTCACTTGGACACAAAAACATGGGAAATAGGGTCCAGGTTAAAAAACAGCAAAGTTACACTTCGAGCCTTTAGACATATTAACAACAACAAGTAGGATCAAGCTGTTAACACACTTGATGGAACATATTCCATGTTACTCCATCTTCTACTTTCCATCCTTCCTTCCTCTGGTGCTCGGCCGTAGAGCTCAAATTAATGTTTTTCCTCACGGTTGCAGTTCAGTTGTTTCTGGTCTGCAACGGTGGTATTGTGAGGCTGCTTCTCATGTGCTGCGTCTCTGCTGCTTGCAGGAAGGGCCTTGCAGATGGAGGATGACCTGGTCATATCATTCCAGTTGCTGCTTTGTACGCTGGAGTTATTCATCAAGCGTTGTCCTCCAGACCTTCTGCAACCTCTTTACAGTAAGCTCCCGTGTCAAAGTTAGGATGCAAAAGTTTAAGCCAAGCCTGATTGTTGCCTTACACATAAAAAAACAATGATGAATGGAAACCGTTATCTCAATATTCTGTGCCATGAAAGGATTTATTGTGTGTGACTCTCAGAGATTTTCTAATTCCGTGACTGTTTGTCTCTCAGAATCAGCCATCAGCAAATTTCAGAGCCCTCCGACACGAACATCTCGCCGCAGCCAGAGCAAAGCCAAACCCCGTCCTCTGGAGCCAGAGGTGGATTTGCCGCTCCTCAAAACCTTGTGCAAAGACAACGAATGCAATGTAGAAGAGGTCTGAGCCCCCTTTTTGTTACAGTGCTTACAGTCATCGCACAAACACATTTTTTTGCCCTCTGCCCTTTTGTTTATTTGGCCTCATTTGTTTATGCAAACCGTATTTGCAGGTGAAGAACGTATACCAGACCAGCTTCTCTGCTTTCCTGGACTCACTGGATCTTTCCAGATCTCCAGACTTCCCTCAGGTAGGGGCGGACACCTGCTCTCCTGTTTGGCTTCACTGTCTGCACTTCACCCACTGTTTCCATTAGTTGCCTCTTCCTGCTTGCTATTCCTATTTTTGAATTTTTGAGTGTCTGACAGCTGTTGGTTGTTCCCTTTACTGCTCATGCATGTTTGGTTTCGCATACAAGGTGTCAGCGAAATGTGTGCTCAAGCAGAGGATCCATAGTGGTGTCTCAGGGTGGTATATTGCAGAGGCAGCTATGAAAACAGAGGACACAGGATGCTACTGTTTGCCGACACTGACACATGTTTCGAAGAAGGATACTAGACATATTTATTTTACCCGATTAAAGGACAGCTGGTGTTATGCATTATTTACAGAGGTGTCTTGTGTACATAATCTACTCAGTTAATTGATCTGACCTGTGAGGGGACTGGGGAAAAAAAACAAAAACGTATTACGTTAATTAGATTTTGGGCCTGAGTCTTAAACTGAATCTGCAGGAAAGTTGTAGCGTTGCTTCATTTCAGAGATGTTAATCTTTTTCAGATTGGGATGTGATTAGATACAGACAGGCTCTGGCACTGGTGACATAAACAGCTCATGTAGGAAGGGCACCATGCACTGCTTTTGTTTGAGTACAATTTAGCATTTAGCACTTTTGGATTAAGATCAGATTTGATGGAGAACTCTTCAGTCTCTGTTGAACATCCCTGCATGTACAGTTGTGTAAAGGAGGCACAATGGGTAACCTGTAATTTTCCTCACAGGCGAAAGACCTCAACCAACAATACGAAGAACACTACCTCAAGAGTAGAGACATCGATGGGCGGCTGTTTTTTGACGGAGATGAGACTATTCTTGCTCCTAAAGTCGAGATGTAATTTCCTCTTTTCTTCACAATTCAGTGTTTTGATGTCGGTCGGGCTAATCTGTTAAAAATAATGCACAGACAAGTGTTTTATAAGCTGCTCCTGTTTTCAGATCACAGGTGGAGAGAACCCCGAAGAAGAACCTGTCAGATGAAGACGCACTCATTCCTCCCCAGACTCCAATCAGGTGAGCAGTTACTCACCTGTTTATTGTTCACAATCATAACGGAGGAGAAGGACTCGGTACAACATTTCTCACCTGAGACTGTGTACACACTGTGGGCTGCTCAGCTGTCAACTGGTGCATTTGGAAGTTATTGAAGTGAATGATCGTAGTTTTTAAGGTCTGAAAAAAGTGTTTCGGATGAAAATTTGTTTTTTTTTTCCAGCTTTTTTTATATGCAAAGTACCCAAAAATTTAAATATAAAAACTAGAAGATGTACTACATTTGTCACAGTAGGAGTGACAAGATCAAGCTAAACCCACAGTTTTAAATAACTGTTTCCAAAATATAAAATACCACATCACCTATACAGATGATGTGAAATTCTTAATTGTGTTTTGTTTTGTCTCATCAGAGCTGCCATGACTTCCATTCAGCAGCTGAGGGGCGATCTCACCTCCAGTGGCGATCAGCCATCTACTAACCTGGCTATGTACTTCAAAGTAAGTCTCTACAAGTGTTGCTGCGGATTAAAATGTCCCATGAGAGTGCACCGTAGCACCTTAATTTGACGTATTTCCCGTTTTCCCTCTTTCTTGCGATCAGAACTGCACCGTGGACCCGACGCAGGATGTGCTGAAGCGTTTGGAGACACTCGGACAGGCGTTCAGCCGGCGGTTTGGGGAGGCGGTCGGCCCGCGCTGTGTCGTACTTGGTTGGCAGGTATGAACGAACACCGAAGAAGACGACGAGCAACAATGGCGATACTCACTCTGCTCATATTGTGTCTGACTTGTATATTTCTTTTGTCTTTCAGAGATTCAAACTCGGTGTCAGACTGTATTACAAAATCATGGAGGCAATGCTGAAATCGGTACTTGTTAGATTATTTATTTATTTTTCAACAGTTTTATTCAATGATGTCACATTTTTTTATTTATAAACTCTGGATTATTTAAACGTAACAGTAAATACATCAAAATATCTGAATAGGAAGCAACTCTCATGAACTGTAGATGCCATAAACCTCTGAAATAACTCACTCATGTGGTTTTACTTCCCAATTTGTAGGAAGAGAAGCGACTGTCTGTACAAAATTTCAGGTATGTTGTTTTTTTCAGTTTTCATTCATTTTAATCACAGTTTAGTCAGTCAATGGTGTTGTTGTATTTACTTGTGCGTGCTGTTTGTTGTTTTAATTGTAAGGGAAACTTAAATTAGTAGTGAAGTGTGATTTGCTGTCAGCTAAGTCATGTGATTTCCATTCCAGTAAACTCCTCAATGACTCCACATTCCACACGTCACTGTTGGCCTGCGCTTTGGAGGTGGTGATGGCGACGTATGGAGGTGTGTCCTGTAATTTTCTTAGGAGTTAATAACAGACGCAGTCACAAACTAACTCTGAAATAACTGTTTTATTTACAGTCGTCCGTTATACAGGTCAACACTTCCTGTAGATGTGCAGTAAGTTGTTATAATGCTGTTGTCTCCTCCTGATCAGAGAGCAGTTTTAAGACCGGAGGATACAACCACAGTGGTGCCGGTGACCCAGTTGAAACCGACTTGTGCTTCCCCTGGATACTGGATGTGGTCGAGCTGCCCGCCTTTGACTTCTACAAAGTCATCGAGAGTTTCATCAAGGCCGAGCCCACTCTGAGCAAAGACATCGTCAAACACCTGGAGACCTGCGAGAACCTCATCATGGAGAGAATCGCCTGGAGGACGGTCAGTTTTATCTCTCATCGCTACGACAGTGTGCCGGTACTAGTGTCACGGCACGTCAAAGAGGTTCATGCATACACAACATAACAACTCACAGACACTAAAAATACACACGTTCTATAGCACGAGAAAAAAGATCAGCAGTTTTTTTGATGTAGTAATTATTACGACAGTTACATATATGATATATAAGATCAACATATAAACTACTCAATAATGTAAAACAACACGTTTTTGACCGTAACTCAAGAATGCACATGCTAATTATGACAATTTCCCACAAATGTCTAAGAGGATAAAGTGATGACATTTGGGACAGACATGAATATAAACTGCAACTTGATTGGTTGACTGAGGCTGTAGTTCTAGTCCTAAAAGGAGGCAGGTTCCTCACAAATTCATATAAATAAATGTCATTTCAATATTTCACAAACACATTGAAGTTGTACTGATGAATTATACTGAACAAAATGATTAAGCGGACAGTGTGCTTCTTAGCATGGTGCTGAACCCCTGGCTGGTGCGCTAAAATTAACAATAATACAGATAACTTATTTACACATGCGGAGTTCTCTTCAGTTTAACTTTCAAAGAAGTGCGCACAGTATGGGTTATGGGATACTGTATATGAATATACAAAGTCCTGGTCAATTGTATGGAATTTGTTCCATGAAGTAGTCCAGTGCTCTTAATATAATGATAAAGAAACAATCCGTGTCACTGGCTGCCACTGCCTCTACTACCGGGCGCCTCCCTGTGCACCAGGCTGCTGGAGAAGTAGTAGACGAGCGGGTTGAGGCAGCAATTGGAGCTCGCTAGCGATAACACCACGGGGTGCACCGCCTTGGTCACCTTGGCCAGGCCACAGTGGTGCAGCAGCCCCACGTGTGTGAGGGTGTATCCCAGCAGGTTGATGTGATAGGGGACGAAGCACAGCAGGAAGATGCCTAACACCCAGTAGATAATTGTGAGGGTGTGCCGACGGCCGCGGTGTCTCGGCCTGCGGAGCACGCTCAGGATTCTGCAGTAGCTGCAGAGAAGTAGCACGGCGGGCAGCAGAAATGAGCCCAGGACTAAGCCCAGGGCTGCCAGGATGACGGCGCGGTGGCGCCGCGAGGACGCGTCCAGCAGACAGGGTTGGTGTTGGCGAGCGGCTGCAAAGCGCAGCAGAGGCAGACCCACGCTGAGCCCCAGCACCAGGCACCAGATCCCCCCGCTTACCAGCTGTGCAACACGCAGCCTGCGGAGCGTTGAGGCCAGCGGGTGCACGACAGCGAAGTACCGGTCCACAGCGATGCACACCAGGAAGAAGATGCCCCCGTACAGGCTGATGTATTTGAGGATGAAAGTGAGGTGGCAGTATGCCGCTCCCTGAGTCCAACTAGACGGGTCTCCTGTCTTTGAGGACAAGGCTCTGGCCTTTTGGTGGTAGTAGTAGATTCTCAGCGGCAGAGAGATTACAAAAAACAAGTCGGCAGCCGACAGGCTGAGCATGTAAATGGCGGTGCTGTTCATGGTGCGGGGGGATACACACAGTCTGCGCAGAACCAGGCTGTTGGTGGCCAACCCCAGCAGGAAGATGATGCCGTAGGACACTTGGTAGAAGGTGAAGCGGTAGCTGGTGTCCACAGTGCAGTTAGACAGAGGAGAGAAGGGCGTGGCTGGCACATCAGTCATATTCCACAGCTCCATGTCCCAAGATAATGTGCTTCCTTTAAATCACTGCATCGCTCTCACATCTGGAGGAAATTAGTTTGGTTGAAGGGAATATAAGATGGGAGGAAGGAACAGGTTCAGTGTCTTCTGCTGGAGTTGAACTTGTGGAAAGTAAAAAGTTAATAAACTCAAGATGCCTGCTGTTTTATGGAATGTAAATTTGCTGAGGTGACATAAACACACGACTACGGCTAACATAGCTCAATTTATATTTGATATGCAAGACGATATGTCAATGAGGTTTTAACTGCCACTTCCTGCTCTCATAAAACAAGCAAACATTTGGTTTCATTACATGCAGAGTGGGGAAAAGGAATCGCCTCGCCTTGTAAAACTGTGGCCCCTGCAGTAAATTCACATTTAGTGAAGTTTATAAAGTGTTGATTTAACTTGATTGTCATTTTTTGGCTGTAGTTTTGTGGCGGGTAAGTAACTATCCAGTTAAGCACCTGTCAGACAATAACTTCAATTATTAAGGACAGTCTGATGTTAAGTATTCTTTACCAATTGTTGATGTTTGTCATCAGGATTTGTGGGACTTTTTCCTCCCTTTTACATCATTATACTTTTTTTTGTGACAAACTCAGCAGGAATTTCGGCCTTTAAACAACTCCACACACTGAAGACACCAAATGAACATTGAGTTGAAACAATACCACTGACTGAGGAATTACTAGAGCGCTCCCACTGTTCTCCAAACACTAATGCTCTGAAGACACTTTGCCTTTGAACATTCATTTCAAAAATACAATTACAACACAAAATACAAGAACGCTGATCCTCACTATACTCTTACTTTCAGTCAGCATTCAGCTTGTCCTTTTCTGTTCTCTTTTTTTTATTCTCTTAAATTTATTTGAGAAGACATTTTATTTCAATGACATGATAAGGAATTGAAAACTTTTTTTTTTTTTTTCAAACTGTTCTAAACTATCGTGTGCTTTGGTGATCTGAACACAACTTCTGTATAATCATTCAGTCATCACATAACCCTTAATTGTAAAAGCACAAGAAATTCTCAAATATTGCATAAAATGAACATTATTCCATATCTTGTCTTCAGATAAACCTGAATGATAATATCTTCATACAGTCTGTTACTGGCTCCATGTGTTGCTCTACTGTGTGTGTAAAACTCAAACAGAAAACATCATCACTCACCGGTCTGAGTTTCTCATCGATGGCAGTGTGACGGAGCTGGTGTCCAGCAGCAGGATGACTTGTTAGGAGGCTGTAACGGTGCAACATGCTACCGGAGCCGTTCACGCCTACACTCACACACAGGTCAGGGTCACTAGGTTGGCTCGAGGATAGACAGTCATCTGGTCTTAACCAACTAGCTGTCACATTCAACTTAATTTGGTCATCTTACAGTTGGCCACAGATTGTTTCATTATCGTCATGTTTATGGCTGCTTGTTAAAAACCCGGACAAGGGATTGGAGTTGATCATTAACTACACAGGTAGAGGAATAATTCACTGAAAGAAGGCGCTGTAATAATCACACGGCCGTGTATATCGTGTGTGTCGGCCTCGAGTCACAATGAATACAAATGATTAGAATGTATGTTCTGTCAAAATGTTAGTCTTTGCACCTGAGAGAAGAAGTAATTCATCTGTTCTCCACTTTAGATCTTTGACAATCAAATTGGGATGTTTGAATAATTATATATTTATAATACATATTACGACTTCGCTACACACCACTTGGCCCTCGTGAGACAAATTTGGAATTAGATATAAATAACAAATGAAGGACACGGCATGTCTTGATCGAGAACTAATTTATTCTCCTGCGCTCATAAAAAATACATCTTATGTTATGGTCACTATTATCGTTTATTATTGATATATTACAAGGTTTTTTGATTATCAAGTCAGCTTTGAGTCATAATGATATTTTCTGCTCAAAAGCATTAATCCAGCACAAATATTTGATTAGTGTTGGATAGACAAAGTCCAGCTGCATCTTGATTAGAAGCCCGTTCCTCTGTATTGCATTTCGTAGCGTTAGAAGCCCATCGCAAGGGCGAGACTCAAGTAACGGCTAATTGTTTTACTTGTCTCGAGGGTGCCAGTTTTGAGTTGTGCTCGGTTTTGTAAACATACTCGTCCCTCATGGGGCATGTTGTTGCTCGCCTGCTTATGTTTCACAATCCGGTGCCGTAACGAGTCCGCCCTCGTCAGCGCGGATCCTCGGGCTCGGCCTCTCAGCAGGAATGCAGCAGCGTTCGGTCTTGCAGCATGCAGCTTTTACAAGACTGAACACAATCAAGCTGCAGAATATCTCACTGCGAGATGTGTGTCTTCACTTTACCTGTTAGTCCGTAGGAAACCGATTTAGATTATTCTCATCCAACTGCAGTAACGTTCGATGTTTTTCTCTGTAATTCCTCGTTTTTCAGCTACAACATTTTTCACAGATACGTCCACTTATTTAGATAAGGCCACTGGCAGTGTTACTGCAGCGTTGGCCGGTGCAATGCATCTGTCAAATATTGACCACACCTGTAATCTACATTTTAAAACGCATTGACGTCTTGTGCATTCATGGCACAGTACCTGTAGCTCTGTTGTTGGCACCTGTATGACGAATCAGTCCAGACAGATGTTTTGGTATCACCCAAAGAACAACAGGCCCCCTGCTAATGTCAAATATTTCACAACGAGTAGTGAATTTCAAATCAAAAACCTTTTAATTTAACAACTTTTATTTGCTTTCAGTAGAACAGGTAAAGCTGTTATTGAACATTCTGCCACAGCTACTTAGACCCTGCACAGTACACTACATAACACATTGTTGTAATACTTGTTCAGCATTGCCAAAGCCTTTCTGAGTGAGAATCTCTACAATTACAATGTCTCACAAAGGCCGATGCTCACTCGCAGCACCGTGCACGGCTTCGACACCCGTCATCGCCACTAATACACATAAACTCATGAGAATAAAGAGTTTTCAAACTTTGTGAGTGGTGAATTAGCACCTTGATAAAGGGTCTTTAGGCTGCAACACACTTTAAATGTTTCCTCTTTGACGTGTCCCACTCTTCTGTTGACTGTAAACAGATCAGTGTCCTAAGTCTCGGTGGTGTCAAGCGCACGAGAGAGTGACTCCTTAGTAACCATTGTTCATGTGTTATGATCTTCAAGGCCACTCTGCTTCCACCTACGTCCTCAGATTCAAATCGAATTTCCACCAGCAATCAGTGAATCATTAATCATGTCCCATAAACACAGTCGCCGCTAGATCGTAGACTCGTTGTCGAGCGTTTTCGTTCTGAGATTGGTCAGGGTCAGGTGTTTGGGTGTCGTGTTCGGACTGCTTTGTGCGCTGTCCACCTGTAGCCTGTCGAATAGCTTGGCGTGCCACACGGTGGACTTGCGCTTAAAGGAGCTCTGAATGGTCTCTGAAGTGAAATAGTAAATGACTGGATCAAAGCAGCAGTTGGTCACTGCCAAGCACAGAGCGATGGGGTAGATGGTTCTGACCACATCTTCTGCGTCGCACCCCTTTAGGACGTTGGTGCGGACCATGGCGTAGAAGATGAGATTGACGTTGTAGGGAATGAAACAGAAGCAGAAGATGAGCAGATGCACGACGATCATCCTCAGGATTTTCTTCTTGTTGAGGTACCCTCCGCGGCTGATGGTTTGGGGTTTACTCAGCGTCCGTAGCACCATGACCGAGCAGAACACATTGACCATCAGGGGGATGATGAAGCCCACGGTCTCAATAAACACCACCACCTTGGACAGCTCAGCCCTCCACTGGGTTTTAGAGTAGTTTTCAAAGCAGTAGTTTGAGGAGGCTTCGACATTTGTGAGGGAGGTGGTGTTCAAAAGGAACCCAGTGGGTATACTTCCGGAAAGAACCATCACCCATACTGCGCAGCAGGCCAGTTTGGCATTCCTCTTAGTACGTATAGCTTGGGACCTGAACGGGTGCACGATGGCCAGGAAACGGTCGACGCTGATGCAGGTGAGGAAGAGGATGCTGCCGTACATGTTGGTGTAGAACAGGGCCACGGAGATCTTGCAGAGCACCCTTCCAAATAGCCACTTGCCTTTGATGAAGTAAGCGATCCGAAAGGGCAGACTCAGGACAAAGAGAGAGTCTGAAACGACGAGGTTTATCATGTATGTCGTGGTCTCGTTACGCAGCTTCAGTGTACAGCCAAAAATGTACACAGACACCGTGTTGAATAAGAGTCCAACCACAAACACCACGCTGAAAACCGAGCTATACAGAGGGTACTTGAAGTCATCAGTCTTGTTGCAATTATTTGGAGTGATGTTAAAAGTTTGGTTCGTGCTGTTCAACATTTTTAAACCGGGTTGATACGTCTGTAACGTATACAGAGTTCAAAGGTTCCCCTCACCCGGTTGCTTGTGTCAGTCACAAAAATCCATGTGCAGCTTGTTAATCCAACCATGTGGGACTATTATCCTTTCATTTAGGTTGAGTAAACACTGAAGAGTCCCCAGGTTGTGTGGTTCTTGTTATGAAAATACTGGAAAAGTATACAGCAACTCCACAAAATACCTGTATTAGTATCCAAAGTCCCTCCTTTCCGTACAAGAAGGCTGTCCTGCACATCCAGTAATCCTCGTTGAAATGAAGTTTTCAGTCTTTTCCAGTTGAGAAGTTTATCCCCTTTGAGGGAAGAGTCATGTGCCTCTCTTCAACTCCGCGAGCAGTCGAGTGGTTCTTCCCTTCTTGTGTTTCCTGTCTGTTCTTGCAGCAGCCCTGGGGGGAGGGGGAAGGGAGGAGGCGGAGGGAGTGGGAGCGCGCGCACGTTGATTGTTACTTTAATGCTCCAGGGGTTTTACTCTGCCCCTGCCTGATTGTAATACAGGGATAGTGTAGCGGGCTGCAAGTCAGGCTCCAACACAAAGAACTCACCGGACTGTTGGAACACAGAGGGAGGAGCCTCCACCGGGGGCCAAAGTCCTCCTACCGCTCCTTTGTGTTTTTGCACTTACTTGTTATTTGAATAATGACACAATCAGAAGTTACATTGGTTTTTATTGGTATCCTCAGAAATATAGCGTGTTTAGATCAACCTCCCATCACCTTAGACGTGTTAAACATGAATACACCTCATGAAACAGTGCAGTGGTGGCATTCATTACACGTCTCTGAATGCTGTTGGGACAATCAGATATCAAGTGTACCCTTTTGAAAGGTGGCGTCAGCCGGGCGTGGCGTGTGTGACACGAAGACTTTCCTATTAGCAAGTCCGTACCTGCAGTCAATGTGTAGTAAACCACACCCACTTCCTTGTATGATCTCATCACAGATGTGTGTACATGCTGAGATTCCCATACACCACTGGTCTGCCTGAATAGAAGTCTTGAGTTTAAATGTGTTTTTTACAAGTGACGAGGATAATTGTGTGTGTGTGTAGGTGGGGATTTTTCTGTGTTTATGTATATTGGGATTAATGATTAATTTCAGATTAAGGGGATTTCTGTGGCAATCGCTATAATCAGATAGGATACTATAGGGAGTGGCATTGGATCACAATTAAATGAGAAACCGCTGTAACATCAGCCCATAGTTATAATTTGACAGTTGGGTGTTTGCAAAGGAAATTAGCTGTGTGAAATGTTATACAAAAAATGTTCCTATACAGTATATATGTCACACTCTGGAGGAAACACCAAACAGATGGGCTGTTCATGACGTTATTGACATAGTATATACATATATGTTGATATAAATAAATGACTTCATCTGTGGATGTATTCTCTTTTAAACAACTTATTCATTATAAAAATCACGCTTGCGTCTCCGCAGGACTCGCCGCTGTTTGAGCTGCTGAAGCAGGAGCACGGAGGCGGAGCAGCAGATCAGGTGGAGACCCCGGCCAGTTTCAGCCAACCACTGCAGCACAACCACACCGCAGCTGACCTGTGAGTCTGACGTCCCACAGTCTGTTAGTCTGTGTTTCTGTATGCAGCAGCTAAGTGACCGTCTACTCGCCTTTTTTAGCCGTTGTGAAACCCCGGTGAGTCACAAGTGAAAGAGCTCGTCTCTGTGATGAAGCAATAGCTCAGCAACGTGGTATTTAATAAAACGACATCTGTTAATTTCCATGGCTTTATGAGCCGTCCCTATCTGTGGCTTTGAACCGGTTCTCCTACCTCATTCTAAATGAATGAACTGATTTGTGGTGTAAATGTAACCGGAAATTTCCTTTGTTCACTTTAATGTTGACTGTGTAACTGACGGGGCCCCAATGGGTTTCTCCATTGTCCTTACAGATACCTGTCCCCCATGCGTCCAGGCCTCCGTGTCTTGCCCCCCGAGTCTCCGCCCACGCCCGGCTCTCAGGCTTCCTCTCAGCCTTCGGCCCAGCCTGCCGGCCAGACTCCGCGGCTCCCGAAGTCCAACTCGCTCAGCCTCTTCTATAAAAAATGTAAGATCCCGGTCACATTGTTTATTTCGGTTTATTTAAGTTTTCCTCAAGGCATGCCACTTATGTATAATAACAGATGTGTGGATAAACACGGCCAGCCCCACTTTGCAAAAATAAGTAATATTAAAAACAAAAACTTTTTTGTCAGGGATGGATTTCCAATTTGACTTCATGATAAACTGGGACTAAAATAGTACCACGAGTCATTACATTTGCTTGAAGAAAGTATTCAAAGATGACAACGAGTATTTATTCTGCTTGCTCTGTTCAGAACTCAAGTCCTTCAGGGTTTCTTTTCTGTGGTGTCCCTCTCTCTGTAGTGTACCGGCTGGCCTACACCAGGCTGCAGATCCTCTGCTCCTACCTGCTGTCCTCCCACCCTGAACTGGAGCCCATCATATGGACCCTGTTCCAGCACACGCTGCAGCATGAGCACGAGCTGATGAGAGACCGTCACCTCGACCAGGTAACAATACACCGCTCCCTGTCATTCACTCAGTCATCCACTCGTATGGCCTTGCTCTTTGTCTTCACTCCATTTGTCTCTCGGCATCTCAAACTGCTTGTCGTTGTTCTTGTAGCTGATGATGTCGGCCATGTATGCCATCTGTAAAGTGAAGAGTGTTGATCTGCGCTTCAAGACCATTGTCACGGCGTACAAGAACATGCCCAACACCAACCAGGAGGTGACGCCTTCTAAGACTTAAAACTCTTGTTCTCATCCTTCAGGCTGTTTGTTTTGCTGTTGTAATGGCACTGCGTGTTTAATTATTTTGAACGTGTTTTTGTATCGCAGACCTTTAAGCATGTGTTGATCACCGAGGGCCACTATGACTCCATCATCGTCTTCTACAACCAAGTGTTCATGCAGAAGCTGAAAACCAACATCCTGCAGTATGCGTCTACCAGGGTGAGACCCCGTTTGACTTTTTATACAATCGCAATTGGATAAATGCGCACGTGACTAAACCCTCTCACTGTTGCTGTTTTGTTTTTGGTAGCCACCCACCCTCTCTCCAATCCCACAAATCCCACGAAGCCCTTACAAGTTCCCCAATTCACCTCTACGTGTGCCTGGGAGCAACAACGTGTACATCTCCCCTCTGAAAAGCTCACGCATGTCCCCGGGTATCATGACTCCTCGCTCCAGGTGAGTTCTGGGAAACCTTCACCTGTGAAGTAGCATGATCCTTTACATTGTTTTTGATGGTGGGAAGAAAAAGCATATTTGCACTTTTTTTTTCTCATTGGTGTTCTTTGCCTTCACAGAATGCTGGTATCGATTGGTGAATCTTTCGGGGTACGAGCCTCTTTTTGTTTGCGTTGTTGCATATCAAAGGATACTCTAGAATTACAGTGACTCTTTCCCTTAGCTCACTCTTGTCGTTTCCGTTTTGTTTTCATCTGCAGCTGTCCAATCGGTTCCAGAAGATCAACCAGATGGTGAACAGCGGCGAGCGCTCCTTCAAGAGGGCTCTGGATCTCGGCTCGGCTCCGAAGCCTCTGAAGAGGTTACGCTTCGATGTGGACGGGCAAGATGAAGCCGACGGCAGGTTGGTCATAAATATGGTGTTATATTTAGCGTAGCGTACCAGCGCCCGGATTTATTGCACATTTATACTTGTATACTCCAATTATGCTCATATATTTTTAATTTGCAGCAAATCTGGAGGAGATTCTACACTGATACAGAAGCTTGCAGAGATGAGTAAGTGGAAATCTTACTAAGTTCCGCTTTTATCTTTCGATATTCCCAATTCTTCTTCTTCTTCATGTTTCCTTACTGTCCATTGTACAGCTTGTAGATGTACGTTGCTCTAACATAACGATGATTTTGTTTCATGAAGGCTCCACTCGGAGTCGCATGCAGGAGCAGAAGATGAAGGAGGACGCAGAATCAAAGAAGGAGTAACTCTAAAGCCTACTGAACTGACCTGCACTGTTTATCACGACGTGAACGCGACGCTTTTGTTCACGCACAAAGTGAAACACGAGTTTCTCTTCACATTTAGCATTGGATTTAGTTTGTATTTAACTTTGAGGAGTAACATGTGAATATAGAGGACTTTCTCCTCTCTTTTTGTTGATGTGTGTTTTACCTGAATAATGATTGATGTCATTGAAGATTTAGTATGTTTGGTTTTAAGAGTGATATTAATTTGTGGGTGTTAAAGACATTTTTTATTTTGTTTTGCTCTTGTTGGATGTCCATTGCTGCTTTCCTTGTTAAATACTTGGTTGACTGTTTTACCACCATCAGCACCTTCATATGTTGACCTTTTTTCTTTTGTGACATTCTTTTAAAATGTTTCAAATCATGACGCAACATTTCAGTTGTTCAATCATGATCTCTCCTCTGAAAAAGGAATAAATGTCAGCGTCGGAGGGAAATCGTCTTTTCGCAGTTTTACTTTTAAAGTGATATTTGACTCGGGAACTTGCTCGGAGCGTCTTGGAAAAGTGAGAATTATAAAACAAAAAGAAATAGCAAAGGAAAATGATATAGCATATAATTTGCACTCAACCGAAATTCATGTAGTTTCATAGGATTTGGTTGACGGGTAATGTTTCTCTGTGTGTAGAAACTTTTGTTATACTTTTGAGGGTTGAGACTGTTCATCAAATGCAATTAAAAGACTGTTTTTCATGTTCTCACATTTTTGTACGGATAAGTTAGTTAATGTTTGGAGCCGGGAGGTTTAGCTTACAGCGATGAACGCGCACCACATAGAGCATTAATATCTCAACTTTACTCCAGAAAAGTGTACCACGGTCAGATACATTGCTAGATATGTCAATTAGCAGAGTTTTTTTTTTTTTTTTTTTTTTATTGAAATGTGTTTATATTGTACTTTATTGAAGTAGTTCCTTGAAAACGTAGTAAATATTTCTTTTGAAAAACTGATTTTGTTTTTGTATTCCTTTGCATAGACGTAACTACATGTTATATCATCGTCTATGTTAATCAGTTGCCTTTGAGGCCAACAGTGATCGATGCCAGCTGACGAAGTGTTGTTGTCATGTTGAGTTATGCTGTTTGTTTTGTTTTTAAAGAGGGCTGTTATGTGTTATTCCAGCTTTATATACTATGTAATGCTGTCAGTTTTTCTTTGGAGAAAAATACAATTTGAGTGTTGGTGATGAAACAGAAACACGACCAAGTTGAGTTCTCTTTTCTCACGGTTTACGGCCACATTTGTCATTTCCTGTTGTCGAGCTAGTGTCAGCGACCTGTTTCCCATCTGAAGGTTAAGTTAACTTAGGACTTTTAAATACTCTTCTCCTTCAAGTTGATTCATTATATATAAATGAAAAAAATCAATGTCAGTTCAGACCGTCACCAAGCAGAACAATATCACTGAATACTTCAGCTGTGATTACGATCCAATAACAGATATAGGTCTTGCTTTATCACTTCATGTATCTCAATAAGAATTGCAGTCGCAGCAAAGAGCTTTACGCCGACACTGGTCCTTTTCCTCCCTCTGCTGTGCACAGTTATGCTCACAAGAGTCAGTAGCCAGTCAGGCGTTACTTCCACACACGATTACAGATCATTACAAGGACTGATCAACACGTCACTGTTGGATTAACTCTTGAGTTATATGGTCATCTTTGGCTATGGTTGACTAAAAATTGACATTTGTTCCAAAATTGCGTCATAGAAAATGTATTTTGGCCACATCCAGAAAATAGTGAGAAATGCCTTCACAACCCAGAGCCCAAAGTGACACCTTCACAACGCCTCTTACGTCCAATGAGTCGTACAAAGTATTTAAAATTAATTCAAATAATTGAAAGGAGGAGCATCAAATCTTGACATTTGAGAAGATGGAACCATGAAAAATGGCGTTACTATTGTCAAGATAGTTGCCAATAAATTATCGATTCCTCTGCCAATCGTTTCAGCTTGTATATTTGAATATGTTGCGTGTGCAAAAGTGTAATAATACTATTTTAATAGTGGACCTCCTTAAAGAGAACTGCATGAAATAATCAGTTCATCTTTTACTTGCGGCTCCTTGTTTTTCCTTCGGCTGTGAACTCCCTCCAGCTTCTCAGGGGGAAACGATGACAGCTGCTACCTGTTCAGTATAACGGCTACCTTAATTGTACGATGGCACTGTTTCCAATGGAGAGACGAGAGTTAATTCCTGTTTGAACGCAGCAACAGTTTGGTGTGGGCGCAGCCAGGCATGAAACACTTTGAACTGGCAACGTTTTTAATTGGCCTGGCCCCCATGGGGGATGGAAGTGTGTTATTGAGTTTGTGGGTGCTGATTCCATGCAGTCAGCCGGTAGCACACATGATCGCGGGACACCAAAGTCCTCAGTTCTCTCTCTTATTGGAGCTGCTAGTGCAATCTACCGATTTCATCTTCATCTCTGAAGCTCAAAATAGCTGCCAAAAAATATTATTAATGTCTCCAGAGAAAGTGATTGTCCTTTTGCTTTAGGATCACTGCTGCTTATCAGGGATGGAAAACCTCACGGTAAGCAAAGTCTTTGTTTGTAGAATTTGTCATTCCGTAGATTCAAGTTTTATAACAAAAATGTTGTATATTTTATTAATGAAAGTTGTTTTCCTTGATGTCATAAAATGCATCCCATCGTGCACTCATTTGTAGAATGTGCCACGCTTTTATTTTGTATACGTCCTTTAATTTTCTCACAAAACCACATTATTTTGTCCAGGCTTGAATTTTCTCTTATGAAATCTAACTGGTAGTTAACCTTTTCTCTCTGTTATCTGACATTAATTAAAATGTGGTGAATGGACATCTAATACCGCTGTTGACTGTCCCGCCCCGTCCCTCAGCCTGAACAATGGCGCGAGATCATGAACAGGAAGATGCGGTTCCCTCCGGAGCTCATCAGTGCCATTCATGAGGGGAAAATAGAGCTGCTGTGTGGACTGCTGAAGACCGGCGACGGCATCATCCGCCAGCTGGATGAGTCTGAGGATCGCCAGTGGAGGGAGGCCCTCAACCTGTCCATCCGCCTGGGCAACGAGGGCTGCATGGACGCCCTCCTGCAGGGGGTCAAGTTTGACTTCCGGCAGATTCACGAGGCCCTGCTCGTCGCTGTGGACACCAACCAGCCCAGAGTGGTGAAGCGCCTGCTGGACCGCCTGGACCAGGAGAAAGGCAACAAGATGGACGTGCGCTCCTTCTCTCAGGCCATCTTTGACCACTCTATTGACAACTCCCAGTTTGCCCCTGGTGTGACTCCTCTGACGTTAGCCTGCCAGAAAGACCTGTATGACATAGTGAGCATGCTCACCCAAAAAGGTCACATCATCCCGTGGCCACATAAGATATCCTGTGCCTGTCTGGAGTGTCGTAACGGCCGGCAGTACGACCTCCTGAAGTTCTCCTTGTCTCGTATCAACACCTATCGTGGCATCGCCAGCCGTGCCTACCTGTCCATTACCTCTGAGGATGCCATGTTTAGAGCTTTCAGCCTCAGCAGAGAGCTCCGTAAACTCTCGCAGAAAGAGCCGGAGTTCAAGGTCTGGTGAGATTCGAGATGTGCCCACTTACTGTTCACCTTCTGTGTCGTTCCTTGTTCACTCTGCTGTGGTGCCTCTCTTCCTGCAGCCTCAGTATCTGGGCCTGGAGGAGCTCTGTCAGGAGTTTGCCGTTGAGTTGCTGGGCATGTGTCGCAACCAGAGCGAGGTGACCACCATTCTGAACAGCTGTGGGGACGAGAGCCAGGACTCCTTAGAGGAGCAGGCCTTTGAGGATGGAATCCCCAATCTGTCCCGTCTGCGTCTTGCTGTCAACTACAACCAGAAGCAGGTAGCTGGATGCAGGAACTACTGCCATTCAAAAGAAGACAATGAACTTGATGTCTCACCCTCTGTGTGTGTGTTTTTGTGCAGTTTGTGGCCCACCCAATCTGCCAGCAGGTGCTGTCATCTATCTGGTGTGGGAACCTGGCAGGCTGGAGAGGCAGCAGGACGGCCTGGAAGCTGTTTGTCTCTGTGGGGATCTTTGTCACCATGCCCGTCCTCTGCCTCGTCTACTGGATCGCACCAAAGTCAAAGGTCACATCAAACGAAAATGTTCTAAACGTAGAGATGCATGTTCTGAAAAAAAGTGTCACAGACGTGTCATGGGAGACAATCAATTAAGAAAACAGGATGAACACTTTGTGTCTTGACCCTGACAGGTCCTCGTCTTTTGTGTTTTCACCAGGTAGGGAAGATATTAAAGACTCCTGTGATCAAGTTTCTCCTCCACGCTGCCTCCTATATGTGGTTTCTCATCACGTTACTCGGAGAATCTATAACAATGGAGATTTATCGAGGCAAATTTGCATCCCGGCATCAGAACATCCTGCACAGCTCCTTCCACATGGTGTGGGTGGTCGGTGGGTTCCCCCTCTCCTTTCTGACTCTCCTCCATAACGCTCAGATAGAAAACTCAAGCTTCATACCCTGCTGTCTCATGTAGGATTCTTCTGGTACGAGTGTAAGGAAGTGTGGATCGAGGGGCTGCGGAGTTACTTCCAGGACTGGTGGAACTGCCTGGATGTGATGGTGCTCAGCATGTACCTGTCGTCCTTCACGTTACGTGTGCTTATAATGCTCAAAGGTCACGTCCTCTGCCAGGATTATGACGGCAAAGAGGAGTGCGTCTACTTCACTCAGACTGGTGAGGAAATGATCACATCATTCAAACCAAATAGTTGTCTGTGGTCTCAAAAGTACTCAATGCTGAACGGGCCTGTTTGGTTGTGTAAAAAATCATCCCGCAGTGCGCGAGGACTGGCATCAGGAGGACCCCCAGCTGATTGCGGAGGTGCTGTTTGCAGTGACCAGTATGTTGAGCTTCACACGGCTGGCGTACATCCTGCCAGCACACGAGTCTCTGGGGACTCTGCAGATCTCCATAGCGAAGATGATTGATGACATGATGAGGTAAGAGCACTTTTCATCTGGCCTCCTGTATTATCAATCACTGGAAGAGAATTCAGAGCACATGATGGGAGTAAATGATAATGTTTTTCTTTTTTAGATTTATGTTTATTTTGATGATCATTGGAACAGCCTTCCTCTGTGGCATCAACAATGTCTATGTTCCTTATGTCATCTCTCCACATCTTGGCAGGTAAGAATATGGAATCTGCTGAAAATGAGAATATATACAGTATACATCAATGTTGTTAGTGGAAAACAAAAGGTATGAATAGAGTCTCGTCGTGCTCTGCTGCAGGTTTAATGAGACGTTCCACTTCTTATTCTGGACCATGTTTGGCGTGGCCAACCAGGACTACGTGGACATGCCACAGTTTATGTTGGCAGAGTTTGTCGGAAGGGTTCTGTACGGCATCTTCACGCTCGTCATCGTCATCGTCCTGCTCAACATGCTTATTGCCATGATCACCAACTCCTTTCAGAAAATTGAGGTAAAGAGATATTTTTATGTCACTACTGCAAAAAAAAAACAACAAAGACTGGACCTGACATCTCAACATATGTATTTCAGGACGATGCAGATGTTGAGTGGAAATTTGCCAGATCGAAGCTGTACCTCAGTTACTTCAGAGAGGGCCTCACCATTCCTGTGCCCTTCAACATCATCCCCTCACCCAAAGCTGTTTTTTACATCTTACAGTGAGCTCTTAAAAAGCTTCAACTTGCAAAGTCACCACATTGTGTATCCAAATCTTTATTTATTTATCTAAAATAATTGTGTTCCAGGGGCATCTTTAGACAAATCTGCTGCTGCTGCACTTGTAATTCTGAGGACAAATATCCCGATATAGCCTCTATGGTAAGTGTGTGTTTAATGATCACATGCAGGAGTTAGTGTGACTGGAGTAAAAAGTAAATAATCTTCTACACACTGTGTACTGAAATGTGTGATGTTGTGTGTTTTAAGACCAATATTAAGGGATCTGAAGACAGCCAGTTGCCTTACCGCCAGCAGGTGATCAGAGCTCTGGTGCAACGCTACATTGAATCGGCACGCAGGGAGTTCGAGGAGACCAAGAGGAAAGGTAAGCATAACTTTGACACAAACAGTCAGTCAGTAATGCATCGAAAGTCTTGTTTGCTCACAAACCTGGCCTGTTGCATGTCGCAAAGCACAATCTCCTAATACTACCTTAATTACCTTAATAAAACCTTAAAGTCAATCCTTAAGTTAACTGGAACAGTCTGGCTGCAGCATTTTGTATAACTGAAAGGTGTGAATGTGCTTTATTGTTTATGAAAATAGACATATGGATAACTTTTACTAAGTCAGAGATAATAGAAATTATCAAATTTTTAAAAACCATTCAAAGTTGTTAAAGATAGGACTGAACTACCTGCTTGACATGATGATCAAAAATGATATTGGAATCAAAGATAACTCCTAACTTTCTATCATTAGGCTTTAAAGAAGGTGCTAAGTTAGCATCTGTGTCACTAAAGACGAGATGTCTAGTGACCCAAATAATAATATTTAAATAGTTTCTTCATTGAGTTGGAGGAAGTTATTTGACATCCAGCATTTAATATCTTTGAGACTTTAGGTTGTTACAGAAGTCAGTCTGTTGGTGGATCCTGGTTTTATAGACACTTGGAGTTGTGTGTCGTCAGTATAACAATGGACTGAGAGCTTATGATTGTGAATTAATCTGCCAAATGGAAGCATTTAAAATACAGCTCTGCCTTCCTTCATTTTCAATATTACTGGCTAACATTATGAATTATAGAAATGTTATGCGTACCAGTGGTCTGGAATAATATATTAGGACTGCGATACGGTTTGATGTTCAAACATGAATTGCTTGTGCATTATTCGCCTGCATGCTGTATTCTCTTCCCCTCAGATATCGGTAATCGGATCACTTTGCTGACCAAAACGGTCACCAGGATGCATGGTGATATGAAAGTGGTCAACCAGGTTTTGATGGACGATGGACACACTGCAAGCAACGCATTGACCAAAGATGGCTCCTCCTTTCTGGGGAAATACATCATTGGTGCCAAGAACAATTTCAGAGGTTTTAACAGCAGACAAGATGAGAGAAATGCATCACTTAAAGTGACAGTGCACCATGGAGAAGAAGGTGTCGATAAAGAAAAGCTTGACTCGGATACAAAACAAGAGTCAGACGCACAACAGAGTCAGGTGAGCGAATGTAGAGCAGAGGGATCAAAGCAGGTAACAGATTGCGATGTGCTGAAAATGGAGGAAGGCAGAATTCAAATAGAGCTAGGAGATAAGAAGGAAACGGAGAAAAAAGAGCTGGTGGAGGCAGACAAAAGTGAAGTGAAAGAGGAAGTGGTGGCAGGGAGACATTTTGATCATGTAGAAGAAAAGCAAAAAGCAGAGGCTCCACAGGATGAGGCAGAAAAAAGAAGAGAGGGAGAGATACTCAGAGTGGTGAAGGTGTGTGGAAAACACACAGAGACGACCTCCCAACAAGCTGAGAGCATCAAAGTCAACGAGGAAAAGACGGATGCAAAGAGAGTAGTAAACAAGTTCAGAGACACTGAGCTGCAAGAACAACCAGTGGAGGCAAAATGGATGAAGGGTAGAATGTTTGAGGAAGATGTAGCAGAGAAGTCTGGTTCCAGGGAGAGCAATGCAAAACCTGGAGCCAAGAAAACCATTCCCTCGCCAACAGGCAGCAGCAGCTCCAAGGACACAGGCTTTGGTTCCCAAGAAGGGGAGGGATCGATGGACGGGACGCTAGTGAGACCGTAATCGTAGTCGTCTCCCATTTAAAGGACCACGCTGACTTTTTCAGCGTTTGGCTCTTTGGTAATATTATTCAATATCTGATGAGAGGTAAATGTTCCATGTTTTTGGGAAAAATAGTCTTGCATATATAACCGCCTGTAAAACAGGAGATTTTCCTTTTTATACTTTGGTTTTTGTACTTATTAAACAAACATTTGACATACTTTAGAGGTGTTGGTAAGTTTAGTTTTTTCCCCTGATCCCAGTTAACCACCTAATTAGCTGCTCGCTGTAGCTTCATATTTAATGAACAGGCATGAGAGTAGGATCAATCTTCTCATCAAGCTTTACGCCAGAACGCCAAAAAGGATATTTTCCAAATTGTAGAAAAATTCCTTTAATTAAATCATTCATTCAAAGATCTATTAGGCTACAAATTCGATTTTTTCATTTAGGGAATGAATGTTCTCGTATTTATTTGCTGAGACAGAGATCATGTTGTTACAATCTTTTCATCACATGAGAGAATTTGAAATTTAAATACAGAGCCTGTAAATTGCTAAATGAGCTAAAACAGCACATTGAATTAAAAATGGCTCACTTCCTGTTAGGCTTCGGGCATACCTCTAAGAGGCTTTTTTGTGCGTCTCTTCATGTTACACTTGCCTAACAAATTTCGTATTTGTATGTTCAATGTAGGGCTCAATTTTAGCAACTTTGTTTTGTGCTGTCCCTCCTCACTGCCATCTTTCAAACTGTACTGTTTAGGAAACTCTGTTGGTCATTTTTGGTTTCTCTTAACATTCAAATATCAGAAGAAAGTAGCCTTGTGTTCAATTAACTTACTTTGTAACATAATTAAAACACTTGAAATCCCATTTATTTCCGTGTCTCTGTATTTTAGTGTGGGGGGGAACATTAACTCTGTGCAGACTGAGGTTATAAAGTAGTGCTGCCTTATTGTTTCTTTAGTAGGCGGCAGACCAACACCCTGCTACAGTGTGACAGATCAGGTGTCAGCTTGCTTTACACATACTGCTCCCGTGAGGTCGCATGCATGAACACAGCAGTTCATTAATTCTTCACCTGCAGCATCGACCCGTCCCAAGACACAACCCATCAAGAGTCTTCCTACGGAAAAAACACCTTGGCTTGTAGCTCTTTGTTGCCATCATCAGTTTCATTTTTTGGTGTTGTGAGCCTGGGTCCTGATCTGCCTGCTTCACCACAGATAATTAAAACACACTTTATGTCATTTGACAGAAAAGCCTTCAAGATCTTTAAAAATACGACTAACATGCACAGGCATGTTCGCCTCGCTAAACTAATCATAATCTCCATCCTGTTAGAGCGTCCCTGGAGACAGAAGAGTCTATCCCCCTGCCGCTCACTTCCTAATAAACAAGACTCAAAGAACAGCAGGCTGGCTACTTTCTATCTGAATGCAGATATTTTACTTTTGTAAATGTAATGCTGAATTACTGTTTTTGCCTCAATAAATGCAGGATTCATATGTATAATAGCAGTATATGCTCAGGTTCTGAGGTGGAACGAAAGCTTCATATATTCTCAACAATAGTGTAATAATAAATAATGAGACTTCAATTATGACCATTTTACAAGTTTAATTTCCTACACACATAAAATACAAACATGAAATTCATTAACATATTATAAAAATGTATTGATAAAAAGAAACACAAAGGGAAAATATTAATTATTTGTCGCCTATTAATTCTGTACAAAAATTTAACAACACAATTGATGAAATCTGTGAAAATATTACAATAGACAGCAAATATTTGTGACTTAAAGACCGTGTCATATGTAAAACCCTGGTTACAATATCATATACAAAAATAAAAAGAACATGGTGTTTCCTAAAATATATCTTTAATTGGGAAGCTGGTGATTAAGGGGAAGTGAGTTTATCTGAGGGGACCACACTTCACTTAGGAATCACACATCAGGCAATCATCTTTGTTCGCTAAGGAACACACCACGGCAGCAACGTTATTCTCTTTGGTCTCCTCGTCGGTCTTGGTTGACTGGGCTTCCTTTAATTTCTCCTTGTTGAGGGTGAACTGGATGGGGTTGGCAGCAGGCTTCGTCCGCAGGTAGTACATGCCGGTTTTCAGGCCCTGCAGAGAAAAGAAGACCGGCATTAGGACGTTGTTTCTTCTCACTTTAATACAGCATCCATCACACCTGTAGTGCCTCAGTCCTAACTTACCAACTTCCAACCACAGAAGTGCATGCTGGTCAGTTTGCTGTAGTTTGGCTCGGCAATATGGATGTTTAGGGACTGGCTCTGGTCAATGTAGGCCCCACGATCTGCTGCCATCTTGAGGACAGTCTTCTGGGAGATTTCCCACACGGTTTTATACAGCTGCTTCAGATCATCGGGGATCTCTTCAATATCCTGTGGAGGGTAGACAAGTCAGATGCTGCAGATCACCAAAACATTTTAGTGACATTTAGAGCGATGTCACTGAATAATTTAATCAGCAGGTAGCAACTACCCTACTTCTTACTTGATTTATTACCTCAGCAAATATTTAAAACATGAGTTTATGGTCTCATAACTATGTTTTAATCAGTGTATAATCACCTGAAACTAAGAATCGTGTTTTTGTTAGCTTAGATCTACATAGCGTGCATGTCTGCTGCCACAGACTCTACCATCTTACGACCCCGCTATGTTTCTATAGCAGCCCAGAACGGACAAACTTAATTCTAGCTCTAGCGAGAGCCTTTGTGTTTTTACGTCATCTGAAGGTAGGGATGTGTGCCGAAACTCCGTCTTAAACGGGTCCCGGTGCTAAATTATTAAAGGATACTCGAGTTGACATAAAAGCCGATAATTTATCAATACATCTGTGCAACAAGCACGAACATGTAAATGAAAACTAGTATAAATAGAATCCTTAAGATACCTTTCCGTACCTGAAGACCACCATAGTTCTCCAACACACTTGGAAAGGGAGGAGTACGCTGAGGGGTATTTAGTTGGGTGCAATCTACAACTCACCACTAGATGCCACTAAATCTCACACACTGTTCCTTTAAGTGTGATCCTTTACCTGGATAGACCCATTCTGAGCAATCAGCTGGTTCTTCATTTTATCACTCCACAGTCCTCTGTCTGTGAGGTCCTTCAGCAGGTGAGGATTCACGATCTATCGAAGACGCAGAAAAGACACTTAGCACCATTTCCCTTTATGGACACACAACTTCTGAGACGTAAAGAAGTGCTGACCTGAAACTCTCCCGAGAGCACCCTGCGGGTGTAGATGTTGCTGGTGTAGGGCTCAATGGACTCGTTGTTTCCCAGGATCTGGGCGGTGGAAGCTGTGGGCATTGGGGCCAAGAGCAGACTGTTCCTCACACCGTGCCTTAGGACACACGGGGGGGGAAGCAGGGATGAGCCACAATCTCCACATACAGTACAGCAGATCTACCAACAAGGAAGACATTCAGGTAGACCTACTTGGCAATTTGCGCCTTCAATGTTTCCCAGTCACAGAGATCTGTTGGGGTTTTATCCCACATGTCATACTGAAGGATCTGGAAAACAAAATGAGTGACAAACTGAGCCCAAACTACCAAACCGTATCCCAGGATGGAGTCGAGACATTGTGAGAACTACTCACTCCCTTGCTGACAGGGGAGCCAGAGTAGGTTTCGTACGTGCCGAGCTGCGCTGCCAGCTCACAGCTGGCCTCCAGGGCGGCGTAGTAAATGGTCTCAAAGATCTGAATGTTGAGCAACTGGGCCTCTGGGCTTTCAAAGGGATAACGCATGAGGATGAAGGCATCAGCCAGACCCTGCACACCAATTCCAATCGGCCTGTGACGCTTGTTAGACCTCTCAGCCTGTAAAGCAGGACAGAGGAGCCATTCGTTAACAGAGCACATGAGACTCGGTTGTAGAGAAGCAACACTTGACAAGAGAGCATACCTCAATCACGGGGTAATAGTTGATGTCAATAATCTTGTTCAGGTTCTTGACAATGACTTTGGTGA
Source organism: Anarrhichthys ocellatus (assembly GCF_004355925.1). NCBI lineage: Eukaryota > Metazoa > Chordata > Actinopteri > Perciformes > Anarhichadidae > Anarrhichthys > Anarrhichthys ocellatus. The sequence goes on along the minus strand of NW_022280048.1, from coordinate 2,103,221 downwards.
CAGATGCAAGCTTTTTGAAGTCAAAGGTCCTTTCTGGGGTGACATACATGTTGAGGGCAATAGATGCCAGATTACACACTGCCACCTGAGTTGAAGGAAGAACGAAACAAATGAGCATTAAGAAAAAATGTAACAGCTAATGTGAATATTGCAGAAACGTCTCCCGCCGCTCACCTCATCTTTGCTTGTGTACTCTACGATCTCCGTGCACAGATTGCTGGATTTTATGGTGCCCAGATTCTGTTGGTTGCTCTTCCTGTTGCAGGCGTCCTTGTAGAGCATGTATGGCGTACCAGTTTCTGTCTGAGACTCAATGATGGCGTGCCACAGCTGCTGAGCCTTCACCACGCGCTTAACCCTGCCCTCCTTCTCATACCTGAGGACAAACCGGACACATGGGACCGGTTAGTCAGCCCTAAGAAGTGAGCCGTTTGTTAGAAACAGAGGTTGGTGTGCCGGTCTTACCGAGTGTAAAGCTGCTCGAACTCCTCTCCCCAGCATTCCTCTAACCCAGGACTATCACTGGGACACATTAGAGACCAGTCCTACAAGAGCAGGAGAGGAACAATGAGACTTCCATCCTGTAATGTTCAAGGAGCTTCAAACTATCACAGCCACCAGAAAACATGCACTGTATTACAGAACATATAGCTTCATTCAAACTGTAACCGATGTGAGATGTGAGTCAGGGAGGTTGTTCCCTCGGCTATTCACCTGATTGCTCTCCACTCGTTTCATAAACAGGTCAGGGATCCACATGGCGAAGAACAGGTCTCTGGCTCTCTGCTCCTCTTTACCGGTGTTCTTCTTCAACTCCAAGAAGTCGAACACATCGAAGTGCCACGGCTCCAGGTACACAGCGAAGGCCCCGGGTCTCTGAACAAGCAAACGCAGAGGGCAAGGTGATGAAACCTGCTCCCAGAGGTCTCTCCAGAGCAACAACGCCAAGCTCCATTACAGTGTGGGCTGCAAATCTCTACCTTGTTCCCACCCTGGTCAACGTAACGTGCTGTGTTGTTGTAGACTCGAAGCATAGGAACCAGCCCATTGGAAATGCCATTAGTCTGAAAAACCAGAATCACCGTAAGTCATACAAAAATAACAACAACAAAAAACAAAGCTCCTCTATATCTGTTTGATTTGAATCCCCGCAGTGTGCATTTAACTCACCCCAGCTATATAGCTGCCCGTTGCTCTGATACAGCTAACGGCCAATCCAATACCTCCAGCTGTCTTGGAGATGAGGGCACACTGCTTCAGCGTGTCGTAAATACCCTCGATGCTGTCCTCTTTCATGGCGAGCAAGAAACAACTACAAAGAACACAAACGCATTAGATTAGAGAGGGAAACAAAAGAACGCATCAGAGATTTGTTCGACTTGGCTTACGTTACCTTGACAGCTGTGGCCTGTTGGTGCCAGCATTGAACAGAGTAGGGGAGGCGTGGGTGAACCACTTCTCTGACAGCAGGTTGTAGGTTTCAATGGCTGCATCAATGTCTCCTTGATGAATCCCGACAGCCACTCTCATTAGCATGTGCTGGGGCCTCTCAGCAACTACAGAAAAAAAATACGAGATTTAGCAAATAAACAATTTCAAGTATCCCCAAAACACATTTCTTGCGTCTCTGCGCACATAAACACGCTTCTCAAGAAGCTACAGGGAAATCAACTGTCACCTTTGCCGTTAATCTTCAACAAATACGACCGCTCAAGAGTCTATTGGAGCAAAAGGGCCGAATTAGGTTTATGATTCAAGAATCTGCTCGAGATGTTGAATGTAAAATGAAATAAATTACCTTAAAACCAAAGAAGTTGTAGGAGAAGTCTCTGTCGTAAATGATGGCTGAGTTGAGGCGCTGCAAAAGACAAGATATATTATGTTAAAAAATGCTTAACATAGTTACAATGACTTTAAATTAAAAAGAAACATGAACAAAATGCCACAGCATGTGACTTACACCCTTGTTTTCCAGTACAACGGCATGCATCTCCTTGGAGATCATAGGCGAGTGGCGTTTATTTAAGGGGTTCACATAGTTGTAGAGGTCCTCCATCACATCTACACAAGCAAAGAGAGTTCCCAATACCAGAATATCAGTACTCATAATTTAAACACTTTAGCAATGTACAACCAATCATGTCAGGGTTTCTCGTAAAGAGGGAATCGCTATACCACAATGTGCAGCATCATCATTTACCGTAAGATTGGCTAAATTAATGTATAGTGCATTAATGGTGCTATTTTTTATTTTAAATGCAAAGTCATATTTATAAACACATTTATTACATACGCAAAAATCACACATCTTGCATCAGAGCGTCGTATTTTCTATGGTAACTTCAAACTTGTACTCACCACTGAATACTTTCTTGGTTTCTTTGTGGAGATTGGAAACGGCAATCCGTGCAGCCAGGAGTGCATAGTCCGGGTGTTTGGTGGTGAGGGTGGCAGCGGTCTCTGCTGCCAGAGTGTCCAGCTCCACGATGGTGACTCCACTGTACAGACCCTGGATCACCTTCATTGTAATCTGGGTCTGCAGAAGCAGAAACAGAGAAAAAGGGCATGTGGTAGAATATCACTGAATTGGAGAGTGGCTCGTTTACTTTACTTGATGTTTCTTTTCTTTTTGAACTTGATGGTTAGCTTTAGAGTGGTTTGAACTCACAGGGTCCACAAAGTCACAGTTGAGTCCATAGCAAAGCTTCTGAATGCGAGATGTGATTTTATCAAAAGTAACTCCCTCCTGGCGTCCATCTGAAATATAAAAAAAAATAATTTGTTATTATTTAAACTTATTCAGGCAATTTCTGAGGATAGTTGATGAATATAACTAGTAAACACACAAGAACTATCCGTGCCCTAGCTGTTGTATTGATCCCCTCTCCTGATCAATTATCTCAGATGAAGCGCGCGCTCAACACCTGTCAGTTATTGACCAACGTTGCTACTTCGCGCCAATACCAGAGATGCCAAACAAGATTAAAATAATACTCTCCTTACACATTCATTAAAGAGGAAAGTTGTCAAAGCCTTTACTATAAAAAAGAGGGAGGGGGTAAACATCAAAGGCTAGAGAACAATGGAAGTGAAATTAAATTTAAAGTCTCGGTTGTGACGGTGTTGTTTCTATTTTTTTAAATATATATATGCGAAACGTTATTCAAAATAAAGGTTGGCAACCAACCTGCAAACTAAGACAGATAAAGTGTCAGCTTTTGTCCTCTCATAACTCAAGTCTTTGTTTGGTGTGAAAACACACCTCACAAAGAAACATAAAACACTCTTTAACATGACAGAAACTGAGCTGAACACTAATGTGCAGTATTTCTTTGGAGTATTAACATGTATCGCATCTTTAAAACATTCAAGTATTTTTCCAGGACCTCGACATCCCCGGCACCGTAATTTACTCGAGTATTCGCGAGTAAAGTTACACTACTTAAAACGTGAAGCTACTATACCTCTCTTAATGACATGCATGTTGGCAACAAAGCAGCTGCTTTCCTCAGACAGCAGTTGTTAATGTTATCTTCTCAGCCTCCAAACAAATAAAACGGCTGTGGTATAACGTTAGTTGTTGTAGCAGGTTATTACACTGAGCACAATTGAATCACACAGTTGAATCTTAAACGGAGGGCGCCAACGACCCACGAGCCAGTTACACGACGGCGTGTCAGCGGCTCAGCCAATCAGAGGAGACTCAGACTTTTGAACCAATCACATCACGATCAGTGATATTTACTTCTTACGTAGTTTCCGGGTAAATCTGGCGGGATATTGGATACTTCAAAACAACAGATTTGATAGCATGTAAGTATCCTCTCTTATTGCAGCAGCAGAATACGGTTTGCTTCATATGTGCTGTGTGTGGCAAAATACAAATCTCCAACAACCACATATGAGTGTCACATAAGTTATAAACGAGGTGTGACTCACAGAATCATGTGTATTTCCCTCCTTACATGATTACACTCATACATTTTAAGATATCAATACTCTGCAATATAAGCAAAATAGCAAGAATATACATAATGTGTAATATTCAATAAAGGTATTAGAGCAGTACACCTGGTGTTACAGCCATTACAGCTATAATAATCAATTTTACGTCCTGCACCATTTAAGAAATGTAAAAAAATAAAAATAAAATGACATGAAACAATAAACACAGCAAATAGGACAGCATGAGTAGCATACTCATCGCACTGATATTGATATTCATTTGTTTAACCCCCTCACAAGTACAGTTTGATGTATTCAGGTTTTGTAAAAATCTGATTATTTATGACTATCCAACACTAATTACAACTTGCAAGTTATAGCTTGACGAGACACATCGACTAACAAATACAGAAAGTCACAGCTTTACTATTACTACATTATTCCCGAGTTTTATTTTGAAGAAAGAAAACCTAAAGAAGACCGGATGTGAACCTCTTAGGTTTGTTGCTAATGCTAATGGCCCGGAACGGTAAAGCAGCACTCCGAAGATGGCCGGAGTGTTTGAGGTGGAGGTTGATGGTGTAGAGCACGACCATGGGTTACAACACCACAACCATGGGTTACAGCATCACGATGAACCGCACCAGGTGAGAGCTGTAAGCTACAGCGAGGCATTGTGACAGATTCAAGAGACGACAGTGACTTAATACTGGAGTTCTAGCTGCAGGGTTTATTCCCGGGTTTAGCGTAACGTAAGCAGCTAGCTACTGTTCAGCGATCTGTAACCAAGCACATGCATGGCGTCTAGATATCAATGTGTTGTCCATGGTACGTAACTGAGGGTGCTTTGTTCGACAAAAACAGCAGTGCAAGCGAGTAACGCCCCGAGAGCGTTAGCTATCCTAAGCTAGCTAGCCGGCTAACGTTCAAATCCTGCAACTCAACTTCGTAGCTTTAATTTGTTCAAAGTAGCTCAGGCGCTGTTGTTTGAAAATAAAGTTAGCATTTATTTAGATATTTTTCACACCCGTATATTCACTGCTACGCTCTGAAATGAGCTCCACAAATAAAGCTGATGTGGCTGACAGGGTCAAAGGTCACGTGGTGCCGTGTCTGTGCTAAGGGCCAAGAGGTTTGTATCGGTGTCAAGACAGGGGGGGGCACCAAACCACTCCCTGCGGGGTTTCAATCTTCTGGTCAAACCAAACCTGGATGTTAAACTGATGTCAGTGTAAAAGAAACTCCATAAAGTGAACTGAAACGAATTAAAAGTTATGACAGTCGGTCATGAGTAGGTGTAGTTACCTGGCTGGCGTCACAATAGGCTGACAAATTACACATCACATCCTAATGTTGGGTTCACTTGTTTAAGGGTTTGAATGGAAAACTGTAACTAGTGAACTTGATGTGTCTTGATGATTGATGTTGTTTTGCCTCTTGTTGTGTAAAGTGGTTAGAGTGCCTACAAGTACTCAAATAAGTATTTGTCAATCAAGTGTAAAGAGACTTTTGCATATGTTGAAATTTTAAAAAGAGGCAAATGATGACTCAAACAGGAACTTGCCTCACACGTAGCAGCAGGATGTGTGATTTGAATAAGAAATAGTTGTGAACCTGTAGCTGGATACCTGTTTTGGCAGATAGGCAGCTTTAATAACAAGAGAACATTGCATCGGTTATGGCTGGCAGCTGTTCATTTCATTCAGGTTAAAGTAGCCAAACAAGCCCAACTTCTTGGGAGGGACTGACCTGCTAAATGCATGTGGTGAGTTCTGATAACTTAACTGGTAAATATAGATATTTGGGAGGGTTGTGTGTACGACGCAGCTGTGACGCACACCCATCTTGTATCGCTGCTCAAAACTTAAATGTTTCAATTCAGTTAGTTATTACATAATGCTGTGTAATTGGTAAGCAATGTAAGGAATAGGGGTTTAGAATTGGGCGAGAGGTGACGCTCGACACAATGGTTTGGTGTTATTATATTATTGTTTCTGTGTTGTAATGGTCATTATTTTGTCTCATTTCCTTTCTTTAGTTTGATGTGTCCAAGCTTTCACCAGAAGAAAAGTGGAGGTTCGTATCTTTGCCACACCTTTAATGGATGATGCATTTATTTTTGTAACGTATTATAATATGATTATTTTCTCTCTGAGATGCATTTGAATAGATGGACCATTAATCTGTACAACAAAATTCAGTTTTTGCAGAGTAACATTTGCAGGCATTTTCATTTGTTAATACACAAGGTTTTTGGTAAAGAAAATAACTCTTTATATCCCAATCGAGAACTTTAGGTATTAAAGTTGACATGTTTCAACCAGTTCAGATTACCATTACACCTTTAAGGGCACACCCTCCTGCATTGTTGTGGGAAAAAAACAACAAACTGCTCCTAGATACGTAACATTAGTTGAGTATATTTTTTTGTTTCCACAGGGTGGAGCATGCAAAAATGCATGCCAAACACAAAGGTCACGAGGCCATGCACGCAGAGATGGTGCTGATCCTCATCGTCACACTTGTCGTCGCACAGCTAGTCCTCGTGCAATGGAAACAGAGACATCCAAAGTCATACAATGTAAGACACATAAATCCACTTGTTTGAGATGTCTATGTGAAGTTTGGAAATGCCATCATGTAAAGACTCATAATTAAGGGGGGGGAACACACACTAGCACAGTGTTTGTTTTCTGTCCGTGAGTCAACACATGGTGTATCGTATAAATGGATATCAATACTCATTTCCTCAATTCAGGATGAATTTGTTTTTTTTCCTTCTTGTCCCAATCTATCCAAATATGAAATGGTGCCAATAGCGTCCACTTGTGATTGTTTAAACATTTCCGAGGATCACCTTCCAAAGAAAAATATAGGATTTAATAAGAATAGGTGAAAAAATATGGTGGGCTATGAATGTGTCGGCTGTAATGACCAAAATACATCATCTGCTTACCCTCACCCATAACTGCCTGCCATGATGAATCAAACTTCATTGTATTCAGGGTCATATTTCCTCATCAGTAGCGCCGCAGCCCACAAGATGGCGCTCTGCAGCCCACCAATGTTGTCTTTGTGAACAGCTGTTCTAACGTGTGTGTGCTCTGCTGTCTTGTAGCTGGTGACTCTGTTCCAGATGTGGGTAGTTCCTCTCTACTTTACTACCAAACTGCACTGGTGGAGGTTCCTGACCACGTGGTTTATCTTCTCTGTCATCACAGCGTACATCTCTTTCCGTGCCACTCGCAAGCCACTAGCCTGCACCACGCCGAGGTATAACGTCGTTTACACATAATCCAGAGCTGTAAATTGAACTATCCATGACACACTCTTCACATATTCCTTCTCTTTGGCGACTGTAGGTTGGTGTATAAGTGGTTCCTCCTCCTCTACAAGATCAGCTATGCCACGGGAATAGTTGGCTATAGTGTCGTCATGTTTACACTTTTTGGTATAAACCTAATATTCAGGTATGTATTGTTCGTTCCATGTTATTTCAGTGGCGCTAAATGAACCATAACCAAACATTTCGGTGGATATTGACTTACACCATTGAAACTATAACCCTTCAAAACTGCAGGCTGCTGTTGACGGGAGTAGTCATCGTTTCCATCTTGCCATTTTAGGATGTATAAAGTTCAGTTTCTTCCTTCCTGCTTATCTTTAATATCCCTTTTGATCATCACTGCTCCTGCAACATCCACCAGTTATCTGAATCCCTAATTGATAAGTGCTTTACTCGTTTCATTCTCTATTAGAAGTATTGTCTTTTTAACCACGAAAGCACTGCTATGATCCAGCACGTACCAGGATGATAGAATTAGACTAAAAAGAAGAAATGACACTCTTTGACTGCCTGTTTCATGGTGTTTACATAAAGGCTGAGCTTAGGTGTACGTGTTTAAAGGTAAACTGGTTGTATGAGAAGTAAAGTATGATAAGTTTAAAACACATCGTCACTGTAACATGCTGTCATTCTCAATGACATACAAACATGCGTAGCTATCATAGAAACTTCCCTTTAGACAAGGAAAGGGCAAATGTCTATTTTCTTTGTTCCCAATGGTCAGAGGAATTAGAGCTTTATGTTTTATGCTGACACAGGAAGTGTTAAAAAAAAGCCTAATATGGTAGTACTCTCACTGAAGCCTCAGGGCTGTGTTTACAGGTTATGTAGCTACTAGGCGGTTATTCATTTACTGACAAAGAAACTAACAAAGTCTATTTTAGCTGCATTAGTTTAGTGAAGCTGCACCTTCTAATTGGTTAAAAACGGATTCTATATTGACGGTTTTCAAACTAAATGAAGAGGTATATACGTATGCACAATTTTTCACAGTTAATTCAAAATGAGGACCTTTCCTGATCATAATCCAAAATGGACTAACAGGAAAGTAGCGAAACGCTTCCTATTCGATGGTCCAACAATTTTCCACTTCCTACATGGAAATGCCCCCTAACTTGAATACTTCCTTGCATTTAGATTTCTCAATTTCCTGCAACAGCTGATCATCAAAACAGATTTTTTTTTTTTAGCTTTTATATGCACAGACAAATGTGTAAAAAGGTGTTTTGGTTGATTCAAAATATTTTAGCTTTACACCAACATTCAAGAACTTAAAGCGAATGAATGGTATCTTCCAAAAATGTAATTTTTTACTGTACACTGAAAATATAAAGCAGACATATCACCTGAGGCCGGATCCCTTCATTCAGTGCCATTTCTGTCCAGGATAAAACCAGAGGACGCGATGGACTTTGGCGTTTCACTGCTGTTCTACGGGCTGTACTACGGGGTCCTGGGGAGGGACTTTGCAGAGATGTGTGCAGACTTCATGGCTTCAACTGTTGGGGTAAGTAGACAGATTGCAGACCCTGTTTCTTTGGAGATAACTGCTGTAAAATATGTAATTTGGGCTGATATCTCTTTTTCTGTTTTGTTTCAGTATTACAGTGCATCTGGCATGCCAACCAAGCACCTCTCTGACAATATCTGTGCTGTGTGCGGTCAGCCCATCCTTGTCGATGTCAGTGAGGAGGGGATTATAGAGAACACGTATAGGTTATCCTGCAACCATGTGTATCCTTCCCTGTGGGACGTAGACATATTTTTATGATGCTATCTTTTTTTTTTATCAGTGAAAGAGAAGTTGAGCTAAACGAGTATTGCATGTCTATAAAATGCGTAGTCATCTTTGTTCGTTTGTGTCGGAACTGTATTGTGTACTGTATTAGCTGCTTAAAGGGGAATTGGCAGGCGTTATCTAACTTGACCTTTATGTCAGACTGTTCATCTAAATTTGTATTACTTCCCCATGGTAGTCTCCTGCTGGGCGTGTCCACTGTAAATAACATACAACCGTTTACAGATTAGCATAGAGAATTTCATGCTGCGAGTGAGAACTATATAGAGCCCAAATCATACATTTGCAGGCTGCTATAATTGGCTGATATGCCAATTAAAGGCTGATAGGAAAAATATATTTCAGTAGGATATTGTAGGCCGCAGGTTGGTCATTTCGCAGCTGGATTTAAGTTATTCGCAGCTTGGATTTAAGTTATTCCATGAAAGTTGAATTTCAAATCAAATCCTGTTTATTTGTCACATGCATTTCAGTAGCTGTAGTGAAAGGCTTTTGTGCCTAGCTTTAGAAAGCAACTTACTAATAATATAAGATATAATAGAATATTATACAAAGAAATGCAAGAAAAAGCATAATTTGCAAATAAGTGCCTTGTTTGCTTGGTCAGTTCCTGTTTTCTTTCTGTCCTTAGAAGGTGCTAATATAGTTTTCCTGCTTTTTTTTTTTTCCATTTAATTTTTTTGCATATTAACGATCAAACAGGTTGATGCACAATGGCTACTATATTAATACATTTTCACATTTCAAATGCTGCCCAAAAGTACGTGTTTTCAAAGCAATGCCATTTAAGCCAGCATTTGAACTGATGCTCTACAATACAGTGCCGAGCCTTAACTCCACATCCAGGTTCCATGAGTTTTGCATAAGGGGCTGGTGCATCGTCGGAAAGAAGCAGATGTGCCCGTACTGCAAAGAGAAGGTGGATCTGAAGAGGATGTTCAGTAACCCGTATCCTTTTTAATCATTTTATCTTGTTTCTGTGCTGCATTATCTCACTGTTTGTTTGTGAGTATCTTAACGATTCCTGAGTTAATTGTTGTAATTTTAGAAATCGCATATAGTAATGTGCACGTATAGACTGAATAGAGGATAGAACTCATTTAAATTGGGCCAGCGTTCAGGAACCCTAGTCATGCCAAGTTACAGGAGACATCTTTCTTGTAACGGGAGGGAGTTTTGTAGTCATTGTAGACTAGTTGGAACGAGATATGGAACATTTATAAGTTGTGCACCAAGTTCCTGTTCCTTTTTGTGGCTCAGAGTTTACGCTTCAGACAACGGTGCCACTCTATGTAAAAACCCTGAAAGTGGCTTCTACCTCCTCTTGGCCGTGTGCCATCAGCTGCATGTTTATGAAGGCTTTTTGTATTGGCACCCTTTTATTAACAGGTATTGATTGCTGTTGAGTCCTTAACCCATTTTGTTTCAGTTGGGAGAGGCCACACGTCATGTATGGACAACTTTTAGACTGGCTCCGGTACTTGGTGGCCTGGCAGCCTGTTATTATTGGATTTGTGCAAGGCATCAACTACGTCCTCGGTCTGGAGTGACCTGCGACTGTCACAACATGGACACACACCCCATACGGAGATGATATGCACTGGCTCAAAAGACTGAGTGCCTAACATCGAACTAAAACACCAATTAAAATTGTCTATACTTTTTTTGTATATATTTATAGGCACATACTCTCTGTATTTACAGTTCTTTTGAATTTTATTGGTAACCTGAATTTGGATGTCTTATCAATTTCCCAGGATTTGCTTCACACAGCGTTACACCTTGATGATTGGTTTGTGCAACTTCTGGCCTAGTAAAGTGGTTCTAAAAATCATTAGAGAGGTGCTTTTTACTGATTTATGTCTTAAGTGTTTGTTAATTATTAGTTCAACGGTCATGCTGGAGGTTTTCATCCTCATGTCTGATGACTCTCGCACACGAGTAATAAAGATTGAATGGAAATCAACGCAAGTAATTGCTCCCTGGGCCTCCAAAGTACATTTACAGTGTCCACAGATGGGGTACATCTTGCCGCTGTGTATCTTATGTAATCACTCGTACGGACTCAAGTGACAACAGTGAGTTTCCTATGTGCAGCCAGTCATGCATCGTCGTCATGGGGGAAAAAAAAAAAGTGCTATTTGTAGTTGAACAGAGAATTCCTCATAGAGCAGTTGATAAAAAGGAACTGTTACAGGATTTCAAAATGACCTCACTGTCTTCGTGGACTCTTCTATACCAACAGATTTACTTTGACCCTTGTGCTATATCTGTGTCACTAAGTTTCTATGAGTGGAGGAATGTCACTGTCCAAACGAGCTCTTCTGTTTTCATTCCCACAGTTCACCGTTTGTATTTAAATTGTAAGTCCACAAAAAACAACTCGCCTGTGGTTGTATCTTGCCTTGTTGATAGTTCTGGGTTTTCGGCAGCTTTTCTTCTTGGGAACTACTTTCTACAAAAGAAATGGTTCCTGTAAAACGTGTGTGTTCTGTAGATTATTCTAGATGCCTGGAGTGACATGTTGCTGTTTTTTTTTTAAAGGTAATTTTTTAATGCTGAGCACTACTAACTAGATTGAACTCACCTTTGTTATATTGTGGTGGTGGCTGAAATCGCAGAGATGTCCCAAAGCCTGCCTTCTAAAACCCAAACTATCTGCATAGGCTAAATACCACTAGACGTAAGTAAAAAAATATATAGTTATTAAATATTGGTGAACATAAACTGTTCTGAAATTGGGGCGAACCAGGAAGCACAAACCAAAGCTGATACACCAGTTAGTAACTTAACTAAAACTATTGACTGTTCAAACTACAAATGGTTGGAAGAGGTAAACAAAAACATTGTAGAATGATCCTTTAACTCGGTGAGCGTTGATGATTCCAGTCTTATTTTCATATGATCTGTTCAAGCCAAGGCCCCAAGGCCCCCTTTATATGTCTTTTCTAACCAAAGATGCTGAAAGGTGGTTGTATTTTTTTTGTGTGCAGGTACACATGCCAACTCAAACAGAAAAGGGACTGTACAACGAGGCTAACATGATCATTTTGTTTTGTTGATCGGTTAATAAATGTCACATGGTTTGGATCGTCTGTATCTTTCTTTGCATCCTTGAGGTTTATTTTTCACTTAAAGTCAAGTTGTTGTCCACTGAATGACATATATATGTACATATAGAGGGAGAGAGAGAATTTGAATCACAAGACAGAGCTGTAAATTAGTCAGCATGTTTGATTTAAGTAACCAGTGTGTGTCAACGAACATGCACAGACTAGTTTTGAGGAAACCCCCACGTACTAAATTTGAGTGGGCGTAGGGAAGTGAATTATGTTTGTGTGTGTATATATAGTGGATCCAAACAGCAGTCAACGGCAGAAAGCTCTCACTGGACGAGTCGATATGAAGCCGTCTTCGGTTGTCAAAGGTAATGATACTCGGTAATACCAAACAGTCATTTTCACTGTACTGTGGGATTGGTTGTGAATATGTTGTATCTCTGCACCAGCTTTCGGATATCTGTGTCTGCTGGTTGCAGATGGATTTCCAGGTACAGTACATGTTGTGGGTGACTGATTTATTTTAATGTAATGGTTTTTTGCTAACTTAAATTTGCTCTTCAGTTCCTCAGGATGAATCTCCAAAGATCATCGGGCCACATCGCGTCAAAGTGAAAGCTCATCCAGGTAACACTTGTGCACATCACCACCATGTGTTTTGGTATTGACAGCTGACAGAATCTGTTCTTGGGTATTATTTCGTGAAGCTCTTTGTGTGTGATGGGTCTGGTTGTATTCTGACTCACAGGGGAGCAGCTGTTTCTTCACTGTGAAGCGTTTACAAACTGTAAGGATGTGACGCTCATCTACTGGCTCGTCAACGGCTCTTTCCCCGAAGACCTGCTCAGCAGCGGCAGAATATTAGAGTCAGAGGAGTGAGTATTAAGAGTTTTTACTTTCATGGAAGTCACCCTAACAGAGCATAGTTTTAGCCATTTAAGTGCATTTATCAACACACAATTTGAGTGCATTTCCTTTCAAAGTTCTGCTGTTAGAAAGCAGGACAAAGCAATGATTGATGTAACATCCCGGAACCGACCTGCAGCCGAGCTGTGACGACCCGTGTCTGTTTTAGATCGACTTTGGATAACGGTGCGATCCTACAGAGGAGTTTGATGTTGAAGAATGTCACGTCGGAGGACCTCAAATCCACCTTCACCTGCGTTGTGACGAACGCCTCCGGAATGGTCCAAAAGAACATAGTGTTAGTGGCAAGAGGAAAAAGGAGAAGACACTGAATTGTGGGATGCTCTGTGCCACGTTTCACTTGCCAATTAACTCATATTTTACAAGAATCAAATGGATCTGTGAATGTACTATCATTGTACTGTTTCATGGGAGAACTGTGCCAATCAAATGAAGAAATGTAACAAACTTGAGGTGCGTTTGGTTCCAGAGTAGTACGTTGTTTCTTCTCAGATTGTTTCCCATCAATGATGCCAAAAGTGACTCATTGTGATACTCTGGGAAGGAAGCACTTTATAGGCGAAAGCAAACACAAACTGGAGCACATTGTTTCTTTCTCCTAATATAAATTTGACGCAGCATTTTGAGGATAGTCCTCCTTATCCAAGGAAACAATGTCCAGAGGCAACATTTAATGTTGAACTGAATGCACCTTAAATTAATGTATTTTAGATGACTAAAGAATAAATATAGAATATTTTATTTCTAGGGTATTTACTATGTTTGTGTATCATTCCAGTGTCTGCCATCTTATATGTGTAAACTTTTGAAACGTATAAAAATATGCTCCACGATGAGACAAAGTATGATGGAATCCTGTGGTTGTTTCCCTCAAGATTTATTGTTAGTTGTTTTCAACGGTTATCAGCAACCGGTACTTTCAGCGATGAGAGAAATTAGAGTAGCGATACTTTTTAGCTATGTAGGATTCTCAGCTCTTCAATGTGAATATACTGCATTACACACATAAATGATAAACAATATCAAGCACAAGCTGGCAACACAATTAACAAATGAATAATGATCACAAAAAAATATTTGATTGTATAAAAACAGGAAAAAAAATGGAACTCTCAAAATAAGGCCCCTTATTATTGTTAAGCGTCTTTAACACACCTTGAATCTGCATTCTCTTGAAAGATTCTGTCTCCACGTCTTTGGTACATCCGTGTAACTTAAGTAGCGATTAGCTTCATTAGTGTATATGTTGGTTGAATAGGAGAGAACCGTGTTTCTCCGTCAGGCACATGTCGAACAGTTTTCCTCCATCTGGAGTTCATTGGAAGCCTTGATGGTTATTTTGAATCAAAATTTAATTTTGCACATAGATCAGCGTTTTAAAAGAGTCTGCTCAAACGGATGTGGTCTCTGAGGCTCACGACTTCAGCTCTTCCAGGCAGCGCGTCAAGTTGCCGTTCCTGCCGGGGTACTGATTTTCTCTGATCCTCTTCTCGATGAGCGCAGTAGTGTCTTCAACGACCGTTGGCCACTTTACAGTAGACGTGCAGAATGGCTCGAGGAGTCCCAGGTTGGTCTTGAGACCCATTCCAAGCAGGAAACGTAGGAAAATGTCATATTTCCCATCGTCATATCGCAGGCTGCTGTCCACGGCGCTCTTGTACAGCTCTATCGCCGTGTGCCCCTTGAATATCCCCTTGAACCGGTCTTTCAGCTGCTGCTCAAAAATGTTCTTCCCCTGGTTCGTAAAGTAGAGAAACACATAAAGGGCCGCCAGGTACTCTTGCATGGTAGGGTGGATAAAGCTGATGACTTTCTCGTGACACAAGACAAGTGGACTCCTCATGTATTGTGTGCAGAGGCCACTGTTAATCACCACCTCCTCGTCATTGACTCCAGTCTCTTCCCAGTCGTACTTTGAGATCTTGAACTTGCCTCCTTCCAGCATGTCGAAGGCCAACTTTCCAACTTTCATGAGGAAGTCCCTCTCTTTGTTTAGGCTACGATTTGGAGCCCTAAATGCGCGACGCGGTCGGATGAGTGCAAGCAGCAGCTTGGTGTACATGTAGGTGATGTTCCTGGGTGGCTCTGCCTGCGTCGCCCGATTCCTAAAAATGGGCTGGAACTCATCTGCCACCAGTGAGCAGAACAAGGGCAGGTGGCACATGATGCGGAGGGTTTTGGAGGAGTTGATGTACGCAATAACTCGAGCTGCTTGATCCGGGTCCGTGAACCTCTTCTGAAAGTACTCGTCCTTTTGAGGGTCGAGGAAACCGCGCACGTCTATCTCATCGTAGTGCGTATCGTAAGGGATGCAGTGCCTTACCTGCGACCGAGAGAAGACCAGCAACAGGCTGCGGAAGAGCAGCCTCTCTCTGAGGAGGTTGACCACGATGACGTTCAGGGTGGTAGGATCTTTGAGGTCCCTGAGGATGGAAGTGTTTTGAAAGTCGAGCTCCCCGTTGTACTCATCCAGACCGTCAAAGATGAACATTATTTTGCCGTCGTCGCAACTGTAATCTTCATCCCTCAGTTTCTTGGTTGCTGGGTAGAGTGTTTGTAATATTTCCACCACGGAGATCTTAGAGTTCTCAAACTGTTTGAGTTCTCTGAACGACAAAGGAAACAAGAAGGACACGTGCAGGTGGGACTTCTCTTCAATCCAATCGAGGACTAACCTTCTGACTGCCATAGACTTCCCTGACCCGGCAACTCCTGTGACCAGCATAAACTTAAAGTGTTTGTGCTTCAGCCTTTCAGCGCTAAAAATGTCCTTGGTAGAAAGCAGTTTCTCTTTTTTATGGTTGCTGTCGAGCTTTTCTATGGTCACGACCTCGTGTTCAATATTTGGGCCATTGTCACATGTTGAGCTTATGTAAAGATCGGTAAAGACGTCGTCAAAGGGTCTCCTCTCTCCCTGCGGGTCAGCATCCTCACGCACTTCGCCGAATTTCTTCTTCAAATTCTCGCATAAATCATGACGTACTTCATCTGGAAAACAAAGAAAAATGTGCATCTCAATATGTAAGATTCTCTCCTTTCTTCCAAACGCACTTTGATCATTATCTCCTCTGCGTTGTGTAAATGTATCAATCCCTTTTCTGGAGATTAAATGATCAGACATTCAGACATACAAGAGCCTACTTACTTTTGATGCACAAAGTCTCGAGGTAATCAATCATCTTTGTTTGCCCAATGTCCTGAAGAAGGGTTTTGGTGATCTGCAAAGAGAACTCCAGGTTGAAACACTCGAGCAAGCGGTCCACAAGGTCCACCATGTCCAAGCCTTGGGGATGAGTGTTGAATGAGTGCGAGTAATGCTTCCACAGCAGCATCTTGAAGTACCTGATGTCTGCCTCAGACAGCTTCCCAAGGGTTTTAGAAATAGCCTGATTCCAAAGAAAGGATTCAATTCAATGCTGCCGTTTTCAACAAGAGGATGTCTTCTATATAATTTATTTAAAACTGATGGAGACAAGAGGGGAAAAGCAAACTAACCTTGAAAGTGAAGGCCACCGTCAGGGAAGGATGCCTAGTCTCATTTGGGTCTTGGAATAACTCAGGTTTGACAGGAAGCTCTGAGACGGTATCATCTTTGCATTTAAGCCTGGTGTGCAGTGGAGAGATTTAAAAAACACATTTTACTGTCAGTTCAGTGTGTAATCAAACACTTTAACATGTCAAAGTGATCATGACATGGGTTCGTTTCTTACTTGGGGATCATCTTTTCACAATCGTCACTGTCCAATGAGTAGCAGCTAGAGTAAGAATCTGCTCTGTTCAGCTGAACCCTAAAACCAGGAAGGATGACAAGAGGGCGTAAACTACTTTCAATTCAACTACAAGATTGATTGCAGTTTTCCAACTTTAAAAAGAAAGTGACAACAAGGTGCGGTATATTGAAAGGAACATACTACAAGCAGGAATGAATGCATTCATTTATAGACTTTAATTAAGCTTTGAATACTTCGTCTTGTTTGTACCTTGTGGGGGATCCATCTTCGTCACTCATGTGGATGGAGTCGTCCTCACTCGTCATTGATCTGTACCCCAGAGCTGGAGAAGAGGCCTGGTCCACATACTGCCTAAAAAAAGGAGAGTAGATACATTTATCACATTAAATTCAGCTATATTACATCAGCTATATTACCCCTATATTTAACTGCTGAGCTGCCACACCACCCTTGTTGTTACACATAATAAGGTGTAAGTAATATCTGTTTCACTTTGTACTGTACCATCTGTAGAAAGCAAATGATAGTATATGGGTAGTTGCTTCACTACCCTACAGTGAGTGCGAGAGAGGGCCCTTAGGGCTTGTAAAAATCTCCCTACCAGTGGCTGGTATCCATTGGACTCGGCCCCAGGTCCAGAGAGGGTCTTCTCTCAGGGATGTAGAAGAGCTCGTCGCCTTCATCAGACATACTCCGTCCTCTGCCGGACACTGCATCCCCGAGGGAAGAGCCTGACGGCATGGCCATCGCCTCCAATTCACTGTCGTCCATCATGTCATAGCAAACAACTAAGCAAACAACTAAGATTAGGGAGATCCCTTCTTGTTTTCCCAGGGATGGTCTCGGGGAGCTAACCTGCCTGTACCTGCAGAAGAACATGGGACAATGCAATATATCAGTTCTCAAATTCTCCATCAGTATATAGTAAGGAACTTTACACCAAACCAGATTTTCAGGTTTCTATACTGATAGATGCTTATTCAGTTTCTGCACTACGTTATAACACCACATTTAACTTGTAACAAGCACATTACATTCAATGTAACAGAAATGTCCTTTCAAAATAAAATAAATTACAATTTCAAATGTTACTCCCAGGTCGGTAACCACTGTAATAACCTAGCTTTAGGTCTGAAGGACATACGTGGCGTTAAAGAGGGATTTATTACCCCTGGGTTCATTTCACTTCCTCATTTTAACTTGAAAGTGCTGTATTGGGAAGCTAAAATTAAAAGTTAGACGCTTGTAAGTCTCTGGTTCGCTCTGGAGAAAAGTGCGTCTACCTTCATCGTATGTCTCATGTATTCACATGTTTTAAACTGAGGCTATATATCGTCCAGTCTGACCGACGGATCATGTTAATATAAGCAGCTTTAGCTAGCATAAATGGCCTGGTTTGACTTTTGGTCATGGCTATAGCCAATTATTTAAACTTCACTCTTCCGAATTGACTTCTCCACACGTGACATGTCAGTGTCAGACTATGTCAACGGGATTTTAAGATGCGTTTATGATTCAAGGTGAACGTTAATTCTGAATTTAGGAATGAAAAATACGTTGACAGCCCAGCGACAAACTGTCACAACAGGAGGGCTCAACCCAGGGATAAGGCAAGTTGTTGTTTTTTACGCTCAATAACATTACTTTCATAATGGCCCAAAGCGTTAAAATAAACGCAAAGGTATTTACATAA
Organism: Anarrhichthys ocellatus; assembly: GCF_004355925.1. Classification (NCBI taxonomy): domain Eukaryota; kingdom Metazoa; phylum Chordata; class Actinopteri; order Perciformes; family Anarhichadidae; genus Anarrhichthys; species Anarrhichthys ocellatus. The sequence goes on along the minus strand of NW_022280048.1, from coordinate 2,084,722 downwards.
ATACATTATTGCTACTTTCTGGTTTATGCCAAAAAATAACCTTAACTTACCCTCGTTTTAGTTCACTTCAGGAAATCAACATTTCTTCTTCTCCTATCGCCTGAGTAGCGAAACAATACAAGGCAGACACTCTCGCCACCTGGAGGCCGGAAGTGTGAACAACATGCACTCTTCTTATACAGTCTATGACGCAGCTGAACAGTGTAAACAGCGTGTAAATGTGTTTTTCCCGCTTTCTGTTCATCATCTCATGAATAGAAAGTCATACAATAGTTGTAGAAGTTGTTATGAAAAAACTGGCTGGTACCTTCTATGTTTGTGATGGCAAACATGTTAAATACTCAGAACAGTAGCCTATATGTGAAAACACTAAACAGAGGGTGCATGGCTGGCCAACTCAGGCCTAATTGCTGACTAAAAGAACTTGAACAGCTTCTAAAGCGTTCAGCATTGCACTCTTATAACATTGTTCATCTCACAATAAACAAAATAAATAAAGTTTTTAAAAAAAAGATCATAATCGATTTAGCTGAACCAGAGTTTTTGTCTACTTTACTCAACTCGTCTTGCTACATTTGACCCACAATACAGCTCGACTGCTGACAGTAGCGGCCTATGATAGCAACTAAAGCTAAGTTTATTATGTTTCCCCGAGTCACTAGCCTCACGTAGAGGTGAGGAGCAGGCCACAGAGGCCAGGTAAGGTCACCTCTTTCTAACTACACCCCCAGCTTGTTTTTTAAATTTTCAAACCTGTAGTCTTCTGCCCCACCAACGCTGACTCAGCTGGCATCACTTGAACCAACTCTGTCACCACAAATTGCTTTATACAATTTTTTTTTTTTTAGATGTCCAGTAGCACTCCCAAACCGACTCAATGTGTTGAACTGGCGGAGTTCTCCTTCAACTTTCTTTGTAATTGAAGTCTGTGTGGCAATTCATAAAGATATCTTTATTACAATCACTTCAACTATGTCAAAATCTGTTCAACATTAGCTAATGAGGAGAATGTATGTTTTTTTTTAATGCAATCCATTGGATATTTATTGCATATACCTTGACAAGACAAATCTTTTCATCTTAAGGTATGACACTGCTGTGATGCTGATACTGTGTATCAAATGCGTACTGTGAGTGTCTGTGTGCACGGCCAATGCTCGAATGTCCTTCTGGTTGGCATTTACTGCAAAATATGATTCATAAAAGTAAAAAAAAGCAGCAGCTGGTGTTTTATTAGAGCTGCCTGTGGTTGTGTTTCATAATTGTATATGTTACTTTCAAATTATAGGTGGAATCAAGTTATATTTTCAACTTCGCACTGCTGGCTTCCTTTCTTATTTATTTATGATTATTGATTATGTTGAATGTCAGTTCTAGCACTGCTGGGGTGATTGACAGTTTTCTTAATTGTATCACGTTATGCTATTTTGTTGCTTTTTTCCCTGAGAGTTTAAAATTGCAATGCAGCCTATAAGGCTTTTCATCATTTATTTGTGCTGTGTAAGAATCATATAGTTATTCTGTAAGTGTGCATGCGCTCATCAGTGTAGGCCTATTTATTTCTGATCTGGTATGAGAATCAGTTGAGATGTAGGCCTAGTCTTCGCTGTACGAGTGTCCACGCAGTGACTAGCCTTACACCCTAAGGCTGTTTACCAATACAAGGAAAAAAGCGAGGCGCATGTCAGCTTCCTTGTCTCGTTAGTGACCGCTACACTGCGCTTTGTGTGATGGAGGCGTGAGCAGCGACAAAGACGGCAGGAGGAAACAGTGGAGTGTATGAGGGATGATTAGTGCCCAAAGGATTTTAGGAGAAAGAAAAGAATCGTTCTCAGGATAGCCATTGTGTTGGATTTATTAGTGGGCCAAAGCCATTTTGAGGCTGTCAGACATGAGCGGGTTTTGTTCCTTTTATTTAAACATGACATTTTCTAAATGTTTGCATAGAAATGGGATCAAGGTTTCAAACTAGACTATCACAGAGTTTTAATGAACAAAAGATTGTGATATGGACTTAAGTCCCCGCGGCAAATCTGAAATTGGCCAAAAAAGCCTACTACCATCAATATCCACACAAACACAGAGATTGGAAATGTACTGCATAAACATATTTGTAGACATGAAAACAACCTGCTTGGGTGCAGCCTCAGACTGACCTGAATGCTTCTGCCATTGCCATGGTAATCAATGTCAAAATGCATTTGTTTTATATATATAGCCTGCATTACTCCAGTAATCTAGAATAGCCCACGAAATAAGGAATAATAATCACATTATTTGTTATGCATCAGCATTGATTATTATGAGTTATTCTTAGACTAGTGTGCTGTTTGTTGTGTGTAGAGGGTGTGTGTGTGTGTGTGTGTGTGTGTTGTTTCAGCGCTGTCCCGGCCACTGAAATGCAGTGAAGGAGATTGATAGATGGTCTCAGCATTGCCAAGTCTTTTTTTTTTTTGATGTTGGCATAGGCTACAGTCTATTAGTTCATTCATCTGTTCTACAATTTATTCATTTGTTCTACAAATTAATGAAATTGTTTTCATGGGCATTGCTGTCATTTATTAGATACGATTATCTCACCTTTTTTTTTTTTTTTTAGCAGTTTTAGCTTAAATAAATAGGAAAATCCTTGAAGTCCAATTTATATCCTCATCTCTCAGACAATAATGGCAAAGTAAAGTACACTATCAGTAAATAATGGCCTCAAGTTTGAGGAAAGTACAGCTTGTGTTGTTGCTGTCATCGTCGCCCCGGCATTTAAATGCATGTGCTTACCTGACTTCAAGCCCGATGGCCTGATGACGTAAAAGGGCTCAGGAGACTCGGGTGGAAATAAATAAAATAACATTTAGTTTGGCACTCCTGACTGAACTGTATCTCTTACTGCCTGACAAAGGGATGAGTGAGAGGTGACTGACTGTGTGAGAGAGATTGCTACAGTGAGCCGGCCTGTAACTTTTGGTGACGCAATTTCCGCAACGTATATAACGCAAACATATTCGAATATTCCTCGCTGAAGCTTCGAAGCACCAACAACGTTATTCGGGACAGCCAGTGCAACCACATTTGAATCTGATCGAACCAATTAAGAGCTATGGGTGCATGCATGTTGGGCCCATGGACGGCCTGTAAAACCACGGGCTCTGGTACAACTGCATTGCCATTTCCACAACGGGCGTGGTGCCTATATGTTGGATGAGATGTGTGATTGCCCACATCGACAGTAGGGAGGAGAGTTTTATTTCTTAAATGATGTAGAAGTATACCAATGAACAGATATGTATTCCTACCACTACACTGTGGTTAGATGGACAGTGATACCGAATGATTAAAAAAAACAACCCCTCAATTACAGTATTTTTCTTTTAATAAAAGTCAGCACTGTCCCAATATCTGCTTCTTCATGTAAGTGTTGCCACTCAGCCACTCTTTACATGAACTCCTCTCTTATTCTCACCATTAATTCCCATCTCCTGCCTTTTTTTTTTTTGGTGTGTGGCACTAATCACCCGTCATACATACTTCGCACGGTGAGGGATGTGACTCCATGTCTGAGGGAGGATGCTCAGAGCGAACCCAACCTTTCCAGACCCCAGTATGAAGTGACAGTCTGTGCGTTGTTCTCCCCTGCTCTGGATGGTACTGGGATATATTTTGGAAGGGGGGTCGGGCAGCAGCGACCAACCGGCATTACCGCCACTGAGCCTGACATGAATCACAAGTAAAAGAGCTCTTTCAAGCGAGCAAACAGCTCAGGAATGTGCAAGTCTGCCGGGCTGCACTCAGCGTTCTCTAAGCGATATTTTGGATGTTTTGGACCTACCTCGTTTTGTTTATAAACTCAGCAGCGAAGACTACAGACTGTCCTTTAATTATACGTAAATTTCTATTGTTTTTTTCTTTATTTTGCAAAACATTTTTGAGGGTGGGGGGTTGGATTTGTTGTGGGTGTGTTTTTTTTCTTTTGTCAAGCGTGAACAAGACAAACTTCTACCATGGCACTGGTTATGGAGCCCGTGAGCAAGTGGAGCTCCAGTCAAGTGGTTGACTGGATGAAAGGTAAGGCTTCAGGCACGACGGTAGCCAAATAGAAAACTGATACCGCCAAACTGCGATGTTGCAATGAACAGTGTTGCGCTGCGTGCATCAACGCATTTCAACACAGATTCACTCCAGATGCCAAAAAGGAGAACAAAACACCTGCTGAGCCTCGGGTTTTTGCCTCATCGCCATGCGGCTGCTAAAGGCTTATAATTACAGCCTCAAATCATTTGATCGATTCCCCCCCCCTAGCCTGTTACAATGTGGAGACGATTTGTCCTTTCAGACCAGCATGTTCTCCAGAGCCTAACACATTCAAATAGCTCAACACGGATTAGAACCCCTATTGTGTCATGTGGGGGGTTATTGTTGACGCGGGAGGCTGGGAAACATATAGCGGAGATCCCAGTAATTACACACGAATTATAACCCTTCTCACGGGATCTGGGGTCAGACTCTGTATTTCAAGTTGCCAAGCTTTAGCCTATGTGTGCAATGTATAGAACAAGAGCTTTCATGGCTTTACAAAGTCAGAGTTTAAAGCCATCTGTGCCAAATGCTGATCCACAGATGTTCTCAGTCATGGTGAAGAAGTCCCGGCTGACGACTATATAAGCTGAAATAGTTTTAAAACCTCACTGTGCATCGAAACCCAAGGCGATGCTCCATTTAGCTCTCACTTCACGTTATGCATTTATTCAGGCATAAGAGCATTTTATGGGGTAAATCTGAACATATCTTCACATTTGGGTAACAACCTGCAGACAAACGAGGTGCAGATGCATATGACGCACAGATAGGATCCATGTTTGTTAATGAAGCACTATTAAGGCCAACTGCAATCCGAGAGAGAGAGAGAGAGAGAGAGAGAGAGAGAGAGAGAGAGAGAGAGGGATGTTTTGACTAAACTGAACTTCAGATAAGGGAGGCTTGGGCTGGATTTAAGTTGGAAAGCCTCATATGTAGTTGTCAAAATCAATTCACCATTAATAAGATTTGGTAGCTGTGTTGGATTAAAAAAAAGTTCCTCAGAGGAAAATTGTTTGCTCAAGACAGACCAGCACTGAGTCAGGGTGCAGCGAAGTCAATAGATTTGCTGCTTTTTGTCTGTTTGCATTATAAAATTAATTACCGCTGGCGGTCTGTTGCTATGAAATATGTAGTACACGGTGTAGGTGGAGGAGATGGTGAACTCGGTAAGAGGATGCTCTCCAAGTCTGTGTATTTGTCTGTCAATGCATTAATTGTTTCAGTAATATGTGTTTTGCAGAGCCACGTGCTCACGTGTCAGGCCACTGCCCTACAGAGATGCTCCAGATGAAACACATACAGCTTTACTGCCTCAACACACACACACACACACACACACACACACACGCACGCACGCTGTTGGTCATAATTCTAAGTCTGTCGGCCTTTTTCTGCTGCCTCAGACATATTATGATTGCATGGATCAGGCCTCTCTCAGTATGAGTTGTGTGTTACAACTACCTGGATGTGATGCTGCCTTTTAAACAGGGTGTTTTTGTGAGTGTGCTGGCAGAGCGAAGACAGTGTATAGCTTCATGGAGGATTCAAACACACACAGCGGCGATAGGATGTGGAGAAAAGCAGAGACTGAACGGCCACAACAGTTCAAACGAGATCTCAGATGACCAGTAAATAAGCTTGTAGCGCAATTGAGAAATATAGAGAGCAAGAAGCAAATATTGGATATGAGAGAGGGCTCTTCAGTGTCCCACATCTGACAAGTGGAGCAGAGACAAATGTGTGCCCAGAGCCCAGTAATGGTAATTTAAAGTGAGGGACAGAGCGGCGCTGAGAGACACTGAGGGAGAGGAAACGGAGAGGGGGTTTCATTTTTGTCTCACATCCATTCTCAGCTCCTGACGACTGGCAGCGTTTGCCGTTAGCACTCGCAGGTTCCATTATTAGCATACCGCTCCCTGATGTCACTGGAGGCCAAATAGGGGCACCCTGTGACCTTCCCACAATCCACATCTACACCACCCCCCCCCCCCCCGCTAGTGTTTTGTGTGAGCAAAACGCCCTATTCCCAGCTGTGACAAAGCTTTGATGAAGAGATTTCCTTCACAATAGAGAAAAGAATTCCAGCTTTGACTGAAAATGTGTTGTTAAACAAGTGCGCTACCACGCACAAACACATATGAACATCTTCGGTATTGTTTTTATGATTTGTGTGTGTTTTGAGGCACGGATTTAAAGCAGGCTTAGTATAATCTCTCTACTCTTCCTGGCAGTATGTATTCTCGTGATTCATGTTTTGTGAAGTACATCAGCTTTATATTTGTTCTCTTTCAGTCTGTCTTGCACAGAGTGTCAGCCACTGGCAGTGATCAATGAAGAGTCAGATGAACAGGAATCCATTTTAACAACGCTAACAGCCCATAATATCTCTCCTGCCTCACATTACCAGTGGATTATCTAGAATGGAGATCACGATGTGTCAGTGCTGCGTTTTTAATTTCTCCTCAGCGTGCCTCATAATCTGACCCCGTACATGACGTGGACAGGAAAATTGATGGAGCGGAGATTACTTAGTACAGTCAGCGAAGTGTAGTCCATCTATTACATGATGCTGCTGTCATAGGACACGAAACAAGATGGCATTTCAGTTTTAGTCTTTTTGTGTCTTGAGTTCTTTAAATTATAGTAATAACCTTTTATTTATACGCATCAAAATAGTGCTACATCATGCTTTTCAAACCATGTAAAAATGTAAAATATTATGAGAGTTTATTGCTGATGAACTCAGCAGATGGCTATGTCGGCTATGTCTCGTGCTACCACCATTTTTTGGAAAGCATCATGTCCTCTCTTCTCTCCGTATTTCTTTATTTGGTCCTGCGGTCAGGGAGAATCCCTGCCAAAATCCTGCTTCATGGTTTCTATGGCAATGTGGGGAATACTTCATTGACATAATGAGTCTCAATTAACTTGGTAAAGAGGCCGATTAGTTAAGCCTTTAAATTGTATGCAAAACCATGAAACTCCCTATGTTTCCTCTCCACCGTTTAGCTGCCAGCTAAACCCGATCAGAATGCTTGATCGGGTTTAGGCACAGCGCTGAGACACATGTATATGATTGGTCCGCAGCGATGAGAACACCAGATGAGCAAAGAGTTGTGTGTGTGTGTGTGTGTGTGTGTGCCTCTCTTACTGAGAAGATGGAAACAGACCGAGTGTATAGAAAAAGCCTCACAAAGGCTACTCTCTCTGTTTCCAATGGTAAAAGGACAGCCAGTTAGCATTCAGAGCACTTACTGGTGACATTCAGCCGACACACACTATGTACGTCTATAAATGAGTTGCAGCTGAAATTATTACACAATTCATCGCTTTGGAAATCAACAGAAAATGACTCGGCAACTATTTTTTTAAGCGACAAAATGCCAGGCTCTCTGGTCTTCTATAGTGAAATGAATATCTTTGGGGTGTTGGACGGATGGATAAAACAAGCAATTTGGAGACATACTTTGAGCTCTACGAAATTATCGATGGACATCTTTCACTACTTTCAGATATTTTATGGATCAAGCAATTCATCAGTTAATTGAGAAAATAATCAGCAAATTAATTGTTAATAAAAATAATAAAAAGCTGCCCCGAAATAATTTTTTCAGATAGTGTGTGTGTGCTAGATATAAAAGAGAAATAAACAGTAGATACAATTCTAGAGTCAAGAAACCTCTTATGAAATATTTACAGAGCAAAATGTATTTGCTGTTAAATTATTTGGAGCAGCACACAATGTACATGCTTTCAACATCATTTTTTGTCATTAGCTCCGTGGTAGGAAGACAGAGCGTGGACACAATGTCATTAACACCTATAGAAAATGCTCTCCAATGCAATTCTTCCAAAATAACCTGTGTGCAGATTACATGCAATCTATGAAGATGGGTTCATTTAATTTCATGGTAAATCTTTCGTTTGCTTTGTGACGCCGTTGTTTTGGATTTAATTCTTTTGATAAAGTATGTCTACCCCCTACTGCGAGACAGTGCTAAACCTCTGTTGATGAGTTGAAATTCGTTGATGGAGCTGAAAAATCAATTTGTTTTAGTCTCCTGCACTTCATCGACTGCGTCACTGAAATACTTCACACCTGCTGCATCAGTGAAAGATGTAACACAAGCTGAGCACAGACACGAAGCCCCTGTTTAGTTGAAAGCTTTTTCTAGTTTAAAGCTGCAACGGCACCTCAGGACTGTTGAGGAGGAGGAATCTGTCAGATTTCTGGCTTGACGCAGACGGTTTCACACTTAAGACTCAACAAAATACAACCTGTGCTCAAGTTTTACAGATTTGCAGCACATATTCTGGCAAGAAAAGCGATATCAAGCCCTATTAGAACACGTAAGGTAAATAAATGTTTCATAAGATATCAGAAAGTCTGATACTGCCAGCAAACAAATGTTTCATGTTGTCGAGCTGTACAGAAAGTTTCCCTGTCGTCCCTCAGGCCTGGACGACTGCCTGCAGCAGTACATCAAGACCTTCGAGAGAGAGAAAGTAGGGGGGGACCAGCTGCTGCGTATCACCCACCAGGAGCTGGAGGATTTGGGAGTGTCCAGAATCGGCCACCAGGAGCTCATACTGGAAGCTGTAGACTTACTTTGTGCTCTGGTGAGTCCAAGCTTCCCACGCTGTCTTCCTACTACTCTGTACTGTCACCTCAAAGAGTTTCAGACCTCTGCTGTTGGATGAAGTTTCTGTTGCGCCTTTGGTGCCGTCTCAGCTTTTCAAATACTTTAAAATTCACTGGATTTCCCCCAAGATAGAAAATAAGGTTGTTTTTTAGTCCTTTTGGATATGTAACATTTCAACGGATAGTTATTAATGCGTAACATTATCTCTCATAAAGTCTGTTTTATCAGTTAACAAAATAAATGGGTGAATAGGGGAGTTTTGATTGGGAAAGTGCTTTAGTCCTCAAGTTTCAAACATCACAGCAAATCTACCAGAGGTAATAATCTGGTATCCTCTACAGGCAAATCCTACATCTGTCATTAGTGCTGACATGGATTACAGCCTCCTCCTGGAGTGATTTGTGCTCTTAGTCTCACAAGAGACTAAGAGCTGTGATTATCGGGCTAATGTGCTGTTGAAGAAGTGAAAGCCTGATATTTCATACAGCTTGTAAAACTCACTCCATCCTCCTCAATCCTGTGTTAACTTTTGATGCAGGTCAGCAGTATCACAATGACATAAGATAAACCAATGACGATGTAACTTCCTGTTCAGAGTCTCCTCCTCCAGTGAAACCCAGTAGTTTCTGGTAGAATAATGTAGAACACTCAATCTCAAGAATCAAGAGTATCTTTGTTTTCTCCCAGAGGAGAGCCGTAACCAAAATTCTAGAGATCTTTTGTCTATGAAAATATATTCCTTTCCAAACTTTGATTTTTAAATACATTAACTGTAGTATAATCAGGCCTTACATTTGCAGGTTCAGGGAAAGACTTTTCTTTCATTTCTTTTTTCAATTAGTCGTTGGTATGTTGCGTTATGCCTTCTTATAGTTTGGGATGTTTGTTAGTTGATTTAGGCCTCTGTCAGCTCATAAAAGTTCAAAATTCATACTTCATCTAATAAGGGCTCTAACTAATCTGCAGATTATTTTGTCAATTAATCATTTGGTGCATAAAATGTCAGAAAATAGGGGGAAATATCTAACAATGTTATAGAGCTGAAGTGTTTACAATGATATAAAACAGCATCAGATCCTCAAATTGGAGAAGGGGGAACTATAAGACAATATTTTGTATGAGAAGTTAATAACATTCCAGTTAAGGAATTTTATTTTTCACAGCTTTTAACAAGTGCAATTTAATTAAAGCAAATGTAAAGCTCTCTGTTGTATTTGAGGGATATTTTGTTAATTGGTTGTAGGTGTGTCATCCACCTGTGCTCGGCTTAATAATTTCTGAAGACTCTCTGAATTTGATCTATTCAGACTTTTTTTCCTATATATTATTTATTATATTTATCTGCACACTGAGGGGACAATCGGAGAGTAAACATGGATGTCAATACCGAGAATTAATAACCTATTTGCTGCCTCTGTCAAAATGCACATCCATGGTGGTGTTAAAGGTGAACAGCTAGACAGAGGAACTGGAAAAGGAGAAGATGGTAGAGAATGTATGAGAAGTAGGAATGAAGGAGAGCGGGTGGAACAGAGATGAAGATGGGTACTTGTTGGCCCTAGAGACACAGAGAGAGACTGGATGGAGATTTAGTGGACTGAGGTCACAGATGCAATCTGAATCTAAAGTCCTCTCATCCTGCATCGCTGCACGGGGGGGCCTTGCTTCAGCCCCAAAGCTCCTTATGTAACTGGGATTTAGTTTAAAGTCTCTCAGGCCCTGCTTTATTGAATATGATTAGCGGCCCTCCTGCCGCGCTCTCCCCTCCCAAGAAACTCTGACGTGACAGACACCCACAGGCCTCCACGTGCATTAGGCGACGTACGGAGTGATGAGAGTTCTGCTATCCCTCGACACGCAACGTGACAGATGGAGGGGAGCAGGCCGGATGGGTCAGTGGTTTCATTCCTCTTTGCGTTTGTAACATCCTCTATTGTGTGACAAGGTGGGTCTTTTTATTCACAGAGCGATGTCATGACAACACTCAGTTTCAGTCTCCACACTGGAGAAATTCTTGCGTTGCGTCACAGTTAAAACAAACACTGACAAACTGCTCAAACAGAGTGAGCTTACTTTCCTTTCTCCTCTAGAATTATGGGCTGGAGACTGAGAATCTAAAGACTCTTTCTCATAAGCTGAACGCATCTGCCAAGAACCTGCAGAACTTCATCACAGACCGGCGGCGCAGCGGGCATTACGATGGCCGAGCCACCCACAAGCTGCCCAACGACTTTCTTACCTCCGTGGTGGACCTGATTGCTGCAGCCAAAAGCCTTCTGGCGTGGCTGGACAGGTAAGATTTGCAAAAAGGTGCCCCTGTAATACATTTAATCATGTTAAACCCACATGTTCATGCAATGTTCATGTACACACATTCACGCACGTTTTCCCTGTAGATCTTGACGTTGGGAGGTTACGTAGCAGCACTAGTTGTGCCTAATATAGTCTCACATTTTGCACCTCTTTGAAAGCCCTGAAGGTAATCTCAGATGCATACTTATGCATTTTCAATTAGATGTGATGGAGTATTAGAATTTTATATGTTCTTTACATTTTACAAAATGACTTGCAGCAGAATCTATGAATACTAGCTTCAAAATGGAATGAGACCGTCTTATTTATCTGGCATCACGCGTTTGATCATGTAGTGTGTTTTGGGAATTCTAGTGTGTTTTTAACACATACAGACCAGTTTTTAACGTTATGTCTGTGACCAATCAGCTGACAAGAAAAGATGAGTAAAGGCCTTATATAAGTAGACTTTGACAGGGTGGCAAAGAAGGCACTGAGCAAGTCTATTTATATGTTGCTTTATCCCTTTGCTTCTCTCTGGGATTGTGCCAGTGTGTGTGTGTGTGTGTGTGTTTTGCATCCGTTTGTGCGCGTGTGTGTGTGTTTGTTTGATGAATTTGGAAGTTCAAAGCAGACGGCATTTAACAGAAATAACAAAGTAAACTGCTGTTTCTTTTCCCATTTAGAAAAGTCCTAATCCACAGCGTCTATTCTAATTAAAATTCAATATCCACTGTTTCCTTTTCGTGTTTGAATGCATCGTTGTAGACAACATTACGGGTTTGGGGTTTAAATAGGACTCTGGTGTCATGTTTAATGTTTTCTGGAGTACAGAGAAGAAAATGTGTAGATTAAAATATACCAGTCATTTTTAGGCTGTGTACAGTATGTGTTACAGTCACAATGATCGATCAGCTCATAATGGCATCTATACTAACCATTTAATGTTGTTTATTATTATTGTTTTTATACGTGAATGCTATACTGTACACACAAAGAACATTCATATTATTCTCTGAAATCTGACTTAGGTCTTAATGCGTGTGTATGTGTGCTGATGCACACGACGGTGTGTATGTAAATGTTCCCACACATTTACCAAAGACTTAGTCTCAAAGGAAGAATGATCTAATGGTTCATTCCAGGTGCTCCTTCTTTTTCAGGTCCCCATTTGCTGCAGTGGCAGATTACTCCGTGACACGAAACAACGTGATCCAGCTGTGTCTTGAGCTCACTACGATTGTGCAACAGGTATATAAGTCGTGTAGTTTAAGTTAAAGTTTTCATTCTATTTCAATTTCTAGATCAAAATACCTCCAATAGACAAGAGTAACCTGATTTCCCACATAAAAGTATAATGGTGATGCCAACATGCATTACTCCTTGTTTCAGTCTTAAAGTGTGCATGTATATATGTATATACTGTATATGTGCATATGTTTTGTTAGAAGCTGAAGGTTCAGTAAATAATTAGTTTTATGCTTGATACAGAAAAAGCTGAAGCATCATCTCACTTAATTCTTTGTATACACATCCAATCCAGAGCCTTGAATACCTTAACAGCTCCTATTCTTTTTTTTTTTTTTTCTCCAAACACTGCATCCATATACATATTCAAACATGAGAAAATATTAAAGGTTTAAACTACAGCAGATATACAACAGTTCTGCAACTGTTAAAATCTTTAACTTGAATAATTTCATAAAACTACTTCAGGTTAGCTGATCACTAATATGGGAATTAGAACTCTATTCTGTTTACGCACAAAGGTTCTAGTTTTAAGAATTACTGTCAGTGCTCATATACATATTCATGTTGTTTACCCATCATATATGCTGTCATTTAAAGCATCGCCTCATACAGCTACAGTTGAAATGCATGTTCAGATATTTTCAAAACTAAAGACACATCAGATCAGATGAAATGTTGGAAATCTATCACAGATTAGATATTAATATCGGTGTATTCATGTTTGGCCTGTACATGATGACAAACGCAACCAGCCCTGTACGACCCTGAAAGATCAGTAAATAATGAGAGAAGTGATGCTTAATAGGTTTTAGGACTGTCTCTTAGGAGAATAATGTCTACAGAAAAATGTAAGTGGGAAAAATTGAAGGTGGGAGTGAAAGAGGGCGATAGGGAAAGAGTTGAGTGCCGAGAGAGGAAGACTGGCAGAGAGAGAGAGAGAGACATGCCTCCGCATTGGTGATTCATTTGTTTTGTGTTTGTGCATGCCTGTGTGGGAGTGTTGGGGGGTTATAGGTGCCGAGCTGCTCGGTTTTGCTTATATCCACCTACAGCAGAAATGCCAATAATAACTCCATTTTGACACATTCTCTTGAGGTAACAGTGCTCTCTGAATGTTCCCCAGGACTGCTCTGTGTACGAAACGGAAAACAAAATCCTAAATGTGGTGAGTTGCTGACTTGATCACACTGGCTCGAAATGAAAATTAAGCTATAATGAGCTCACTTTAAGGTTGTACTCATCCCTAATATGTCCTCCCCAGTGTAAAACTCTGTCCGAAGTGTGCGACCACATTATCTCTCTGTCCTCGGATCCCATGGTGTCCCAGGCTGCACATTTGGAGGTTGTGCAGCTGGCTAACATAAAATCCACTGAAGGACTGGTAAGGCTGAGTCTTCTCTGTCAGACTCCTTTTTTGTGAGTTTCTTATTGGTCATCCTACCCAGTATGTCATTAGAGAATGTCTACAGGCTGCTTAATTACATAGTAATTACAAAAAAATAACTAAACAATTCCCTGACAATATTGATATAATAGGAAATTCAATAACTGAGCAATTAGTCAGTAATTGGGATTAAGAAATAGGTTTAGCTAGAACCTCACACACACAGACTCTCTTTCATCGTAAACACAACAATATGTAAAAAGCCTGCAAGCCCAAAACCCCACTACACATGTGGCACTTCACAAAAACTAGCTTTCAATATACTTTTCCATCACACAGTATGGTTTAGTATACTGAAAATATCAAGATGTTAAATTGTTTTCCAGGTTTGACGAAATGAACACAGGAAAAAGCTACAAAAAAAAGTAAAGTACAAAACTACTAAAAATGCTGGATGATGGTGAAACCTACTAATTACAGAAATCACAACAGCATGACTTCTGACAGTTCAGTGACGTCTGTTTGATCCAAATATGGCATGTGCAAATTATCTTGCAGCATGTATCTCACTCAATGCAAAAAAAATGTTATTTCAGTTGCTCAATCACTAATACTAACCTTGCCTGAATTGTTCCTTCCAGTTATATCGCAGTTATTTTAAACTCTTTCCTCTGTAGGTATTTTGGGACCATGAAGGGACCAGGCTATTTATTTAAAGGGTTGGTTGACCCAAATTACAAAAGATTACCTCTCGAGCCATGCAAATAGTTTTAATGCCCATATTTTCAGATATCCAAAATATCTAGATAAATAAGAAATATTAACAGTAATGTATTGTTGGTGAATTTCATTTGTGGTGCTCACAGAATTAAAAAGTTGCAGTACAAACTGTGTTGCTGGGGTTCATACAAAGACCCTGCTGTTGACGGTTTTTATCTGGCTACTCAGAGTATGCGGTACGAGTATCCGATAAGACGAGTGGTTGTTGAATTTTTAAATTAGCACTTTATACATCAGTCGTAGCATCATTTCACATTTCTAAACAGTATGAATATTAAAGTAAAACATGAAAACCGTGTGCTGCTAGTATCTTATTCGGCTCATTGTAGCTGTCCCAAAACTGGGTTTAGCTGAGCTTGTGGGCATATGAGTCAGCTTATAAAAAAGCAACATAAAAAGATGACATTGTCCGTGTTAAAATGAACAAAATACAAAATGCTTAACTTGCAGATTATATGCAACGAATGACTGTGCATTTACCTTGGGGACAAACTATAGGTAGACCTACCGTGTAAAGTAGCAGAGAAGACACTTATTTTTGCCGCCACTGTATAACCATCAGCACTTGGTCGGACTCCATCTTCGCTCTGACCTACACTCAGGCACGAGCGCCCTGCTTGGGGCCACAATAAAAGCCCCACCCCCACACAAATGCTAGCAGGGGGCATGGAAGTTCTCTCATCCGTTCAGTAAAACCTGAACACAACAGTGGGCCAAGTGGCCTAAAAATAAACCTCTTATACTCATCTTGAAGACTGGCATGCTGCTTCTGTGTATCTGTGTGTGAGTGCACATTTGTACTCATGCACATCTGTGTGTCGGGGTGTGTGTGTATGTATAAGGCCCTTTAGACCCCTTTTAGTGAAAACTTTGAGTTTTAGCTTTTCTGCAACATATGAACAGTATTTGTAGATAAATAATCCCCCATGTTTGATTCAATCTGCTTGAAGGAGCATTTGAGTGAGACCTACTACATGACAGCAGTTCAGACCGTGCCGTGTACGCATGGTATGTAAGGACCTTGCTGCTGTCATTTGAACATTTGTCCAATTAGGCAAATCTGAGCTCAATATGAAAAAATCATTGAGATAAATCCAAACTCCTACCCGTTCTGTACTACGAGCAGATTAAAACAAATGTTAAGATTTGCAATAATGTTATGTGGCTGCGTCAAGATGCATTCGGTTAAAAGAGCCTCATGTTAAAGTTTGCTTTGTGATGTAAAATTATTGCTATCTCCCCACAGGGCATGTATATCAAATCAACATATGATGGTCTGCATGTAATCACCGGGACAACAGAAGGAGTAAGTACAAGCCTCTTTGTGTTTACGTCTGTTGTTGATCTTGGCCTCGCTGCCCATTTGCTCGTGGTGTAATATGTAGAGTCAGGTGTGTCACTTGCATCACAGTAAGCTCTGTCATGACAGTGAAATGGAGCCGCAGTTACTGACTCTGCCTCTCCGTCTATCCATCAGTCTCTGGCTGACCGCTGTAAGAAAATCCATGCTGGAGATGAAGTCATTCAGGTCAATCATCAGACAGTGGTAAGACCACTTTTCTCACATTTGCCATTTGAAAATGATTTTCATGTGCATTTTGCATTTGTTAATGCAAATGTCTGTCCAATTAATATGTTTGTTTTGTACATACCTTCCTCAGGTTGTGTATATGCAGTGAATGTGCATGTGGTTCCTTTATACATATTCATATCTGTGTTGCAGTACATCCTCAGTGAGCCACCGTAGAGCTACCAGAACTGTTCTTGTATAAGTGGCTGGCTCTAGGGCCTCTTGTAGGTTGTTTTTGAGGATGTGGATATTTCACTCTGACTGGATATGTTTCTTTTCCCGTCACAGGATCACTTGGATGGTCAGTTGAAATTGTTGAGCTCATTCTCACAAGAGCCCTTCAGTCAATCAGGAGGTTCCTGCTTAGGGCCCTTAACAAACTGTTAACACCATTTTCACTGTGATTTCTGTTAGTGGCGTTTAAACTCCCAAACACTCGTAATGCAACCACACAGGTGTTTTCTTTATTGATTAGACTCTCCTCAGGACAAGACTGTGCTTGATTGATCCTCCTCACATTTCAAGTAGTTGTGTTGCAGTTGTTGGAGAGGGACAGCTCACAAACTGTGTGTTCCATGTTTTTTGGGGCCTTGGCTGGTGCCATTCGTGGTTGTCTCCTTAAATCCCTGGGCCACCAGGGCACCCAGAGTTTATCCTTATTTTGAAAAAGCTGTTTAGGGACCTCATATCATTCTCAGCTGTGCCCAGCTTCAACCTGATCAGAGCACTAACCAGCCAATATAATTTGCTTTTCACTGTTTTTTTTTGTAAGAGATAAAACTGCAAAAATCTTTTGTTGCTTTTGTACATAGCATTGTAAAAATTCAGTGGTGCACAATTTAAATATAGCACCCTTTGTCTAAACTAATTGCTACTTGTGTGTGCAACAGCAAGATGTATGATAATTACGCGGTTCAAGTCAGGTTCATTTCAGTCAGTCAACGAACCCACAGAATGCAGCCATTTTTTAATAGAGAATAAGTGCAAATACAGAGTTGATTTTGTTGTCAAGCCTCTTTCATCTCACTGTGAAGCGCAGTTTAAAGGCTGCCAGAAAGCGAGAGCAGGGAGGACTCAGTGTATGCTTCTCATGGGGAACCAGAAGAAATACCTTTTTCATAGCAGACAATTTAACCTGTCATAGCAGGAAGAGCACAGGTGTAATTAATAGCATTAATGACAAGTCAGGAGGCCATGTATGCACAATTCCAGGAACAATATTATTAATGTTATTAACTATACATGTGCATTTCTAAAAGCAAATTGCTTTCTTTGATTGATTTGCAGCAGCGTTTCAAATTTGCAGCGTGATTGACATCAGTCGGCACGTCTTGTACCATCTAATGTTTATTCATATTTGTTATTTTCTCGTTTATAAGGTGGGGAAGGAAACAGTATAAAGTGAAGATTATTATGTTGTAGTTACTGTATATTATTAGTATGTGGTATGGTACTGGGACAAAGTGGATGCTGGTGGCAGGTGTTGGTGAAGGAACAATGTCTTGGTGCGGCTGTTGCATAAGTGAGCATCAGCTGAGTGAGTTTGACAGCTTAAGTGGGTGATGGCAATATGTAAACTCAGTTGACGTGTCTGCTGATCCGAAAACTGTACTGCTACCGACTGCCATAACCAGCTTAAACATTGCTAATACATTTAATTGAGTGTGGTCCATAGTTAAGAACAAATCCATGGCGGTTGATTGTTCATGAACATCCCATTAGAGGAGGCATTAGCCACGCTGAAACCAAACCGCATTGAACTAGATGCGTCTGTGGTGGGAGGATTCTTTGCACCATCTCTTTACACACGAACTTCATAAACCAGAGGAGGAAAGTACAGGAAAGGTTTTAACAGTAGAGCAAGCAAAAACATCTTCAGGTCTGAGAGATGGTGCAACAAACATCAAGGTTTAAAAAAACCCCACAATATAAAGAGAAGAGATGCTTGAAACAGTTCAGGGATCTATAATTAAAGCAGCTGGGAGAAGTTCAGCAGACAGACAGAACAAAGTTCACTGGATTTTAGTACCCTTTTCCATGAGATGCAGACGTTACCAAGGCTGCGAAAGCAAAGGAGTTACACCAACCAAAAGAAAGTAATGAGGGGAAAATCTTTGAATTTGAAACGTTGACAGTGTAACACATCTAGGATAAGCTAAAGAAATGACAATTTATTTGGTGCTATTGAGCACAAGATTGGAAGGCTGTAAAAAAAAAACGATGACAGCATGTCAGACATAAATAACTTGAGGCAGCGAGAATAGATTGAATTTCTGGTGCAGGTCAATAAATGGTGAAGGCTTCAGACACATAAAAATGGACAGTAAATTTTAACACGGGAGTGTTCCAAGAGTCCCCTAAAGGATATGAGACAAAAAGAAGGAACCAATGGCATGACAGTTTATGAGAAACACCTTAAAGCACAATATTTCTATATCAAGGCAAAGCAGTAGATAATTGAAAAAAAGTAAGAAAACATGGGGTTTACTTCTTCAAATATACACGTTTATTTTTTTTTTGGCCCGACACAGTTTATCATAGAATAAAGCAGGCTTTGGAGTATACAAGTATCTGTTTCAGCCTGTCTGTCTCTTTAATGCACTTTCTGTGTGAAGAATTTCTGTGTAGTGGCTGTCAAGGTGAAAAATTACTTGGAAAGGAACAAAGTGATTGCTAGGTCAGTGCCTGAAAAGTGCCGGGTTTCTCAGGCTGCTTGGAAAACACAAGATGTACAGAAAGTCAGTGCAGTCAGCCAAGCAAGAGAGGATATCTCCTCCTCAAACTGGACCTGGCATATTTGGTTCAGCTGCAGACTGTGCTTCTCTGGGCGGGATGCTTCTTGTGCCAAATGTCATTAAAACTTGGTTAAAGACTATTTACAAGGCTTGCAGCTGTTCATAACTTACCGCATCATGACAGCGCCTGCGGATTGATATCACGGGAGGTGTACAAGATGCCCTTTGGCATCCTACTTTGCATTTGACATCTTCATCAACATGAGTCTCAGAGGCTGTGCCTCAGTTACCAACCATCAGAATGCACGTGTATAATTAAAATAACGACCACAACAGCACAGAAGTGGGTTAGGCGTTTCCAAATCACGTGAGAAAGGATCACCCAAGTATGAAGAAGACCAACTGGACTGACTGGATGTTCAATGAATCCCTGTTCTAGTCACTAACTAGTTGTTCATGTTGAAATATCAGCTCATTATTTCTGTAGTTTTGAGTAATGGGGATGCCTGTGTGTTGGGGAAACCCTCATCACGCTATTGTTGTTTGCTAGGTGGGCTGGCAGCTGAAGAACTTGGTGAACTTGCTGCGTGGCGACCCTGCAGGTGTCACCCTGACGCTGAAGAAACGCCCACAGAGCACGCTCACATCAACCCCGGCACTGCTCAAGAACATGAGATGGAAGCCGTTGGCTCTGCAAGTACGATGACTGATTTCAACCTCTGCAGATATGTTTGTGTGTAGATATGTATTTGTATGTGTATATCTCTGTGTGTATGTTAAGAATACGACTGCACAGACTCTAGACACGCATAAACCCAAATGTAGGAGTGCAAAGTGAGGATGGGGTTAAATTAAATTAGCGCTTTTACAACAGGGTGCAATCTAATACAACATTCCTGAAAAAGACATTAACTTTGTAAAAACCTTACCTTTTTCATAGAGATGTTGTTGCTATGGGGTTTGCAATGTATTGCACAGGTATTGCTTTTATTGCGTCCTCCTCCCTTATCTACCACAACCTGCTACTAATTGGTTGGAGGTTCCAGCATCATTCATTCACAAGTTGACATTTCAGACCTCAGTGGCATCTGTTGTCCTACTTCGGCCAAACCAACCCCATTTTTAGGACACTGTGCTCGAGCCAGAATGGGTGGAAATGAGAGGGATGTGTATTAATGTAGCCCAGCCTTTCTTTGAGTCCTAGGCCAGAGAAAATGTTTTCTTCCCCCTGAGGCCCTGAAGCACAGTCCTGCTCAGCCTCCTCCCCCTTCACATCACATCCTCATTCTTCTTCTTCTCCACCTAAATCGAATTTGCTCTCCTGCTGGCATTTTTAAGGACAGAAAGGTTTGGGGGAAAAAAAAGAACCTAGAATGTTTTCTGCCCTGAGTTGCGACTAAAATGAACAATGTCAAGGTAGTCTGTTAAGTTACTGAAAAGAACGCTGTGCTGTGGAAGCCCTGCAGTATCACTGACACACATAACGGTCTTATGATGGAGCACATCTCTGATTTGTCAGCTGTGAGTTACGCAAGATATTAGCATAGTTTAAGCAGTGACAAGTTAGTCATTTAACAAGCATTTCACTCATTTAATAAGCTTGTTAATATATTTTTTATCACTGCGAAAGGCATCTTGTGATTGAATTACTTCTCTCTGACTATTCAAGTTAAGTTGATGACTAGAGGGTGACATAAAGGATATCAGTTACATATTTTGTTATGAAGGCGTCATGAATAAACAAGGAGCAATCTATCTCCATGTACTATTTAACAGACAACGTAGGCTAGGACCAGGTTTTCCTTGACCTGAATGTGAGGGACAACTACACTGCACACCAACCCGTCGTCTTGTGTGCACTAGAGAACTAGAGCATCAGAAACGTACAGCAGGCTGCTCATTTCACGGTTGAGATGCTCAGCACCACAGCCTGAACCGAACAAATGGTCCCTGACTGACTGACTGACTGACTGACTGGACTGCTGTGAACTCCAAATTGTCTATGTGTCAATCCCTGTAACTGTTCCTGTGTCTCCCTGTCTGCCTGTCTCTCTCACTCTTTTGTACATGCTCACACACACACACACACACACACACACACACACACAGCCAATCTTCCCTCAGAGCCCCAGCAGCAGTGTCGCCACGCCCACCAGCACTTTAAGTACGCCATCTAGGAGGAGCAGCTGTGCTCTGCAGGACCTCTACATCCCGCCTCCTCCTGAAGAGCCCTACACCCCCAGGTGAACTCACACTTACACATAAAACACACAGTTCACCAGTAGCGCGTGTTTTACCAAATTAAGGGACCCTGTGGAGTTTTTCACCACTAGTGGAGCTGTGGAGCAATGCTATTAAAAGTGTTTTAATTGTGTCAGGCGCAAGGACGCACGCACCTGAACGAGCACACCCACATACACATCCCTGCCATCGGTTTCGTGTTACTCCTTTGACAGTTGGTGGCGGTAAAACACAAAGAAGTGTAGCATTGCACTCACAAATGCATTGAAGACAAAGGCAGATACCGTAGCTAGCAAACAATGCCAGAGTTAAAAAAAAAAAAAAAAAGATTGCCAAAAGGCTCTGCAAGTGTTTTTGAGGAGAGAAATGCATTCGACATGTTTTCACGTCTCATGGATACACGGCCCACTTAGGCGAGAAACACTGAATGTAAACATAACAACTAACTAAGAAAAACCCCACGGGGTACCTGTCACTGAGAGCGTGCTGATGTTAGCAGTTATCTCAAAGCACCAGCTGGTAGCGTGGCGGTAGACTCCTATTTAGTCTTGTTGTAATGTAATTTATTCACTGACTGTAAATTATATATACTGTATATATATATATATATATATACATACATACATATTTTCTTCTATAATTTATTACATATCTGTGATCTTGTTTTAAAAATATACATATGAAAGAATGGGCTTGGGGCTGAGAGCCACAGACAGGCCAGACAAGTGAGAAAATATTGAGGGATGGACTAACACATTATTGGTTTCCATGCTTTTCACCATATATTCTGTTGGTGGCATTGCTATTTCTTTTCTCTAATATTAGTCAAGATCTTCACTGACATTAAAATGACTTCCTGCTTTCCGTTACCACAGAGATGACAAGAGCAACCTGTCGGGTGACGATCCTCAATCGGACGTCCTTATCGCCGAGGGATCTGAGTCACCAAACTCCTACCTGGACCAGGAGTGTCAGCGGCAATTTCCTCTGGTGGAGGAAGATGCGATACTGTACTGTTACGAGTACGACCAGAACCAAGAGGTGTCATCAGTCCGCAGGGGGAGCACTCCCACCTATGGTAAGACCTTGGTCTCATCTAAAGACTCTGCTGTAATCGTGAGAGCCAAGAGCTCAAAGCCCTGTGAATGTGACGTCTGTATGCTTTCGAGATGTTTTTGAGACGTCTACAGCTGTTTGATGTGTGTGTGTGTGTGTGTGGGCTGCTGTGTAATATTGACGTTCCCCGCGCCTCCTTGCTCCAGGCAGGCTTAGGCCCATCTCAATGCCGATGGAGTACAACTGGGTGGGAGACAACGAAGACCTGGCCAAGCTGAAGAGAGAGAGCAGGAGAGGTGAGTGGGAGGCAGTGGGAGAGAGAAAAAGAAAGGGGGGGGGGGAGAAAGGAGGGAGACAGAGAGGGACAGAGGGAGCTGAAGTGAGTGGGTGGATATCTCATAATATCCTCACCCTCTCACATCTCTGAGCCAGAAAGTAGAAGGATCAGCTTGCCCGTCAAAACCGATAACATGCTGGATATCAGTTCGTGCCTCGATCTCCTCCATGTGTTCACAATCTGTTACTGCTCCTTTTTTTCCCGTCATCCCTCTCTTTCTCGCTCTCAGCTTTGCCGTTTCCCTCTGGTTTGGATATAAAAAGTACACCGTTGCTTTGGCAACTGTGGAAATATATCCCGAGATTTTCACATTTTGTTGGTGACTGTCGAGCTCGGTGGTAAATTGAGTGGGAGGAGACTGGATTGCTTTATTTCAGTCCCAAAGAAAGACTTGAGAGATGCGTTTGTTGCCTCTAGGGACGTTGTCGATTCAGTATGTTGCTCCTTTGGGCTTTTCAAAAGAAGTGATGATGCTATATTTATCTACAACAGACACTATTTGGAAGTTTTGAGGTCTTCCTGCCTGACAACAGCCTTCCTCTTTAGGAAGTCTTTTGAAACGTCAGCATTCACTGATCTCAAAGGGAGAGATCTAGATGACAGGCAAACTGACTGGTCTTTGATCAGATTACATAAAGAAAACAACATAAAAGTTCATAGTCAATGTAAAATTACTTGACTAGGTTAATAACTGACAAACGAGCTTACTAAAATGATGCAGCGTCTTGTAATTTAGACACATTCAGTGGAACTGTACAGGCATTTAGTATGTAAGTTAGTGTAAGTAAAATGGCATACATTGTGTGTAGCACTGAGTTTGCCTCTGTTGTGTCCTTGCAGAGAATTCCCTGCTGCGTTTTGCGAGTGAAGATAAAACCCCGGGGGAGGACTTCCTGCTGGGACGCAGCCTGAGTCAGAACAGGAGGAAGACTGAGCGCGGAGCCAGCCCCACCCATTACACGCTCGTCCCCGCCCTCCAGATGGAAGTCTCCCTGTCCACATCCAGCTCTGACTCTGCATCCCTCTACCATGTCAGTCCCTTATGTCTGTGAAAATTCATATTGTTGTTGTTGTAAGCTAGTGTGGAAGCGGGAGCTTTTAGCAACCGTGGGATCAGCATGTCATCATTCCTGTTTACTTTGCAGGTGTTTGAGCGATCCTCTCTGATGTCGAGGTCAAAGAAGAAGAGTAAAGGTATGAGCATTTATTTAAAGTGTTTTACTTGAGTGCTCACATGCACTCAAACCCAAACATGCTTCTCTGGGAGTGTTTTCTGACCCCCTCGTCTGTTCTGCTCCCCTGCTGGCGCCTGCAGCTGGAAGTCCTATGTCTTCAATCAGTAAGCGGCGGATTTCCTGCAGAGACTTGGGTCAGGGCGACTGTGAGGGCTGGCTGTGGAAAAAGAAAGACGCTAAAACCTATTTCTCACAGAAGTGGAAGAAGTACTGGTTTATCCTGAAAGACGCATGCCTGTACTGGTACATGAACGAGGAGGTGAATATGATGAATTTCACAAAAGAGAAATTCACAGCATTCAGCCCTTATCTGTGATGTGGCACTGTGAATTAACTCTGTGTTTGCTCCTCACAGGATGAGAAGGCGGAGGGCTTTGTCAGCCTCCCGGAGTTCAAGATTGATCGCGCCACTGAATGCAGACGGAAGTAGTGAGTACTGACCAGAGATCAAGCATTGCTTTTCCATTTAGCCTCAAAATTGGATAAAACTAGATACAAATTTGTTGAATACCACTCACAAAGCTGACAGCAGAGACTTCATGTTGCATATTAAGATACAATGCTACAAATGTATTGTCTGTGCAGAGGTAACCTTGTGCAAATTGTTTTTTGGCAGGAAAAACATTGGCATATATATTGAATAATTTAGCGAATTGACCATGCAAAACGGACAATTTCAGAGGACGTCTGACTCACAAACACAAATTGTGCACATTGCACCAGTAACATTTTAATGTTAACACATTTATGGCTTTATTATAATTTTTGTATTGGATATTAATTTAAATCTGAGATCATGAATAGAAATATGTAATATAATAGTGCATGCAGAAGACTGAAATTACCAGTACGTAGTACAATAATATTATGAAATATATCTGTAACAAATTAGACACCTAAAAGTGTGTAGATCACATTTTATCAGTGATAATTTAACTGATTCATGCTTTTTGGACCTGAGGTTAGTATCTACAGGGATGGCTGATCATTTGTTGAGATTGAATGTTGATGGAGTAGGTTTAGTAATGTGGAGAAGTTATAACGTCGATGAAAGAGTGAGACACAGATTTGTTTTTATGTTCTCCAGCTAAAGCAAAGAAAGGTAACTTGACCTAAATTCCTTTGCTACATGAGAAAGGAAGGCTAGAGATATAAATGTGCCCCACTGATTCAACTTCTTAACAAAAACAAGTTTAGCTTTCGTTCAGTGTTACTCACAAAAACACATTGCGTGTATCCTTGAGCTCTAACAAATGGGATGAAGACATTTCTTTCCACATCAAACATTTACAAATCTGATTTTTAAAGTATTTTCAATGCAGTGTGCACAAGACCAACTAAACAGACACCCACTCATAGCAAAACAGCTCCATAGCACTATTAGAGATAATAAATACAAATTTAAAAAAAACTCCATGAGAACCTTTAAGCTTTAAGATTTGAAATGAAATATTTAGATCATCAGTAGCTAAATCTGATCTGGTTTAAGGATCTTGCTTTTAAAGAAACCCAAAATATCTTTTTGCAAAATCTCACATAGACAGTTCAGTTAATGAATGTGCTTCTTTATACAATATACTTTGTGGCAAATAACTGTTAGCACATTTAATGCATTTGTTGTTCACTAATGGGTTAAAATCAAATTCAGAGGTTATAAAAATCATCATAAAGGCATTGTGTTTCATGAACATGGCTTTGTATATATATCTTAATCATGAAACTCAGTCCTGGATTGTTTTGCATGCACGCTAATTTAAACTGCCTCAGACTTACTAACAGCTCACAAAAATAAGCAGAGCAGTTTATCTAATGATGCAAAGTCTTGCTGTTTTTGTGTCAGTCTGAATGTGTATATGTGTGTGTGTGTGTGTGTGTGTGTGTGTGTGAGAGACTGGGTGCCTGTTTACCTCGGCGGTCTTTTGTATTGATATGTTAATTTGCGCTATACGTCCCCGTTCTTGTGCTGACATATGATTAAAAATACCCTTGGTTCCCTTTCAGTGCTTTCAAGGCTTGCCATCCGAAGATAAAGACGTTCTACTTTGCAGCGGAAAATGTAGACGACATGTCGCGGTGAGTTAATGAGGCTGTGATAGTCGTGCTGTAAACTCCCCCGATCCCACATCTGCAACCACATTTATACCCCTGCTTGGCCGGGAAATTGAATCCCCCTACAGGACTGCCCACGCTCCTTGAACAGAGCAGTTTTATGAGGGTGATTGGTCAAACAGGGAGACGCATACAACCGTTATTTTCCCCCACAGGTGGCTGAGTCGTCTCAGTATGGCAGTGGCAGGCTACTCGGAGCAGGAGAAAATTCGCCAGGACCAAGGTGAGATTAGTCACAGGCTGTTCACTGTGAATCTCCGGCTGTTACATGTTGCTGGTAAACACTTATTATAAACACTGAGATTGAGGAATCACATTTAATAAGTAATGACGTACGCATGAATAATAATTTTGCCTAGTCTCCTCTTGGCGAGGTTTTAATTCCATATCACAGGTTCACAGCAGTCATTTTCTATCACAATGTATCTGATCCTTCAGCCCCATCTTATACATGCTGCAAATATGAGAATTCAATAAATACGTTTTATTTTTACATTATTGCCAGAGGTTTTTTAACACCTCTTTCCAGCTTCACTTCACTTTGGTATCCGATTCAAGTTTCTCTGTTTTGTGCTGAATATAAATGCTAATTTTAGGGGCTGAAGGCGTTCTTGTTATTTTCATATTCTGCTGTTATTTGGTTTGTCACGCGAATGGACCGGAAATGATGTAACCAACCTTTGTGCTATTCAGAGGAGCCTACGTAGAAACTTTGCCAAGGTGGGGGCGGGTGAGATCAGGTTTGTCGTTGGTTTTATGAAGAGGGGGGCTTCTTCCTTCCCAGACAAGTTGCTAAATTAGACTCTCAACACCTCCAGAGGACTGAACAGGAAGTGCTCTTGAGTCATCCGTCTCCATATTCAGCCTCAACAGTTAGACCTGAACACCTACACTGCAGCTACACCTGTCAGAACACTGATTCATGGGACATGAATTTACGCAACAGTTTATAAAGCTATCATAAATTGTACGCATGTATTATTTGTATCGACGACAAACTACGAGAAACTTTCGACTACGAGATACAAAGTCTCATAAGCCATGGCGAACCTCAGTCTCTCTAAACTACCAGCTACTGAAGTCCGGGTGTGAAGATTCTGATACAGGTGTGAGTGTAACTGCTTTGTTTTGACAAAAGTGTATTTGCATTGCTCTGCATTTAAAGAGCTTGATTTTGATTCTGCAATAGAGATTTAAAAAAAACAAAAAAAACATGACACAATCTTTGTTCATGACAGATTACTGGAGTGAGAGTGATCATGAGGACATGGAGATGCCTTCGATGCCCAAACAGGACAGTCCGCCACCACCTTATGACACCTACCCCAGAGCATCCTCAGTGAGTCTAGCAGCCCGTAGTTTAGTAGATGTGGCAAACCTCTCTTTTTTTTCTTGCTAACCGTCTGTTTTTGTTTAGGTGAGTCCCTACCTGGAACCGAAACGTGGCCACCTCTCCTCCTCCGACACTTTCCAGTCCCGCTCCTCTCATGATGACTTTCACTCTAAGCCTCAGGACGGTAGCAGCAGCAGCAGCAACAACGGCGTCTCCTCCGGCCAGAAGACGAGCAGCCACCGAAACTCATGGCAGGAACAGATGGAAAACAACGCAAGGATGCACTACCTCCAGACGTTTCCGGTGGAGGAGACCCTGCTATCTGAGGACAGAGACCAACTGGCGATGGAGTACCGCAGGCAGTCCACCCTGCCCACACAGCGCAGCCTGCTGCAAGAACAGTACAGAGCCCTGCCTCTGCCCCACAGGTCCAGCATCGATTCAGATGCAGGAGGGAAACCCCGCAGCTTCACGCTACCCAGGGACAGCGGGCTCCATGCTATCTTGGCCGCCACCACAGCTGCATCGGATCAGAGAGAGCCCCATCACTACCAGCTGGACCGGGCCAGAGGCAGTGGTCAGACACACGGCATCTCTGTTTTACATCTTTTCACATGAACCTCAAGCATAGACCTTTAAGATTATAACAAGGTTTAAGAATATAATATATTACATCCAAGTAGAACTGAAACAGGTAGCTGATCCATTGAAACATTTTGATAATCAATTCCCAAAAAACATTATGGGAAACTGTGATGGAAATTTTTAACCAACAGGATACATTGATTAATTGCCAAAAATAACCAACAGACAAATAATAGAAAAATAATGATTAGTCGCAACCCTACATTTGTTTGTGCGTATGTGTAACTCAAGGTTTACTCCTGCAGTTGCCACAGAATACCTGGAAAGAATGTAAAGTAGCTCAGCTAATTAGAAAAATTTGAAATTATGATTTGTCAAAAAACCTTTATTCACATATTTGTGTTCAAGAGGAAACTGCCACACAAATAGGATTCCATATTGGCTGACATTTATTATGAACCAACTGCACAGGACATGCTTCCCACCAAGCTGAGCCACTTACTAGTAGCTTAACACCACGAGCTGCGATTGAGACTGCGTGAAAAAAAACTAGTAAGCTGCAAGTGAGCAGAGAAGTCGAAAGAAGTAATAGATAAACTGTTGAAATGTCCGGCTTCTGCCACCCCAAGTGGTACTGAAGCGAATACAAACTTGACTGAAAATTCAAAACTAGGACAATTTCCGGATCACTATGTCTTGCATGGAAAAATAAGTGGCAATATATTTTTTTATATCAACAACAGTGTTAGGCAACAGCCTGTTTAAAATGAGATAAAATCAGTACATTTGGAACAAGATGTTGGGTGTCAATGAAGGGGTACTAGAGCTAATCTGACAGGGCTGTGGGGATACATCTCACAGATAAGGGTGGGAACCACTGCAGTAGGCCATTAGAGGAGATCAAGGTGTCGCACACTTAACAATATAACTGAGATCACCCTGAAATGTGGGGACCTCTCCTACACTGTCACACTGTTACATGCAGATCAGTCTTTTCTTCTGCAGTGTTGAGCAAGCGTTCTTATCTGTCGTCAGTTATTTTATTGAAGCTGCTTACAGGCAGTCAGAGTCAGCAAATGTCAGAGGTTGAATACTCGCTATTATCGCTTTATTGGATTGATTTTGAAGCCAGCCCATTTGCCTTCCCTCAAAGACCTCCAGGGCAGGTTGTCTAAGTGAGATGAATTTTAGCATCTTATTTGATAGTGATTTATCTTGGCAGTTCACTCCTCTCTCACACACTCACTCTTTCTCTCTCTCTCTCTCTCTCTCTCTCTCTTTCTTGCTCGATCGAGATGTCATTGTGCCTCTCGGCAATGTTTGAATGGTGAAGCGAGGAGGAATCCTTTCAGCCCATGTTAATGTTGAATTCTGAACAGGATAAAGCAACGCGCCTAAGGGTCCTTTCTTCTTGTCCTCATTTATCTATCGCTCTATCGTTTGCTCTCTCCATCACTGCCTGTAAAGACAAGAAAGAAAAACAAAACAGGCGGCAAATAAAGCATGATACATTTCAAAGCACAGCCCCAGAGCTTCAGAACGTATCACCCTGCTTCCCAAACACAAAATAGAGTGATGACTACCTGGCACTAGTGTAGTGTTAGTATCATGCCAGCAGAGGGCAGTGTATGTAAACGGGAGACAAGAGGGGCCCTTGTAGTTTATTAGAATGATGTACAAGCTGTGCACTTCTCCCTAAAAATCTTATAAGGAAGAGCTGAAAAGTACTTCCTGTGAGTCTGTAAAGACGACCATATATATATATATATATATATATATATATATATATATATATATATTATCTGATTAAACAGGAGAGGACACAGATTACTTTCCTATACTGCTTGCAAAAAGTTGTTCATTTTAGAAGGACCTTTAATATAATGTTTAAAACTGTTTTGTTTATTTTGATTCTGCTTAAATTCTGATTGATTTGATGTCTCAGTATGTTGAGATCACTTATTTTCACGGAGTAAACTGAAGGATAACCTGAATTACAGAAAACAAAATACACTAGACTGGATGTATTTGACCGGTGGTCGGACAAAATATTCAAATTGAAGTTGTCCCTTTGGTTCTTGGTAATTGTGACGGTAATTTACACAACTTTCCTTTCATCAAGAAAATAATTGGCAGATTCAACCAAATTACCAGTAGTTGCAGCGCAGTCTTTGGTGATTAGACTCCATCGTGATGTAGTGTATTAAAGAGGGTAGTGATGCTGTGGTTAGATCAGGAATATTCCTACCTGGAGTCTAGACACTGGTGTTTGTGGTGGTGAAGGGAGTTGCTGAAGATCTGATGATGAGATAAGGAGCAGGATCGGCCCAGGATACGATGGCGACTCGAGGTGAATGGGGTGGAGGACAGTCGCATCGCTTCATACTTTGACATAAATTTGAACGATGTGAGCAATGAGCAACGATGTGATTGGCTTAGGGAGATTGTGGCAGAATCTGGGTGGTTAACTTCAGAGTGAACGCCTGTAATCAGCTGATAGAGTAGAAGCCAAAGAGAGGGAGAGACCAAGAGATTTGTGAATGAGTGAGTTTGAATGAATTTGGCTCATCTTCACATAGTGGAGCGGTGCCACATTCACTGCTGAGATTATTTTGTTAAAGGTTATACCACTGAAGTGTGTTTGTTTGGTTTTAAAAAGAGGAGATAATTCAGAAAAAGTCTCTGTATGCAGGTTGTTAACTTATAATTTGCTGTAAAAAAATAAAACAAAATTGAAATCTCATCCTTGACTTCAGTTCAAAGTAAAATCTTTGTGATGATTGCTTGTCCTTCTTACCAGGCCATGGACGGGACTGCAGGATGCAGTCTGACTCTCTGGGAGACTTGTACAGGGCTCTGGAGCAGAGCAGTCTGTCCACATCGGCTGACCACAGATCAGTCAACCGCCTGGAGTACAAGCGCTCATTTGTCCGCCGAGTAAATGACCCGTTGCTCAATGACAAGCTTCATCGTCTCCGGATCCTCAACAGCTCCCTTAAGGTAACATTTTTTTAGCATTTGTGTCTCTCCATACATGTGTGATTTATTGGCTAATTTCTAATTGATACCTTCTCTTTATTACAGAATGTCCCTCTTCAAGACACAAACCGGTCTTTGGGTTTTTTAGGGTAAACTGTGAGGATCAGTGTGCTAATTAAACCTCAAACCAATCGCCTCTGCCTGTGCCTCACACTGCTGGCATCCCTTAGCTGGAGCTAAAAGGCACCAAAAAACCTCCCTTTACCCGCTCGGCTCTGCATCTCCTTTCCTTTTACAGCTCCTTCAACCTTGCTCACCGTGCAGGAGCATAAAGACTTGTTGTCCCGCTCCAATTTTAAAGATGAGGGCTCTTACAATGATAAAATAACAGGGTTTACGACTGGCAAATAAGCACTTTGTGTCCGTGTCAAAGACGTGTCGGAGAGCTTTGTAATCCATAGCTCACATGCATGGCCGCCTCCCCTCGCTTCTGTTGATTCGTTTTGAACTTTATGCTGGAGTTGTGTACAGCCGCTCTGTAACGTCTGACGGAGGAATTAAAAGCAAAGCTATTTTGGATGTACACAACATTTTGTTATGCATGTGTGTATGATTTAAGGGTGTGTTTGTTCTATGAGTGTACAGGGTGTTAAGCATATATGCATATTTAATATTACATTACTGCAACAACAGTGACTACACAATGTTTTGGGGTACTTATACAAATTGTAAATCAAGTGCTGTGCCTCAGTGATTGTGAATGTACATTGTACTTTTCCAAGAGAGATGAGAGAAGATGTAGAAAGCAAGCTATTCCTCAAAACAGGAGCACAAATAAATGCTTGGCAATAATGAACTAGTATTGTAAATTACAAAGGAATGATCAGAATAGTTGTCTATTTTTGTATGCATGCCGTCTACCTAATTGTTTGTAAAACAGTTTTGTATTTCAAAGTGCGTTCGGTCTGGAGAGTACTGGTGTCGACCCTTTCCTTCACCGCGTTGTGTTTTTGACACTTATTTTACAATTTGCCCCTTAAAATTGCAAGAAGATGATTTTTTTTAAGTGTTAAGAGGAGTAACTGTATTTATTAAGTGTTTAATGTACAAGCATGCTTTGTATAACTAAAACACATTACCATGCCATTGGAAATTGACTGACATTGCACAAGTGTGACATATTGTAGCTATGTTACTTTTTTATTGAATAAAGTATGGCAAGGGCACACTGAAGTAAGACCCGTTGTTAAATGTTTTGTCTCATAATCACATTTACTATTTTTAGACAAAGGATATTAATAGTGTGCAATATAATACACATGCAATCAGTGTATATGAAGCCCCAAGCTCTCCTATTCTGTAGGATATGATGATTCACAAAGAATTACACAGAAGAGGATCAACACAGGAAACAGTGTAAGTATGTACACAAATATCCATTATGGAATCTCATATTTACAAAAAGTAAACCTGTTGGAGTGAAACGGGAATAAATTGTTCCACTTCAACTGGTTTAAGATGCTGAAAGGTGACTTAAAAACAGTGGATAATTTGCTGCAGTGCTGTAATATAAGGTTCACTCCAGAGACAATAATAATAACTGAATCATGCGAGGCATACACATATAACTAACACAAAGAGAAGACATGTTTACCTTGTCATGGCCTGTATGATGGCCTCTGCCTCTAAGACATTTACACACGTCTTCAAGGCGGAAACAGCACATGCAGCACAACATTGCCTTTGAATTAGTGCATTTAGATGTTAGAAAGGTTAACTTAAGTTCTGGATGATAGACAGTGGTTCTGGTTACCAGGATTATGTGTGTGGGAAGATTCAGTGTGAGAGGAAGAGCTGTAAGCTACAGTAACTTTTATGTTTTTATGTTTTTACACATGCCTTTGTTGACAACCAATAGTTTGCACAAAGCATGATGAGAAATCACATAAAACAGTTGCATACATATGAGCATCCTGATTATTGTAAGGTGTCCTAGAGTGTCTTTATTTTTCTACGTAAAGAGCTCTATTTTTTTCTGTTGAATCTTTACATTCTCTGCACATTCTCCCATAAATAGACAACATAGAATACAACACATGGGGCACAGGGAATTAGCTAATTTCACAGCCACATTCTCATTTCTCTATAGATGACACTATACCATATTGATATTGTCATCTTGTCTTGTGATACCGTACATAATGGTACATCAAGGTGTACAGCAAGGTGTTCCACATATTCATCCTCAGTCGGCTTTTAAAGTAAGATTCTTCACACTTTTCCTGTAAAACCCACAAATAATATTCAGTAATATTATATTATATTGTTATTGTATTCATCGGCACACAGTATTGGGCACATACATATTTGTTTTTCGTGTTTGTGTGGCGAAAGATTATAATTTTATTGAAATCAACCTATTACATTACTCATGTGGACAAGTAAATGCACATGCATGTTGGGTTATATATACATGTATATATATATATATATATATATATATATATAAATTGTATATATATAAAACCCGAAAAAAACACTGCACTACATACGTATTGTTTCTGATCTAATGTGATGGAGCAACATGGAGAGACAGACTATTGCATCTGGTTGCAAGACAGCACACTTTTATGACTATTCTGACCTATAATCCTCTGTGGATGTGAGAAACAGGGTCAAAGTTCAAGGTGCAATGTTGTGATAAAGTAGTGTGTCCCAATTGAGTGCATACTGCATGCAACAGTAAGTACTTTGTAAGGGCAGCTGCAGTTTGTACTACAAGTAAAAATAAAAAGTTTGGGATGTGTAACGGAGCCAATATTTTTGTTATTAAACAAAACAAAAGCAAAAGACTGATATAATCTAAAGAAATATTTCCCCCATGATGTTGCAGGTACTTGGTACATTCCGATTGGCCACTTCCTGTATTTAAGAGCTCTGCTTTAGAGGGCATGTTGTTTGCTCCGGCCAGATGTCCCTCCAGCAGCACCATCAGTACTGGTAACTCAAATAAATTGAAATTAGAAAAACCTCAACTAAAGTGTTACTGTGCAGAAGTTGTGAGCGCTACAAATAGAAACTAAAGTGCCAAAATTACAATGATGTGTGAAACAAAAGCTATGCGTTATCTATCTGTTCACCAGTGGTGGGCCGTCAGGGCCAGCAAAGCCTTCTCTGCTGGCCTAAACAGAATCACAAAGTTATAGCTATTTTATAATTTAATCATTTTTCACAAATACACTACATGTTTTATAATTTTTTTCCCCATTAGCTTATTTTCTCATTGCACAGCTCCTGTCTTCCTCTGTTGCTCTGCTTCCAGCCTGCAGCACTGCTTCCAGCACAGCTTGTTTTAAAAAGAGCTTTTATCCAATCAGATTCAGCCCCTATGTCTCTATGTAAGGAGAGGCCAGATGCCCGCTAGAGAGCCTTTGCAGTTTAAGTGAATGGGGACGATATTGTTGATTGTCATAGTCTTCAACCAATCAGATCTTTAGTTTGACATGTTGGGCGTATTCTTTGACGTGTCAAGTTTACCCCATTAACACAATCAGCTTGTTATGTCACTTCAAATGTAGGCCCTGGAATGATGCCCTTCAGCCCTCTGACATTGTGTACTGCAGGACACTCTGGGCGCAGAGAGGTAAAACCCTGATCAGAGATTCTGATCACAGGCCAATAAGCCTTCAGTTTTTTTCTATAATCCTGCACAGAAGGTCATCCAAACAGGCGGAAATCCTCATGTATAGTCAATTTTCAATTCATTTTCTCACTCACTGTCACTACTTTCAAGCTCCGGTCTAACACAAATACAAAAGTAACCATAATGTTGAACAAATATTGAATACTTTGTCCGTATTTTTGAGTGCAATCATATAATTTGGGTGTTTTACAATATTTTGACAGCAGCTACTGTCTACTTGAATCCAGTCCCAGTGCTGTAAATTGTTGGTTGTAGGTATTATCCACATGTCATATTTGAAATCGATTTATTGAATCTGAGTGACGAGTGAA
The DNA here is from genome assembly GCF_004355925.1 of Anarrhichthys ocellatus. NCBI lineage: Eukaryota > Metazoa > Chordata > Actinopteri > Perciformes > Anarhichadidae > Anarrhichthys > Anarrhichthys ocellatus. The sequence goes on along the minus strand of NW_022280048.1, from coordinate 2,050,107 downwards.
TACTAGGCTTCGAAAATAATTTGACAATGTGTGTTTTCTCTTTTTCCTCTCTTCCCTCCCTGTCTGAATTTCAATTGCCACTCCACTTGGCTCTGAATTACGTTTGGGATTTGTGCAGTTTATTGTTGCTTCATTCATTATTTTATAATATGAACAATGTTAAATGGTCAGGAAATGTATGTTAGCTTCCCCTTCAGTTTGTTGGTGTGATATGTTTTCTGAGACAGCTGGAGCTGCTGCAAAGGTTACTGCAGACTATTTAGACTTGTTCAGTGACAAACATGCAACAACCTTGAAAACTTGGCAGTACCTGATGCCAACAGTGCATGAGCCTGTGTTAAACTTCCTGGTCCATAATGCTTTATGGCAGGCGTTGTCAGACTTAACAAATTAGGCTTTAACTATAGGACAGGTAAAGGTCTAATTTTACTGAAGTATGAATACAGCATAAATAAAAGACATGCCTTGTGCTGAAACTGTTTTTGCAGTTTTAAAGCAATAACCCTTTCATTGTTGAACAACTGGATGCTCAAAGAAAATATAGTTTTCATTATGTCTTTCCTCTTCAAACACACATATATTCTTATGATATTCAGATTTGTTTCTGTTGACATTAATTACAAAACAAACTGGTACAGTGCACAATTTTAATTAACACATGAATGCAGTGCAACAAATGATAAGAAAATGTTATGAGAAATGACTCAGGGACGACAAGGGATTCCAACTGTTTGTGTTAGGTCTGCCAGTCTTCACCTTAATTTAAAACTGTCTGCCTCTTCTTATTAAAGGTCTAAAAAAAGCTTTTGACAATATAATGTTAAACTTACTAGAAGACAAAGTAAGGGGAGGGTCGATAATGTGTGTGCACAATCATGTATTATAAATGCGACAAAGTAAATGCAATCCTGTCCAATGAAAAATGATATACTGTACACATATTTCATTTATTTCTGACACAGAAGTGTTTACTACCATAAATATCAGTTAACACAATAGTATATCATATATTCAAGTGTTTACAAATATGGCTTTTCATCACTTCCAAATCTGAACCACGGCTTTGAGTCACAAGATGTTTAATTCAGTTTATCTTTAGCATCATAAAAGTAAAGGTAAAGACTCCAAGGCAACAAAAAAGGTTAAGGGAACACAGATGGCCTTGGGAGAGTAACCACTTCATGAAAACCATTACTAAGAAATGTTGTTACACATTTTAATATGAAAGAGTTTTGCCCTCAGTATAGCGTCTGAAGCACTAATATGTGTATGTATTTAAGCTACAACCGCCTTTGCTAAGTTTGTTGGCAGGATCTTGTATCTAACAAACAGATTCAGTATATGAACTCTTACTATTTGAGTACCGAGTCCATACAGCACCGGGTTGGCAATAGATGGAATGATGACAAAGTACAGGGACATGAAGATTCGTGTCTCAAAAGAAACACGAATCATGTCAAATCTAGTTTGGATCATTTCAAATAATAAACCGATGGTGTAGATTAGCAAAGACAACAAATGTGGGATACATGTTTTAAGAGCATTTCTCTGGGACTCTCTTGATAAATTCATACACACTCGTGAAATTTTCACATAAGAGAAAGCAATCATCACTACCTGAGGCACAATAAACAACGGGAGAATTACAAGTCCCACCGTACTTATGTACAATTGGCTATCATTTGAACATGAATTTTTGACTAGCTCCATGTTCACACAGTATAATTTTTGCATGACTTTTCCACAAAAGCTCAGCTGCAAGGTTAGTGAGTAAAAACATGCAAACACAATGAGTGGGTATAGACCTGCTAATGCAACAAGCTTGGCTACCTTGGAATTAGACATGATGCTGTGGTAATGTAGTGGGAAACAGATGGCAGCATATCTGTCATAACCCATAACAGCTAAAATTAAAAACTCAGCAGCTGCGTATGTGTGTAGGAAATAGACTTGAGCCATACACCACTTCACAATTACTTCATGCGTCTCGGACATGAGCACAACCATAATTGCAGGTAACAACGAAGTACTGCCATATATTTCATTGATGGATAACATACATGTGAACACATTCATAGGTTGATGCAACGCTTTGTTTTGGTGTATGACAGTAATGAGCAGTGAATTCAAAATGATAGTAATAGAGTAGAGCAGGAGGAACATAGTGAACAGCCCATGTTTGTAGTTTTCCATGACAGTGTATGCAGTCATTGTGAATGTTAGAACTGTTGTATTGTCCATGTTTCAATTTTGAAAAGACAGACGTGTTGAAATTTAACACAATTTCACTTGCCAGAAGATTATGACACGCATTTTGTGGACAGAAAAAGTATTTTGAAAATGGTATTAATGAGTGGTTGGCAGCAAACATCACCTAATTTAAACCAAACTTGACAGTTTTTATGAAGAATTTGAGCCTAAAATCACCAGGCAAGCAAACATTTGTTAACCAATGTAATTAGAAACTGCAATAAGTACTTGCTTAGTAATTAGTAACTGGTTCAGAAACAAACAGTTAGTCTTCTCTCTCTCTCTTGAGTTACCTGCATGACCGTCATCTCTACGCAGCGTGTGCAGCTTAAAGTTTGGGCTGCCTTTAAACATTGCTCACAGTAGACCAGTGGCGTGTTATTCATTTGTTACCACAGTTACCAAAGTGCCCGTTGTACAGCAGTCCACCTCGCCTGTGTTTGTGTATGTGTGTAAATCGGCCATTACTTGTGGCCTATAACACTTTTCTGATGCTACCCAGAGGCGAAATACCTATTTCCATGTTTAATCCAAGAAAAAAACTCACAACTCAACCTTTACCAGACAATCAGAGAGTGGCATCAAGTTCTGCTAAAGTAGCAGTACCCAAAATTGTCCACAGACCAAAAGGGGTCCGAAAAGAAAAGAAAAACTAGAGGCAAACATTAGGGCACAGCACGGCCTCAAAGATGGCTGCCGCTGCAGTCATACTCCAAGTGAGAAGGCTGTGCTTTCTGCAAAACATGTGAAAGCACACACTAGACACAATCAATGCAGGTATTTTCCCAATCACCTGTGAGTGGGAAGTCAGAAAGCTTCAAGTTGCATCGGAGGTTAACCGGGACAAAAAATAGTTCAGTTAAAGAGTACAGCTGCCATCCCAACAAATGCAGCACTGATGGCGATAAACCTGAATTCCTCCACTGATGCCGTTAAGGAAGAGCTTCACCAGAACTAATATCTGGCCTTTCCGTCCATTCAGGCAAGACAAGGCCTCCCAAAACTAGAGGACTGAGTCAGGCAGTTGTGAGACTTTGCACTACAAAGCATTTCACAATGTGTTTAAGTTACAAAAATGACTGCTAGACATTCATGCCTGACTCTGTAGCAGAAAAGAAAAGTGTGGCGTCAAAGTGATGTTTATTTATGTGCAACAGCCCTTTGCAGTCCTGAATATCAGCACCGTGTGTTCAAATGTCATATTTTGTTGTAGTACTTTTGTTTTACTGTGTTCCAAATGTTAACATTTCCCTAAAATTCGAAACTTTTCTGTGTGACCTCTACCAATCAGATAAATCAATATATAATCTACCGCTAATTCAAATACCACAAATGCCTTAAGAATGTATTTTTTCAGCAGCGATGATGTCAGCCATAAGTGCATAAACACACTCATTAGAGGTTATTTGTCCAAAGCAATTAGACAACATTGTTTTGCCACATGTCAGGTGAGACCTCTTTGGACAGCACCTTGAGAATAGAGACGAGGGATGAGAGGAAAAACACTAATGACTTCCCTTGGGAGAACACTGATGCAACACTGATGAAACTATCCGAGGGATCGTGACCTTGGAGCTAATGCAAATCGCACCGATAATTTGTTCAGACATTTATTTCTGTGTATCTTTTCAAATCCCGATCATACTTACACCTGAAATTTTGTGGTGACAAATTGATTTCATTTACATTTACTGGTGGCTGTGGCTCAGGAGGAAGAGCGGGTTGGCAATTTATTGGAAGATCGGCGGTTGGATCCCTAGTTTCTCCAGACGCATGACAAAGTGTACTTGGGCAAGATACTGTACCCAATACTGAACCCCAAATTGCTCCCGGAGTGTGTGTGTATGTGTGAATGCGTATTTGTTTACACCCTGTTGAACATGTGGCACCTGGTATGGTAACCTTAGATGGTAGCCAAACCTTGTAGACTAGTATTTTACTTGTGATATACAACTCCATTCAGATGCAGCTCCTCTACTTCACTGGTGATCCTAAACAGCAACAATATTAGTGGAAGCAGTGGTATTCTGGATTGGGTTTGATAATACAATCAAGTGGCAGTGTGAGGTGTAAGGGATTGCTAGTGGTTTTGTTGGGTTCGGTTTGTTTCTAACCAAAAGTACTGTGTCTCAACACTGAGGCAGTAATTGCTGCTCAAAATCAGACTTCATCATAACTTGATTAACTAAATGCGTCACTATGTTAATGGTAAATTTGCGACCCTCAAAGGAGGCCTCAAACTAACCATTGGCTAAATTAAAGGCCACAGTCCTCAAGTTGGCAAACTCAAGCGGCCAATCTTGATGTCAGCACCTTGAGTTAGTGGTGGACAACTGTTTGACATGGTCAGAGCAATTAGTTAGTGGGCTCACCCTTGCATGCACACCCTGTACCATGAATAATCCACTGACAAGGAAGGTGGTGGCCTGTGTTATGGGGGCCTTGCAGGGTTGAACATCCAGGGCGTTGGCGATGGTGAGGAAGTTGACGGCTACAAGGTGCATCATATACTGTAAGTGTCGTTAGTTGCTGTCTTCAAAGGAATGGCGCGTCTTAACTGAACCCAAGTAGCTTTGGCTTTCTCCAGCACCCTTGCTTCTTGAGTCCTCTTGTCTCCAATGGTGCAGTTCTCATCTCTTTTGTTTATTGCAGTTAATTTGCGTTAACATGTACACACAGACAGAAACTGAACATATTTGATGATGATGATTCTTTCTGGGAAGGTTTCACATGCTGAACCTGAAATTTAGATGCTAATGCTGTTTACAAAATGCTCTCCTCTACACACGCGCTCTCCTCCACAAAAACAGATTCTACTTCACTGAAGTTGTAAGTGGAGCCTACGTCCTAAATCTCAAAAAGCAATGAGGGTTAAATATCTGCATGGGTTTTAAATCAGATGGAAAACAACCAGCTTCTTGGGAACGTCTGTCTCTTGTCACATGACAAACATGTGGTCACGAGTTTGGCACAGTGCTGCAAGTTTCTTAAATGTGATTAAGAAAAGCATGCTCTCTTTAGGAGTCTTGTAACTCTGTAATATAAAAACCAAGTGACCAGTATGCTGCTTCAAATTATCTTCACTCCACCCCACTGACCAAAATACAAGCGGACCTGGGCCTGATCCTCATTTTGGAGCAACAGTATCAGACCCAAGGATGTCTTGTTATCACGTGGTTGTTTTGGCGCTCTTGGTTGTGTTGCTGCTTAACGGTAAGTCTTAATGAAACATCTTTGCACGTTTTTTGTTGCCCTAATCTGCATGTTTACGCTTCCAGAGATTATTGATCATTTTACTGCAAAATGATTTGATATTACACATAGCTTCGATGTTTCCCATCATTACAGTTGTGGAGAATGAGGCTGCATCCTTTCCTTGGTCTTGCCCCAGTCTAAGTGGAGTGTGTAGAAAGGTTTGCCTCCCAACAGAACTCTTCTTTGGACCTCTGGGCTGTGGAAAAGGCTTCTTGTAAGTTTCGATGTTCAGATGCAAAATGTTAATATATATATTTGCTGATGCTGATTGTAATATGTTGTTACTTGTTTATTCCCAGGTGCTGTGTGTCTCATTTTCTATGAGAGCTGAATGCCTTGAGATAGGAATGAATGCCTGGTCCCTCTTTGCAGTCCTGAAAAATGTCATTCTGCCACTCTAGCAGACTTGTAAACCATCAAGATGAGACTGACAGATGCCGCTGTTGTAAATGATCATATTTAGATTTTAACGCTGATGTAACAGGGTGGACTTTGGAATATTAAATTAACTGCTTGTAGTTTTTTTGTTGCTTTTAATGCAGTTGAAATGGCTGAGGTGGAGTAAAAAATGACATTCAATTTCCTTGCTTGTTTTGTATTTTTTACATGTAACTTTAGTTTACTTGTCTGAATAATAGAAAACAAAGGTGATGCATGTTTTTTTGGAAGAAGAACTCAAGGATGCACAAGAGACAATAAGAGACTCGTTAGAGCTGCATTCTTTACAGGCCAATGGCTCAGAGTGCATTTCAATCCCTGCTGTGCAAAAGGACCAGTGGTTGATCTTTATCATTCACCATCAGTTCATGATCTTAGATGTAATCCAACAATATAACTCTGACTTCAGTCGAGTTCACTCGCTACTCTAATTGCATTCGCAAAATAGTCCATAAGAGGTTTTGATGAAAGCAACCATAACCATCCATGTTCGTTGAGTTGTATTGCTAAAGAAGGATTGCAGAAAAGCCCTAAAAGGAGGAAGAAAAATAATTGTGTGACTTTTATAAGTCCACATGACATTTCTATTTGTATTCCATAAGAATGTATTACATAATGCCATTGCATAAATGCAAATTCATTCTTGCATCATTTAGTGACATGATTATGAAAGGGTGCAGTGGGACCCTATGGGTCAGGGTCTGTACTAACTAGCTCTGGGAGCTGACTCTCACTCTCACTTTCTTAGTGTGGATGTAGCCTCAGGGGAGGTTTATAACTCCTAAAGGCAAGTACGTAGCTCTTTGCTGGGAGGTTTGAGAGGAAGCAAATTATGTGATTTTCACATTTTCATCACATTTAGGCTACCCACAAACTCAGCTGGGGGTAAATGTCGACAAACCTGATAGATTAAAGCTTTTCAGACAGCACATCGTTTTTCACTTTACTGTTCACTTTGCTGAGACAAAGACACTACCCTTATAATGAAGCACATGGGGAAAATGTTCAGTCACTCAAAGGTTTTAGACTTTAATCTTTTGACAAAGCATTCATGGAAAAGATAAAAATGATTGAGGATTTCCTGACTTTTAATATGCTACAGAAGTTTGATCAAATATTCCCCTAACCAACGCTTTGGTATCATATATGTTATTGGTTCCTCAAAGATGACTCCCTTTCTGGTTGTGCTCCTGACCTTCCCTCTACCGCCGCCGTGAGACCAAAATGTCCACTTATAAACCAGCAATATCAAATTCAAATGGATAGATTTATAAGCTATGGGACAAAGTACAATATATATGAATATGTAACGATGTGTCATTGCTTATGAACTATCTGCATCCATACAACTAATGGGGCCCTATTTAGCATGTGGAACTGCAGGTCATGACATTTTTGTTGTTAAAGCCATCAAAGGTTGGTTTTTTTTCCCCATAAAAGTAATTTGTGCTCAAAGTGCTCGACCATCTCTCACGGCAGTGCTGCCCTTCACCAAGACAGGATGGTTTTTGATTAAGATGTAAACTCCATTTTTGTTTATTTGATCCACTCCATATCGATGTTTTGTGGCCATAACTCCTCCCACTCTCTGTAGTGATTTAAAAAAGAGGCCACACTCTTGTATTAAGGACACATCTGACTTAAATGAGTTGAGAAAGGATAAAATAGTCTAGGCTCTAACTGTCAACTTCACCCTGGGACAAAATCATATAAAACAGGTGTTTGTGGTTTAATTTGTATCAGTTTAGAGGTACTTGACGGGAAAAGGTTTTCACCTTACAGCAATGATGGCCGTCCATATCAAATCCATCACTTTACTGTACAGCTGCTTTACATAATCAGACTTCTGCAATTGAATTTGATTGATATTGAAATATTGATAATTTACTATTACCAATAATCAAAATGTATGTAATTTACCTAACATGTATGCGACATGACTGAGATTTATATTCAATGTTTTGAGTGTGGTGCAGCGTTCCTGGAGATACTGCAATACCAGGTCGATGGGCAGAGTGGACGGAGCAAGCCCCTGTTCAATCTCCCTGTTCCAACATCTATCTAGTATATGGTCTCCAGGTCGGGGATGTATCAAATATTAAACTTTATTGAACAAAAGTGCAAAACAAAGCACAGCACAAGGATACAATTCCCGTTACAAGAATAGAATATGGCCGGATGCACGATGCGAACAAACAAGAGGGCATAAACAAAGGTAATCCTGCCTTGTTTGCAAACACATTCTTACTCCCAACACGTCAAATACTGACGCTTGGTCACTGTCCCTAAGCTTCACACTGTGAAGCTCTAGTTACCCCTCTAGCGTCAGCTTTGGACATGTCAGGGACCGAGTGCAACAGTTTCCACTAATTACATTGTGTCTTTATAAAATCAATTTCCGTATTCAGGCAACAAAAGCACTTAGTTAGGTTTGGTAAAAAGCATCATTGAACTTAAATAACTTACAACTCGGGTGACCACCGATTCATATGGCAATATGTCACTTTTACTTTTACTTTTGCTCAGGACACACACTGTTGTCTCTTGGACGGAAGCCCTGTGTTTGTGTTTGACCCATTCACCTCCCCTCCCAACCACTCTGTGTGGACTAACTTTCTTTTTATACTAGATCAGTTGCTCTGAGCATCTGTATTTGATGAGTTGGGAGTAAGACCAGGTTGTGCATGCAGTGATCATGGACACGACTGGACAGAGATTCACACCGTCTATCCTGCTCCAGTGTCAGCCTTGTGATAGCCGAGGATCTGTCAGAAACAATCAATGCTCCTAAAAAATGTTTAGTGTTTTGCTTTGATTTATTTTTTACCCTGATGCAAGTCTTTTAATGTTTTGAGAGCTTCTTTCAGACTAATGCAATCTGCTGCATGCCGTCCGAATACTGTGCACCGATCGAAAATGTGAAAAGAAACTTTGAATCATAAAATAACAACATACTGAGCTGTAGCAAACTCTAGTGGAGAACAGAGTGAACTGCTCTCAGCAGCCAGTAGTCAGCAGGGTAAGAAATCTGTACTGTACGTAGAACACATCACACATCCAGCTTTGTTTATTGTTTGGGATGTATACAGTACTTGGGGGGAAATGCTTTGGTTCATATTCCAGTATCTTTGTATTTCTATATTTAAATATAAAAAAACAGATTACAAAAATATTTTACAAAAGAATACTGCATATATGTAGTAAGTGTAACTCTTTAACGTACAACAGACATAAGTCCCCGATAAGGCAATTATACTAGTGTTTTACATACAATATACATATTTTTCGTCTTATGTCAGTGCGTGTTTTTGGATTTGTGTGTAGAGTTCTGAGAATGTGAGGTGTGCTTTTAGAAAATGTGTGTACACAATTGAGAAAAACTGTAAAAGACAGAAAAAAAGATAACCAAACAAAACTGTAGGAGCCAAGTATAGCCTGTGTCATTTTGTACACCTTTTTTGGTCACTTACGGTAATTGAGTCACGTGGTGTTGGGGACAACAATGAGGATATCAGCTGTTCAGTAGTTTAGTTTTGTGAATGGAAGGTGAGAGAGGGAGCCCTCAGAGGGATGTTTCATTAAGGTTGTTTCATGAAGACGCTCAGAACTGATCAGAGCTTGAATTCATCAAAACGTCTGAAAGGAGGAAATGAATCCCAACTGGACAAAAGTTGTGGGAGTGACACATTCTTCTTTTAGGATGGCGAGTTCAAAAAGTTGATCAACTTTCCTAACTTGTGAAGTGACTCATACCTCAGCTGAAGTTACTCAGAGCTGCAGAGAAGTTTGAACCTGTCAGCAGCTGCTGATGGAGCTCACACTGATGTTTTGGAAACACGTAAATACTTTAAACTTATTCAAAGATCTTTTGGACAAAAAGCAGAATAATATTATTAATTGATGCCAAAATTGGAGACACTTAGAGCTGCTTGGTAGCTGAATGGTCACAGCACATGCTGCTTAACTGCGAAGTGTTAGGTTCAATTCCATATTTAGACCTTTTATTGTACATGTTTTTTTCTTTAAAAGAAGACAACTGTCCTCATAAATCCATATAAGGGATTGTTACCCCTTAAAAACCTTAAACCATAATCCATCAAAAATGGTCAAATAAATGTATTACAATATGTCAAATTATATTTGATACAGAAGGAAAAGACAAACTGTGCAGGATGGTGTCAAACCCATAACCTTCAGACTTTGAATCAGTCCGTCTACTTGCTGAGCTATGAAGAAGCACTGAGAAGAATGTTTGAGTGTGAACATGTTTGAGTGTGAACAAGTTTGAGTGTGAATGTGTTTCAGTCTGTAAACTTTGTTTCTCTGCAGGATGATGAAGGTGAATTTTCTTCAGTGGTTAAGGAAACCAACCGGCGACATCAGGAAGTGGAATTGACTTTGCATCAATTTAAACTTGCAAATTTCATCCAGGAGGAGCATGTAAATCCAGATGGTCAATCCAGCCTAATTGACAATTATTCATTTTTTGCTATAGTTACTTAAAGTTTATTCCACTGTCCCCACAGGAATTCTATCAGGGGCCCTATCACCTGTCGATGCTGGTGTGTAGACAGGAGCCTGAATGATTGGATGATCTGTTTATTTGAATGCAGTGAAACTGGTCTGTCCCTGTCTGCGTGCGTTTCTATGTAATACAAATAGAGATGGACCATGGAAAGCCAAGAGCACGCACTGTGCATGGCTTTCTCGGGAGAACATGAAGCCTCGCGGGCACTCAGTTCGTTGCTGTTCATTCTTGTGGCCGCTGGTGGCGCTGTGGGCCAGTATGCTGGCGAGTCAATCTGCCATCAGAACACGAAGAAGAGCCTGGGAGCAAGAAGCAACAACAAACAAACCTAACAGCAAGCTAACGCATCTGATTACACAGGCAAAGTGTGTCCTTTGCGGTGGACACACATATTGTTGGTTCATACTTACTGCGTATGATACAAAGAAGACGTAACTGCTCTTTGCTCGTACTAGCCAAACGTCAGCTAGCAGTAATCCTCCCTGCCTTCGTCGTTCTTGAGTGGGATGATAGGGTCATCGAGAAAGTAGCGCGATGCTTTAAGTAATAACACATTTAACGTTGATCATTTTTCCACGGTGGCATGTGAGACGACTGGGTTTAACGTTACATCACAATCTTCACGGTGCCGACATTCGCAGGAGACCAAGGTATGTCGCTAACAAAGTTACACACAATAACACTAGCCCGATAACTTTTGTTATGCTCTTTTGTTCTTTTGTATTTTGCGTGGGACGTTGACAATACTCGAGGTTATAACGGTAACGAACCTGAACGTCAATGACAGCCCAGCGCTTCAGACAAGCTCCTTCAACGTAACTATTAATAGCTTAATCGCCTGCCAGGAGTAGCAGTAACGTTAGCTCAGTGATGTTTCTCAGGACGTGTGAAGAAAACATTAGCTCGCTAATGCTACATAACTAGCATTACAAGAAAAGCAACCGCAGCAGATTATTCCTCCACTAACGTCACGTAGGCAGTTGCAACAACATTTGGTGTTGCGTTAATTAAACATACGAACAGTAGATTTCAGCGTGTTTTTATGTTAGTAACTTTAAAAACAAGAGGCAGGACTTTGGGTTGATTGCTGTCTAGTGCCACGAAGTGCTCTAGTGCTCCATACAGGACAGGCCCTAGAACACGTGAACTATAATCTCTGTGTTAACACCTTGCCTACCAGGATTGCGTTTATTTTACCTGCTAAAAATAGCAGTGATGACAAGATCGGGGGTGAAACTGTTTATTTCACTCTATTGTGTTGGTCATCCTTTATAGTTTTTTCCAGATCTAATTGTAAAAGTAAACAAAGAGATTCCCTATTTAGTTTTTTGAGCAATTGGCTTTGTTGACAATCTGTATTTGTGTCTCTTACGCGCTGCTGCGTTATTGAGCAGAATCGTTTCTTCAGTGTTATTGATTCCAATAACAGGTTAACAACAAGCATCCAGACGCGTTGGTTGGTTCAAGACTTCATTTTAAGAGTAAACCCATATCAGCTTAGCACCAAGATAAACAAATGTTTAAACGTTTCCACGTGACCACAACCACTCGAATGATTTGTTATACCAACTGCAGATAAGAAAAATAAAGGTATTGTTTTGCAGATGATCAAACCTGTGCAGACTATAGTTAAAAGAGCTCGAGAGGACATTAGTATTCTCACAAAGTAACAGCATTGCATTCACTTTTAAAAGTACGTGGCTTAGGTTTGCTCTGCTACTCCATGACAATAGAGCGAGGAGCCAGTTTACGGTTCCCTTTTTAACATAACCATTGGCTTATTTCCAAAGGTTTACCACCTGAAGTGTCTATTTGCATTATCATGTTAATGCCAGGCTGTAACCCAACTACTAGGTCAGCTTCAACCTGAAGCATTCCCCCCCTGGTTGTGACGGATTACTCACTCTAGATTGCGATGTGTTACTGTTCTATCTTTGTCACAGTTTAGTGCAACTGTAAGCGACCGAGGATGGCTCACCATGGTGTGTGGTGCGCAGGAGCTCGACTGAGTGTCCTTGTCGTGGTTTTCTGCAGCGTACTGGTTCCCTCACCCACACAGGCCTATATCTATGCTGTAAGTAATCTTCAAGCTTTAACTATAAATATGATTCCTTCGATTCCACTGGAGTTTATGTGAGTTCTTATGTATTTGTTGTTGTTTTTTGCAGCATTATAGCAATATGACCTCCATGCTGTTTGAGGACCTGCCTGCCTTTTTTGGTTCCCCTCTTCCTAAGGATGGACTAATGGTGAGAGCAGAGTATTGGAGAAAGGGTGCATATATGAAAACACAGGTCATAGTCCTTAAAATGACTTTTTTTGTGTGTGTGTAAAAGGGAGTTTTGATGGTGTCCCGTCCACTTAATGGCTGTACAGCAATAGACCCTCCTCCTCCACTGCCACCGTCCTTTGATGCCAACACCACCAAATTGATCGCTCTCATCAGACGCTACGACTGCAATTTTGACATAAAGGTCAGTAATATTTGAAGATGTTTTCGTGTCCGTGAAGCGAACTGCTCTAATGTGAGGAACTGATTTTCAGATCTTGCACGCACAGCGAGCTGGATACAATGCTGTGATAGTTCACAACATGTACTCGGACAAGCTGCTCAATATGAACTACAGCAATGGTACGTCTCTTTTTATAAATTGTACATATTTTAAAAAAATCTTACATAATCACACCACATCGCACTGAAATGGCAACATTTTAAATATTTTTTCTTTATTTTCCAGAGACTATTGCAGAGGAGATTGACATCCCATCTGTATTCACCAGCTACTATGCCTCCCAAATTCTCAGGAATTTCATAATTCCAGAACAAGGGTAAGTAAAAACCATTCCAACGTTTTTTTTTTCTTATTTGTTTTTTATTTAGCATTAAATGTTTAGGACCAATGCATGATGTACTGACCTTTTCGGTGCTTATGGTAATGTTGGTTTCTGCAGGGCCTACGTGATCCTCAAGCCGGAGTTTGCTTTTCCACTCTCGTACTACCTAATTCCCTTCACTGGAGTAGTTGGCATGATCATGATTGTGATGTGTGTCGTCTTGGTAAGTATGCATAGATGTGACCGCTTCTTACTTACTTACTTACTCACTGTGACCAGTGGTGTCTTACGGGAACTCAAAAAAACAAACCCATCCGTGCACGTTGAGTATCAGTGTAATTCTCGCGTCATCAGCAACACTGTCTTTTTGTTTTGTTCAGATTATACGATGTGTGCAGTACAGAAAAAGGATGAGGAAAAATCGTTTGTCCAAGGAACAACTGAAGCGGATTCCAATCCACAGGTTCTGTAAAGGTAAGAAGATTGCAACGTTTTACTACATTGTTTTTAGGAACATTAAGGCCCAACTGCTGTGATTAAAGTTTTGTTTGGGAATTTTATTTCTGTGATCTGTGGATCTTTTTACTTGCAGGACGGGTTCTTGTTCCAAAATGTCCCTCAAGATTCGAAATAGATAATGTGTCCCTTAAATTTGAATTATTAAAGTTGTTGACAATGTTTCTCCTCTATTGTAGGGGATGACTATGATGTGTGTGCAATCTGTCTGGATGATTATGAAGAAGGAGACAAGCTGCGAGTTTTACCTTGTTCACATGGTAAATATTTGATGTGGTCTTATCATGTTATTGTGTATGTTACAGTGCAAATGTGCATTGTGTACATCTGCCACACTTGCAGCTGCAAGCTTTTGTACTATTTGAACACAATGTACATGAATGTGCCCTTTCTTGCTGGTCAACATTTGTTCCCCTAGCTAGTTTATCTTCAAAAGTACAATATTGTACTCCAAGTGATCAAAATGTTCATACAGCATAAAAATTACCAATTTTCCTACTGCACTGCAGACCTTGTTGCTCACTGCCACTCTTTCTGCTTTGTCAGCCTACCACTGCAAGTGTGTGGACCCGTGGCTCACGCAGACCAAGAAGACCTGTCCTGTGTGCAAACAGCGCGTCACTCGGAACCCCACGGAGCACTCCGAGTCCGAGTCTGAGGGGGAAACCGGAGGACGTGGGGAGGAAGAACGAGGGGAGGGCGGAGCAGACACGGAGCGCACTCCTCTGCTTCGACCTTCCAACCCAGGGTCTCCCTCGGGGACCCCAGGGGCCTATTCAGCCACCACTACCGCCCAGTGCCTCGCCTCCCCCATACTCTGCGACTCACCCATCCTGGGTTATGAAGGCTACCACTCCACCCCGGAGGACACGGACTCAGAAAGTGATGACGCTGCTTTGGGAGAGTACAGGCTTCACACTGATGACGACGACACCGCTCAGCTCATTGGTAGGGACGGAGTGGAGGTCTGATGGCTGGAACATGGCTGCAGTGAGATTACTTAGTTTTACCTGAAGGGGGTCTTTGTGTCATCAGGCGTGCTGTCACACTGTGCGTTTAAATAGTTTGCAGATTTGTGGTTAGCTAGACATTTATTGTAACAGATTCTTTTACCCAGAAACCAGAGGAGGTCTGTTTGTTAGTGTCAAAGCACATGACGCCCTTGCATTGGTGAGTTTTACCAAAACCCTCATCTATACACACACTCTCACTCCTGGACTCCTTTATCTGACTGTAGACCTTCTTTTTTTTTTTTTTTAATGCATGTTTTAATCCGTAACTTGACCACGCCACGTGACCCAAACACTAGCGCTGCACACAAAGAATGGGCCACTGGAATCTAATGTTTGGTATAAATAAGAGTGTGAGCTTCAGCCTGTGTCACTAAACAGAATGAATACTGTGCTCACACTTGTGTACGGCTGTGGTGAGGTTAGTGCAGTTTGAAGGTTCTCTGTTGTCTTAATCCCAATAGTTTTATGTCTGACAGCCCTTTTTTCTTTCATCAGCTTTGTATCTTTTCCTAACAAGGATGTGCATGTGGAGGGAAAATGTTTGTCTTTATTTGATCTTTTATTGCCCGTAACTCTCTTTTGACATTTTTAAAGCTATATTTCAGTTCTTTGACGTGTCCGATTTTTCTCAAATTCCATAGTTAATATCGCAATACTAGAATATTGCAAAGATGTTATACATTTCTGCTGCTTTGTAAATTCTTATTGATGACTATGTGTGATCAGTTTAAGGAAAATATGTTTAGCTTTTTCCAGTTTGTCAAGTTGAACAAACTCAGGTTTTTAGTAACAAATTGAAGGTCAGTCCGTATTGTAAATTCATAACAAAATGATAATTAACAGGGTTTGGTCTTTTAAATAGTTTTAGTCATTTGAACCAGTAAGATGTAGCTTGATTCATATTTAATGGCTGTTTTTCCATTTTTATATAGACGGAATCATAACGTTTTGAGTCGTGGGACCCTGCAAGTGTTTTTAGGAAAAATGAGCATTGCCTTACATTGGCCTTCTTGTACATGTGTATGTTGAATATTTGGAAGTTGAAGGGAAAGATTTCACACTCCTTTTGTTTTCCTCTTGTCTTGCTATAGAATTTAATGCTGCTGGTTAGAAAGCTTTGATTTTGTTCCCTTGTCGGTAAATGTGCTCCACTTTTCTTTTTGTAGCGACGAACAGGACAGCGACGGCCTGTGTTTCCAGATGTTTAGTGCTCGTAGTAACACAGATAGCCAGCTCAGACATGTTTGATTTGCACCTCAATATTTACACGTGCTCATCAGCTGTCACACAAGATATGTTTTGTTTCTCTATTTCATGAAATGACCTGGATGGAGTTCACACTGTTGAATTATATAAAGAGCTGTTAAAAAAAAAAAAAACGTTCAAGCCAAACTGTTTCGCTGCTCCAAATAAATGTTGATACCTTGATCTAACATCGTAAATATACCGAGATTTTTGTTTTCACTGTTGATTACCGTGCAGGGTGTGGACATTTTTAAGCACAGTACAAACTAACCCACACTCTCTATTCGCCTCAATGGGATGATACAGATGTGATCAGTGTTTCCTCTGCGTTCATTTGTCTTTGCTCCACCGCAGTCAGAGAAATTGATCATTTTAATTTAGGGTAACCGTCCACTATGATAAGAATTTGACATTTTTAAGAATTGTTTTATCAATTAGAAAATGTATAACCTCAACTTAATCTATACCACATCGGACCAAAGCTATCCGTCCAAACACCACAACTGCATATGATAACGGAGGAAACACTGCACACGATGCAACCTTCTGTTGATTGTTTCAATAAGCTGCATTTAGTGTTAGAGGGGCATCAGTAGGACTCTGAAGTCATAACATTCCGTCTTTATATTTTTCTGAGGATTGATTAAAATACTAAACACTGTCAACATTTGATTGGGACTTGTTAGCAATACTCTGTCTTTAAAATAGAACAGTTTTTCCTCTATTTTTATTATTTGTACTGTGTGTTTCTTTTCTCTTTTTTGCTCTATATGTCTCAATTTTAGAGACGAATGAAAAAATACAATCCCCAAACTAATTATTCTATTCTTCTTTTAGAATGGGCCTACTAGTGTATCACACATAAATACAAATTGTACAGCCGAGTATGATTTTCATGTATAAAGCAGGTTGGAGAATCGGATGTCTGAACACAGTCTGTTTTACTGCATTTAATGTGTGATTTGTGGAAGATTAAATGATATTGAAACGGGACTGTGTTGACACTTTTTTCTTTAGGTGAGCGAAATAAAAAGTAAGTCACACTTTCCTTCCAGTGGCCTACATGATCATTTAGGTTTATTATAAAGTACATTTTACTAAATGGGTATGTTGTGCGCACATCTTCTACCTTTGTTAAATATTTATAAATAGATATAATAGCTGAAATGAATAAAGTATAATTCCAATACATACTGTTCTGATTATAGAATGAAATACTCTCCATTAAGATTAATAAAGATATACGGCTTTAGATAGTTTCAATATCTTCTTCGCCTTCTGACCCCAGTGTGCTGAGCCGTAAGTTGCAGGAGGTTTCGTTAGTAATAACCAAAAGACTAAGCTTTTGTAAATCCATGACTCACCTCGGAAAATGTTCTGGTAATTGCAGGTCTTTGGTTGTACTGGCATGTGCCTAATTAGCATTGAGCATGGACACCCTGCTGATTTCAGAGTCTTTCAGGTTCTTTTACTCTGATCAGTGAATCCAGTTAACCTTATGATCTTAAATATGTCTTTGTTATTTCCAAATGAACCAATATGTTAATACCATGGGTGGTGAGTCCTAGGCCACATGTCTGCTTTGGGTTAATCAAATACATTTCAATGTCATTTTCACAATGGCAGCATTAATTAAAGTTTACTTTCAAATCTCCACATTATTTCTCATTTTCACAAGTTCTCTGTTTAAAGTCAGAATGTCTTAAATCAATAGAAAAAGAGCTCGTATCAATAATACTTTTGTCTTTTCAGAGCTGTTTTGCTGGCGTGGTCCATAAGTAGTCGCCTGTCTTTAGTTGTAACAGTGATTAAGACTTCCCACAGTTGATGAATTCAATCATTTTAATCCCTCCTAACAAGCTTCATGTCTTTTCATTTTCAACATTTCATGTGCCTTTAATCACGTCACCTGCTGCTTTGAAGAAAAGACAATTCATGTGTGAGCTGAATAAACCTTCTCTAGATACGGTATGTGTGAGTAGGTTAGGCATTGGCTGGATTATGGCCTGTATAGGCTAGTGTGTTTCTTTAAATTTGTTCCATGCAAGCTGAGAAATGAATATTGGGACACCAGACACGTGGACATGGATTGTGATCGACTGAAGCAAAAGAACCTATAAAGAGTTATTCTTCAGTTTGCTTTTGGCGTGTTGCGTTTTGGGTTTAAAGCATTAGAAATATTTGGACCTTCTCTCTTTGCACTGACAAATGCAGTCGTAAGAAAAGATGGCTGGATCCCTGCCGTCATGCTCCTCTGTGCTGGCATCGTCTTTCTTGCTGTTCTTGACTGTATCTTCATTCGTGCTGCTTGATTCCAGAGAAGCTCCTCAAGACTACAATGAGGTAAGGTTCACACTTTTAGTTTGATCCATCCCTTTAATTTGCCTTTGCCACCTGACTCTCATCACTGAAAATGCAATCATAGTGATTTATTAAATATACCATAACAACTGATATTACATTTTGATAAGGACTTCTTGTTTTGTAATCAGTTTGAAATGGTGAATCATTCATTTTTTTTTTTTTTTTACAAATGTGAGATATAATTTGTCTTTATTAAAAGTTTTTTAATGTCAAATGACAAAGCACATTGTCACCAAGTTTAAATTGTCAAGTATTGCCCTTTGTTATTCCTAAAATGTATCTTCAATAGAGCAAGTAATAATTGTTTTCATGTTCATAGTTTTTTTCGGATAGTTCTTACCAACCACACCATATCTCCAGTCCTTTGGAGGACAGTGGGGGACCCGGAGGAGACTTTGCATTTGGATCCAGGGATGGCCAAACATTCCCACAACAAGTGGAATCTACTCGAATGTGGCCACGACTATTGCTGGATTATATGAGGCACCATTCAAAATTCAGAGGAAGGACAAAGAAAACCACGAAAAAATGATGTGTTTAGCAGTTTATTGGATTATGAAAGTAAAATAAAATAGTATAAGAGTTGAATCTATTAAAATATTGTGTGAATACCAAATCCTTCACTCTTGTTTTTTCTTTTACGCGTGTTCCACAATACCACTCACCTGCTGTTAATATTTAATCTGGAAGATAATAATGTTATGCACATAAAACAAGGGGTTCAAAATGACCTGAAGAGATTCTTCCAGAAGGTGATTCTAATATAAGATGTGGGAGACAGAGGGCTTCGGCAGTCTGAGTTTGATAAATTAAGTGTGAGTCTTCCAAAATTATACAATTCTATATCACGTGATGCAGCTCAGCCAATCAAATATGTGTATTCTGACAAGTTTCCTGACTTGAGTGAGATGTACACACACCGTGACACACGGGGGATAGACGAGGACATGTGAGCAAAGCAGGACTATTTAAGTGTGAGATGTGAAAGTCAAATCATAGGACGATTTCCAAAAGAGAAGAATGGCCAGAGAGACCAGAGTCATTAGACTGACTGGACAGACCCATATAGGTGAATTCTTACCACATTAATTTCTCTTTTTAGAAGATGAGAAAAAATATAATATTGTGGATTTTTCACTTCACCCAGAATGAACTGAGTTTAAAGCTGCAGGGCAATTCAGTGAAAATAATTTTTCTAAAATGAATTTCGGTACGTAATACATTTTTTAATCCAGCCATTATTTTACTTGAAATGAGAAGAACATTTATTTATGTATTTCTATGTATTATTTATAATCCATCCAGTTAAATTTGAAAAGTGAGAATAATAATTGATGTGTACTTTCTTTATTTGATTTGGCAGTTGTTTACTACACAGAGACATTACTACTACTAGACTTCTTGAATATAGATATACCCAAATTATATATATATGTGGGTTGGTTCATATATTTGAACAGTGAAGACATATATGTGATTATTGATATGAATACATACATCTTATGCACACATCTGTGATTTACATTAAAATACAATTATTAGCTTCAACATCTTAGACCGCACTGACACCAGTGAGTCAGATATTAGAAACACAACATTGTCCACAAAAAAAGAATAATAATTACATTTGATGAAATCGTGAAGCCATTAAAAAACCGCTTATTGGGTTAAAAATGTTTAATCAGTGTAAACATATTAATTCCCAGAGGAAACAGTGAATTATTATGTAATACTTGCAGACAGTGTGGAATAACGTTACTTTAAGGGGGAAGTTAATAACATTCTGATCCACACTTCATACCAGTTGGTGGCGCTAATGCGCCATTTTGTTGTTTGATTTCCGCCGCTTACACATGTAGAAGAAGACAAGGAACGGGGAAAGTGGGGGAAGAACACGCACATCACTCCAGGAAATAATAATTTTAAGGTATCAATGTGCTCGTTTGTATTGTGTAAAGGTTGGTTAAACTAACAGAGGAGTTGTCGTTCTCGTCTTTAGAAAACGAATAAACGAAGAGTCTCTTGCATAAAACAGATGAGGATGTTTATTTTCTAGTTAGCTAACGTAGCCTGTTAGCTAACCCGCACTACAACAACTTCTCCCTTTGTTTCGACGTGGGACTCTACACCTTTATCCGCACATGTGTAGCAGCTTTCTATCTCATAGTCGTTGGTAATTTGGATGTCAAACTCCATCTGTAAATGTTGTTGTGTAAGACACAGACTTAAAACCAACGTTAGCCGTGTGGGCCTTAATGTCTTCACCTTCTAGCTTTTGTTTCTCCCAATTAAAAATCAATTCCTCCACAGCCGTGTACATGATCAGATCAGCGAATGGTCACATGTTTAGTGTGTGTGTAAGTTAACGTTAGCTTTTGCGACTAAGCTCACAGTCATGTTAACAACAACCCTACCAGACCAAATCGTGACTTAAATGAACTTTCCCCCCCTCTCTTGGAGATGGGAGACAGTGACGATGAGTACGATCGCAGGAGACGGGACAAATTCAGACGGGAGAGAAGTGACTACGACCGTTCAAGAGAGAGAGAAGACAGACGCAGAGATGACTGGAACGACAGGTAAGACGGAGAGATGTGGGGATTCAGCTAAAGCCCATGTAGACATCTCAACTCCAACTAATTTCAAAATGCAACTAAATGGTGGCTCTCTGGTGCCCTCTCACACTGAGAATATTTGTTTGATTTGAATGTTTCTGTCCTGTTTCCTGAAATGAATCTTCCAGAGAGTGGGATAGGGGCAGGGAACGACGCAGCCGCGGAGAGTACCGGGATTATGACAGGGGGCGCCGGGAGAGATTCACCCCACCCAGACACGACATGAGTCCCCAGCAGAAACGCATGAGAAGAGACTGGTGAGATTACCTGCAACACAAAAATTAAGTCTTTGCAACTGTTACCTGCTGTTCTTACGGTCTTTTATCTGTCCCTGGCAGGGACGATCATGGCGGAGAACCTTACCGTGGGGGGTACGATTTGGGTTATGGTGGAGGTGGAGGTGGAGGTGGTGGTGGTGGTGGAGGAGGAGGAGGAGGAGGAGGAGGAGGAGGAGGAGGGGGGCCCAGCTATGGCCCACCACAGCACTGGGGTCATCCTGACCTGCACCTCATGCAGCCTCATCATGGCATCCCTATTCAGGCGAGGTGAGTAATGGAATCAGGGGTTGAGGGAGTTAAATGTTGTTTTACACGTATTTAGGGGTTCAATATCAAACTTTTTGATAATTCCTGCAACCATGTTATGTATGTCTGTTCGTGAATGTTAATGACATTTTAACAAAACACAACAGCCTGAAGAAAACGGAGATTTGACAGTAAGACAGTACGTTTTTCACCTCAAACTGTTTGAAGTACAGAAGTTAGAATGAAAGACGAGCGAGAAAATACATTCAGCAAAATGTTTTCTGTTCTCTCATCACACAAGTTAATGCATAGAATATGAAAAGCTACTACTTCTGTTTGCCCGCTCAAAACTCCATCCGACTTGTGTCTCTTTTCCATCAGGCTCGGTAACATCCATGACATGGATCTGGGTCCGCCCCCTCCCATAATGAAGAGCTTTAAAGAGTTCCTGTTGTCCTTGGATGATTCAGTGGAGGAGACTGAGGCGGTCAAACGCTACAATGAGTACAAGATCGACTTCCGCCGGCAGCAGATGCAGGACTTCTTTTTGGCTCATAAAGATGAAGAGTGGTACGAAATCAGTTGCCTTTACTAATAATGAATATTAGTAGCTTTAAATGTAGCCGCGTTATCGTCATGCTTATCAAGGAAGTATACTGTAGTCATTCTGTGATTGTCATCATCAAAGTTTACATCATTATTGCATTAGATATAATTGTTTTTCTGATAACAATCTAGTACTATGGCCCTGGTCCAAGGGTTGGTGTATCATCGGGGAATTGAGGTACTTGTATTTATTTGGTGACGCACAAGTCGAATAGTTGCTGTAACAAGAGAACATTACCCCCCCACTTGACCCTTTTTGGCATGTTTCAGTTGCCCAGGGACAGTTCCACCCATGTAGTTGGACCAGGCTAACAATAGATTGTTACCAATCACTTTTGTCACACTTGCAGTTTAAAAAAGAAGAAAATCAACCCAAATGCAACCTTCGTGCACATATAATTGTTTAGTTTGATTATAAATGCATTGTAAGAGGTTGAACAGAGGGTATCGTGGGTGTTTCGAGAACCTTTGTTTGACTAAATGAAGTCCTACATAAAGTACATCTACAGCAGTGTAACAACCCTGCTATTCACAGTCATGTAACTGAAATATTTACCTACGTTTTTTGTTCAGTTACATGTAGCTTTGACCTAAAAGTCATCCTCATTGTTTGGGTGGATTTTCTTTTTCCTCATTAGTGATTTAACTAAGCTTTCCCAGATACACAGTTTTAAAATGCCTGTTAATGCTTATTACACTTATTTCACAGGTATCATGCAAAAAATATTCTGTTTTGCCATAACCCATTTTTCTTCCCTTCCCACTACTACGTTGACGACGGTTTTTCGAAGATGAGAAAAAGTGCAACTCATCCGCAAGAATCGGTGTTAGACAGCGAGGGCAGGCACTGCGCACAATGCAGTTGCTCTTAGACACACAGTACCAGGCATTTCAGATAGACAGTCAAGTAGTCTTTCGCGCACGGAGATTTTTTTTTTTTTTCTTTTATGCTTTTTTTCCACGCTACTTTCTTTTTCTGTTCGGATCAAATCGAATCCCAAAACCAAATTTGTGTGCATACAGACACACCATTTGGGTGAAGTGGAGCGCATTTTCACAGAAGAGACCCCCCCTCTCAGTATTTATTTGTTAATAAACTGGCAGAGCAAAAGGTAACTGTAGTCCACTCAATGATCAACATTTTTGATGTGAAATGCTGAATGTGAATGCTTCATTTCATAATCTCTCTGTTGTGTTTTCCCCTTATTTTTTGGTGAGTTAATCTAGTCAAATGTACAATAATTAGCTATAATAATCACTAATAATCATGCATACACTGAATGACCTAACACAAGGACTAGGCAATACAGAAATCACAATCTTCATTATGATCTGTGTAGATATTTAAATTCCCAACAAACTCAATTATAAATGCTTTTTTTTCTTGAACATCTGGTAAAAAAAACGAAATTATAATGTGCATATAAATCATATTTCTGGAATCTTATGACACAGCTGCAATATAGATGTATAATATGCATTTTTGTTCTCTAACTTTTGCACCTCGTTCATCCCAACCCCCGTCATCTCCTCCCAACTTTTTTGTGGACCCCGACTCTGGACACAGGTTCAGGTCCAAGTATCACCCCGACGAGGCCAGCCGGCTGAAGGCAGAGGCCCAGAGTGCCCTGCACAACCGCCTCAATGTCTTCACGTTCCTGATGGAGAACAGCTGGTTTGATAATGTCTCCCTGGACATTGAACAGACCCCAGTCATCATCAAGGTTCTGGATGCAGGTGAGACTGTAATAACTGACTAATCCCTAATGAAAAGGCCCCCCCCCCCCCCCGTCATCAGTTTTAACATAAGCCTTATACCCTCTTGCTTGCCTTCAGCTGTGATAAAGATGGAGGGAGGGACAGATCATGATCTTCGCATCTTGGACCTGCCATCTGAAGAGGAGGAAGAAAGGGAGAAGTCGGCGTCTGTTGCAGGGGCAGGCGCCGAACCTCCGAAGAGAGAAGACCTCAAATCCTTGGACGGCGATCGCAAGCCTTCAGTAGAGAAAGAGAAAAATGAGAAGGTATGTTCTGTTCTCTGTGAGTCTCCGCCAGGCGGTCGAGGTTTCTGTGTTGATGACGGTGAACTGTGCCACAGGAGGAGAGCGACGCGGCCGGCACAGAAAGAGCTGCTGCAGCAGAAGGGGAGGGTGTGAAAGAGGAGGCAGAGAAAGAAGCCGCCAAAGAAGAGCTGCCTGAACCCAAGAAAGTGAGTGTTGCTTCCATTATTAAAATGATTTGCGAACCAGAGAAAGAAGCTAACCAAATAGCTCCGATCGTTCTCTTATTCATTCATCAGCCGAGAAGAAAGAGAAAGCGCAGCGGAGACAGCGATGATGAAGCCAGTGCCTCGGAGAGCGACTCCGACTCGGATTCAGACTCAAATTCCAACTGCTCTGATAAACCCGTGAAGAAGGAAGAGGTGGAAGACAAGGATGACGAAGAGGAGGAAGAGGAGGAAGAGGAGGGTGAAGGTGAGGAGTCAAATTCACAGTGTCTGATTTTTCTCCCCAGGTGGACTGTACAGTGTCTACGTTCCCAGTATTTGCAATTCATTTTTTTTCTCCTACCAATCTACTCTCTCCCATCTGGTGCTGAAGAGGAGAAACCAAAGGAGAATGCTGAAGCAGACAACAAAGAAGAAAAGAAACCCAAAGATGACTCTCCCAGGCCGCGGCCTCTCCACAGGACCTGCTCTCTGTTCATGAGGAGCATCGCTCCCACTATTTCAAAGGCGGAGATTATTGCTGTGAGTTGAACACAGATGGCAGATGGTTGGTTTTAATGGACCGGGACGTGTAGAATCACTGAGGGCGCTCAATAATTTGTGTCTTTGTTTGAACTCAATATGCTTTTATGTTTTGTTTTTTTCCCTCTCTCAGCTTTGCCGCCGTTACCCTGGCTTTCTGCGTGTGTGCTTGTCTGACCCCCATCCAGAGCGCAGGTCGGTTAAAACAAACAAACAACAAACACATTCTTTTAACTTCTTGATCTGAAAATGATGTTTGTCGGATTCATTTACTCGCACATTGTGTGAAGCAAAGGACTGCACCATGATTGCGCAATAATGGTGGAATGAACCTTGTGCTGTTGCAGGTTTTTCAGACGCTGCTGGGTGACGTTTGACCGCAGCGTCAACATCAAAGAGGTTTGCTGGAACCTCCAGAACATTCGAGTAAGTGTGCCGGGCTCAGATATTGACGCTACGGTCTTCAAGAGACGGTAAAATGCAGCATAGCATGTGTTGCAGAGAGTGTCAAATAACTTGCAGCAGGTTTTGTGTTTTCTGAACTCTAAACTCATCTCAAAATGTTGGAGTTAATGGAGCCTTGGATAGTCCTTTGCACCTGTTTGTATTACTAATCTCCTAAATAGCAGTTGCGGCTGTTAAACCTCTGTTTTGCTCTCTTACCTTTTAACAGCTGCGTGACTGTGAACTGGCACCAGGGGTGAACAGGGACCTGGCTCGGAGGGTGCGTAATATCAACGGCATCTCTCAGCACAAGCAGGTGCTCCGCAACGACATCAAGCTGGCTGCCAAACTCATTCACGCCTTGGACGAGAAAGGAGACCTGTGGAGCATCAAGTCCCAGGAAGAGAGGCGCAGAGAGCGCGCAGAGGTACGCCGCTGGTCGGCAATTACAATCTGAATAGATCGGTTCGCGAATGATCCTGCTGTAACTGAATCGTACGCGTATGTGTGCTGAAACAGCTGCCGGCTCAGAACCCCATCTTGAAGAACATCACAGATTACCTGATAGAGGAGGTGAGCGCTGAGGAGGAGGAGCTCCTGGGCTCAGGGAGCGGGATGGGTTCTGAGGAGAGCACCAAGGAAGGCAACCCGGCGGAGACGACTGTGGAGAGGGATGACAAGCTAGCCAAGGTTTGACCCTCGCAGTTATGAGTACAGTTGCATTGTACAATGCATTGTATGTCACCTGTACATTTACGGCCCTCTTTTGAGAGCAGATTGTGTTATTTGCGTAGTATGTCTGTCATTCAGATGGCTGGCTAACTACGGAATAAGATCTATAATTTTATGTTTCTCCGGCATCTGCTTTGTTCCAGGTTTTGGATCGTCTGATCTTGTACCTGCGTGTCGTGCATTCAATCGACTACTACAACACCTGTGAATACCCCAGTGAGGATGAAATGCCCAACCGCTGTGGCATGATCCATGTACGTGGACCCATCCCTCCTAACCGCATCGCACATGGAGAAGGTCAGCGTGTTTCCCCTTGTTTGTGTGGGAAGAGTGAAAGTAAATATTATACGAAGAATGTGTGTTCCTTTGGAGTTGAAATGCATATTTCTTTACTGTACTTTTGTTTTTGTTTTTCTACAGTGCAACAATGGCAGAAGATGATGGAGGAGAAGCTGAGTCCTTTGTTCAGTTTAAAAGAAATCCTGTCTGAGGACGAGGCAGGGAAGATGGGCCGCAAGGACCCCGAGGAGGAGGTTGAGAAGTTTGTGAATGCCAACACGCAAGAGTTGGGGAAGGACAAATGGCTCTGCCCGCTAAGTGGCAAGAAATTTAAGGTGAGTGCTTGTTAAACATGTTGAGGTGTTATTATCTGATTTTGACTAAATCTCCTCAAAGGTTTGACATGTTTTAATTCATATACTGCATTATTTTGCTGCTTCATTGTTAATGTGTATTTTTTTTTTTTGCATTTCAAATGAATGTCAAGGGCCCCGAGTTCGTACGAAAGCACATCCTGAACAAACATGGGGACAAAATTGACGAAGTGAAAAAGGAAGTGGTGTTCTTCAATAATTTCCTGATGGACGCCAAGAGACCGTCGCTGCCTGAGATGAAACTTCCTCCTCTTCCAGGCCCAGGTCAAGAACAACTCACACAGTCCTAATCAAGATTTTAGTACTTCAACAAAGACTGACTGAATATATGAATCGTTTCACTGGGGTGCACCGGGGCTTAAATAATCAATCACATTTTCTCCACAACAATATGAACTCTTTTTTTTCTGATTTTGTCTACAGGTTTGCTTTCTCCCAGCATGCCATTTCCTCCTCAAGGTCCTCAGGGTCCAATGGGCTTTGGACAGCCTCGTCCACCACTGATGGGCTACGGTGGTATGTTCTCTGTCTGTTCTTCTGTTCAGTGGAAATGTTTGTCAATCAGACCACTCCTTTTGGGTTGATTCTGAGTCCTCCTTTCCAACAGGCGGACCTCCTTACCCTCCCAACCAATATGGAGGAGGCAGAGGCAATTATGACAACTTCCGCGGACAAGGTGGCTACCTGGGGAAGCCACGCAACCTCAGGTGAGACCACTGTACGTGTGATCTTTATTATGCTATGAGCTGTCTCTATTTTTTGCGTTTGGAGAATATTGAACCTCTTTTTTTTTATGATCATTTCTTGTCTTTTTTCCTCGGGTCTTTGTTTGTCTCTTGCACCCTCAACCACCTCAGAATGTCCCGCGGTGATCCACGCAACATCGTCGAGTACCGTGACCTGGATGCTCCAGATGACATGGACTTCTTTTAGAAGGTTCACTTGGTCCTTTCCGTCGTCTCTCTCTTCCAGTGTTGTGTTCTTTTTCTTTGTTTTTTGTAGTGGTTAGAATTTTTCTTTTCTTAAATATTTTATTTTGTGATAACTGTGCAACCAGAGAACAAACGTCCGCTGTAAATTGTTTCCTCAATAAAGTTGTGATCAAACTACATTAATATGCATTTAATGATACATCAAATAAGATTGTGTGATTGGAGCAACAAAATGACACAGAAAAGCAGCGAGTCCGACTTTAAAGGACAAGATAGGAGTTTATATCTGACAGAATGTGCTTTTTTGTTCATGATTTTCTTTGTGGCTCGTGTCTCCAGAACCCAACCCTTTTGGTTCACAGATGTAAAATGTCGCCCTCTACTGGGTGAACCATTGACTTACACGTGTGCGTGTGTGCTGGCCATCTCATTTTAAACAGCTGCCAACTAAAAGATACCTGCAGAAGCCTTGCAGTGGTACAAGGAATATTCAATATTCCTTTAAGCAAGGATAAAAATACCGCCATGTATGATTAATCCAATTACAAATGAAATGGGAAAGTTGTCATTCTGAAGTTGGTCCTGTCATGCTATCTAGTCTCACTTTTGTTAGGATCTCATTAACACAATTTAATAATGAACCAGCGGGGTTACTTGGAGCAAACATGCTAATACAATTCAACACAAGCAAGGATTTTTTATTTCACGCATGTCTTTTCATCGCACATTGTCAGCGATTGTAAAATCACATTAGAAATGCACTACACTTTTAAATACGTTGTGAAATTCATGACAGAATAGCGTAACAAGATACCAATGTTTCAGTGCTTTGTGAACACACAATCCCACACACTGGGAGTCTTGATTATTTAAGGCACATGTTCATGTTAAATATTTTCAAATGGAGTAGAGTATGAACAAAGAAAGCTGCAGGATCCATCGATTGTTGAAGATGAAGTTCATCATTAAAGACAGCTTCACAGTTCATTTGGAAGGGAAATGTCTAAATAATCTGGAGCTTGTGACTTTCAGCAAGTCCACAGCTGACCTTGTGTTCATGGAATAACTTGGACAGGCACTCCATGTAAAGCCTGTGATAGTGGTCGACCTCCTCCTCAGTGGGTGTGACGCGCTGTGGCACTGAGATTGGACTTCCCACTGGAAGAAGCGGAGAGTTAGAATACAACGGGCAGAGCACAGGAAGTTGGGCTCACCTGCAGTATAAAGAAACACTCACCAACGGTGGTGATTGGAATCCTGTAGGGCAGGAATGCAAAGCGCTCGCCAATGAACAGACACGGGGCGAAACCCATAATCTTTTTAAACAGGTCCTGTAACCTCCGACCTAGACTGCCTTCTGAGAAAACCACCTGCCGGAAGAGATCATTCTCCCCAAATGAGTAAACAGGCACCAGATCAGCCCTGTGGAAGATCATCAGAGGTTATATCGGTGTGTCCGGTGAGTATATCGACATCCACTTGAAGCTCTTATGTTATGTGCTCTCACCCAAACTCAAGAGCCACCCTGACAAATCCCTTTCTCTGCCTCATTACCACCGCGTTGACTCCAGGAGAGGACGCCAGAGACTCGGCAGCGCCCCCTATCACAATCACCAATGCATTTCCCTTGCCTCTCTTTGAGAGGACGTGGCCAAGGCTTGGTTTGCTGACTGGACAAAGACCTGATCAGACAAAGTAAGACGGTAACAATCACATGTAGATATTGTTTTGTCTTCCATTTGCAGTCTCAATTGTATTTCACAAAGGTTTGAAATGGCCAATGTCAATAGTTCAGTTCGTTCGTTGAACATTGGTATAAATACCTGTAAACAAGGCGTACTCCCGAAAGAGCGGTACCCTGAAAAGTCCTGCCAGTATCGCCAGGGTGGCTCGCACCCCAGGAAACACCTCGGTGAAGCCACAGCTTTCTGTGCTGAAGCAGGTAAAGGCCCCAAGACTCATGATACCATGCGGATGACAACCTAAGATGTAGTTTTTGTTTGGATTCAGCTCGGCCGTCTTCACCAGCTGAACAAGGAAAATGAAGGAGTTGATCACAATCAATCTCTGCTGTTGGCCATGAAACCAAACCTATTTTCACTGAATGTTAAGTCATTATTGCAAGATTTAAAAAAATAAAAACAACACATGCTCATTACAAAGGTGCCATTTATGTGATTCTGCCTTAAAAGAATCGCAGCAGACGATTGCAAGAATACTTTTGTTTTTCGAAACAGTCATGCTGCTGGCCAGCCACATTGAGTCACTGTCCCGTGGTGTTCCAACCAAATTTAATCAAATCAGATGATGAGAACACCAAATGTGTTGGATACAAAGGGATACTTACTTTGATTGGGAAAAAATCTCTGAGGTGCTCCCAGACCCTCCACCGCCTCACAAATGTGTTTTTCCTGCCCCCTGATGGAGACGTTAGAAATGTCAGACTACACTAACTGTTCACAGTGGGCCTCATATTCTTATTGTCGTAGGATACTGTTTTTTGCACTTAGTATACAAAAAAAAGAATCAACATAGGCTGTGACTCCAGACTACACTACAAAATGTCAAACTGAAAACAGTGTTTACGGTGTATACACAACGCAACACACAAAGGAAATGGAGGAACAACTGAAACAAATGCATCATGGGAAAATAGTTCATGTATGGGATTCTTCCATTTTTGTGGGTGCTTGAGTGACGTATTTTCTTTTACCTCTTTCAGGGGTTTGCCAGTCCACCACCATCCATATGAAGTACAGAGTGGGGAGCGGCCACAGTGAGGTAAACATAAGGCACACCATCAAGATAATACAGGCCACTGCTGTAGTGGTGTTGTGCCGTGTTGGACAGTACCAGAGTCCATGTGTTGGAGGCACAAGAGACGTCTTAGATTAGCGCAGATACAAATGAATACATTGTTGTTTTACAGATTCAGTTGTGAATTAATAGGTGAGCTAATGTAACTATAGCAACAATGATCATTTGACATAATTTCTCATGTTGTGTTATACAAAACTCAAAAACAGTAAGTGTAGTTGGATCTTACCTAAGGTGAGAAAGGATATCACCCATTGCAGAGTACTCACTGCCTCTAAGAATTCCTTCCACTGAGTTTTCTCTTTAGTCATTCCTGCAACCTGGAGGCAATCGATAACATTTAAACTGTACTTTCATTCAATAAATCATATACTTTATGCCTGTGGAAATTGAAGTTGCTTTATCCAAGATAATAATGATAAAGTCCACCTTGTTGTAGAGATCAGATTGCATGAGAAATGAGCTGCTTTTGCTCTAAACTCCCTTTAGAGAACTCAGTCTTAAAAACTTGTTACGCAGGTAGCAGCCTGCATAACTGAAATAACTTACTCATGAATAAGCTGACAGCTGAACCTGTACAGTTTTAATTTGTTCACAAATAAAACATCAGACCACAAAACACTTTGCCTAAAAGTCATCAAGACAGCATAAAACTACTTTTATGACCATACTGCTCAGCACAAAGCTTAATACTTTACCTTGCTGGAGTTTATTCCCAGGTTTATTTGAATAGATGCAGATTCAACAGTTGAGGTAAAGGTCCACATGCAGGATGCACTTTGACCAGATCATGTAAAGCTGCTGATAACAAATCCACTCCCCCGAAGCAAGCAATGTCCGAGATAAACATTACGTTATTACTTTATAAGTTTTATAGTTGGATACTTTATTATTTGCTTCTGCGTAACATCTCCTGGAAATGCACTTATTTCATGGTCATGTCGGTGTTGTGTGTCTCTTTCGTTGTTGGTCACTCTAGTGGCCAAAAACATTATGTGTCAATCTCTTCTGATGGTATTATTGAACTTAATAATACAAAAAAAAAAAAAAATGCAAATATAAAAGTAGACTCGGCTATTTATCTTTTCATGAAGTAACACAAATTTCTCTTTTGCAAAAATGCTGCTCTTACTTTTTTTTTTCAGTGCTTGTGCACAAACATGTATGGAGACGCAGCCAACCCACACATTGTGAAATAAGATAACCCAGTCAGTTTTATGGGCTGTCTGTATCGAAAGATGTGATTCAACAAATCTTTCAGATTTGGCTCCCCTTCCTATGTCACATGCAGGCTCATTAGAATACACTGCCTCCCCCCAATCTTACTATCTCCACCCACACCTTGACAACTACCTTTGCTGAGATGCACCATATTTTTCTCTTAAGCCAGTCAGAGCAGAGATAAAATATATTTTTTTCATGTAAACATGTTTTAGTAGAAACCCAAATTACAACTGAGCCTGAAAATCAGCATTATATGTCCCCTTTAAGCTACTGTTAGTGGAGCTTTGCTGGGAGTTATGAGACGTCACCAAACTCTGTGAACCAATGAGAATGGCAGCAGTGGAAGTTGTCCCGCCCTAACAGGTAAAACAAATGCACCAGCAGGGCGAGGGAGATGTCAATCACGTGGAGTCTGTACATGCTCACACAGTCCTCAGTAGAGGTTTAATCAGGCAATGTAAGTGAAAGCACCTATGGGGGTGAACTATGGATGTGTAGGGACTTCAACATTTAATCCCACCCCCCCCATGTGTGTGTTGAATGGTAACAACATTTTTTTACTTTGAAATGAGATGGTACAGTAGTATATTCTAATTCATTTTAGAATTTACATTTAGACAGGTACTTCGAGGATGTTTTAGCTTTTCAGAAAGACAATTGCTTTTTTTCCCTACAGCTATAAAACTAAGTGGCTAATATAAGTATATTGTTGAGGTACTTGCAGTATACTTGAGTATATCCATTTTCTGCTACTTTATACTTCTACTTCACTACAACTCAGGACAAATTGTACTTTTTAAACTCCACTACATTTATTTGATAACTTCGGGTAGTAGTTACTTTGCAGATTCATATTACAAAATCTAAGCAACAAATCAATTCTGATGTATTGTTATGGATAAAGTCTTTATTGAACCCTTATTGGGGAAATTCACAAGCTACATGTACATAATGAAAAATAAGCTTCATCTGTACCAGCTGCAACATTCGAGTAATTAACATATTAATGCGTCCATAATTATAATTCAATAATATAATATACATATTTATGAAATGGCCCATTCTTCATAATGAGTGCTGTTGCTTTAAGTGTATTTTGATGCTTTTGTACTTTCATTTTGAAGAAAGGACTCTACTTGTAACACAGTATTTCTACATTGTGGTGTTGCTGCTTCCACTAAAACATCATGAGTACTCATTCCACCACTGCTTGGGTATTCAGTTATCTGCTCCAAATTACTTTGACCAATGTCTGAAGACAGTTTAATCAATCGCTGAAATATTTCGGCGTTGAGATGACCCCTCACAGACAAACTTTGACCGCTGTGCAGCTCTGTCTGTGGCGTTGACAGTCCAAAGATTATACAGATATAGCCTCTATGATTAGAGAGGCCTGTGCTTCACCTTTACCGTCTCCCATGGACTTTAGGGGGCGTGTCAGTCTCATACAGGCCATGTGTTTGGCTAGTTAGTCATGTGACACCTCCATCCCCAAAAACACCACATTTGTATGTCGATAGTTACAATTTCCCCTACCCCAAAGTCAAGGAAAATACATTAAAATACTAAATTGAGACTATGTTTTCCTTTGTACAGTCTGTCTCTGCAAGCTTTAATTGAACTGGTCATCTAGATCCAGTCCAAACAAAATACAACACCAATGTTAATACGAAGGCTTAGCCTACTTTAAATGTCTGTGGGTTTATTGCGAGCTTATTTTACACTTATACAATTGTATCTCCCACTACATCACTAAAACGCTTCTATAATATTCCCATACTTGTTACATTTCATATATTGTTTGTCCTCGTGTATGCTGATAACATGGTCTAGGTTTATTATAGTTGCAAAATCGTCCGCTACTTTATCAAGAATCCATCCGGACATTTAATGAGCCTGCTGCTGAATCCTTCTGCTAAATATGAGCCGTGAAGGGAATTTTCATTTCGGTCCTCCGATAACAGCCAGAAGATAACAGCCTCTCGTCGCAGTTGGACTCAAAGCCACCTCGGATGCTGCTTTTTCTCTCTCTCTCTCCCTCTCTCTCTCTCCCTCTCTCTCTCTATAAACAACCACTGGTCTGCTTTCAGGAAGTACTGTATGAATATTAATATGGATGCAAACACTCAGTGCGGATGCCCAGCGCTTGAACCAACACAGGCGCGCTGATCTCTGCGCATTTTTTTGTTTTTGTTTTCACGGTTTTTCTTTTCTTCCAATTTTTCCGTTCACGCCTGAACTGAAAGCATGTTAGTTTGGCGGAGGTCACGCTGGAGCCCTTTTTGAAGCGCACGGGGATGGCGTGTCACCTGCGTGTTTTGCAGAGGATCCTTTTGTAACGTCGCATTGAACTGCATCATGGATTTCGATCAGATCTCACACCGGCCAGGCTACACCGAGCCTCGATAGTAGAGGGCTACAGCGCGCTGCTTGTCACAAAAAAATGGAAGACCTTTCACGTCAAGAAAAGGCGTCAGTACGGTGATATGCGTCTGAATAGCTGATTTTTCCTTTCCACGTCAATTGACACATCTGGGAAAGGATTTTTTTCCCTCCCCTCCCCGTCTACCAAGACAGCTGTGTCATCAACAACCGGCGTGGTGTTGTTGTTGTCTGGTTTTTACGAGCCCGGGCAACTGGATATCGGCACAGTCTGCCTCTGCGCCAGCCATATAGGCTACCCCGTAAACAAGGTAGGTCTCTTCGATAATATGGTGTTTTTGCTCTATAAATGATCGGATCAGTCGCTTACATCATCTAGCCTGTATGTAGACAGCTGTCACAGTCTCAATGCACTGTCTGCTTAATTAGCAGCGGGGAAGATGGTGCTGTATTGCGGAGGGGGGACGCACGGGGCCTGATGGCATTTCACGGGTGAATTTCAATAAACACAAGGTTGACAGCGAGCCGCTGCGTGCTCACAAGCCAAATTATTCAACCTTGAAAGGCTCACAGCCCATGACGGTGGATATAAGGCCCGTGTTTTAGCCCCAAATCCGAAAGAGATGGCGAGACCTGCCGCGCAGCGCAACCCACAGCCCGCGTTTAAGTTCAGTCGTGACAAGACCTTATAAATATTTCACCAAAAAAACAAGCCATCAGCTGACTGGTGATGCTGGAGCATGCACGGCGTTATTCATCACACACCAAAACAGAGCCTCCATCTGCAAGGCCATGATGGAAAACATCTGCATGTTTACGGATGATAAGGCTATATAGCAGGGTGGTGTGATGCGCGCGTGTGTGTGTGTGCGTGTGTGTGTGAGTGAGAGAATGGGCGGCAGTTAATGTGATTGTGAATACACTTGGGGTGAGTGTGTGCGTGTGTGTGTGTGTGTGTGTGTGTGTGTGTGTGTGTGTGTGTGTTTGTTTGTGCGCAGCCAGGTGAGGATGTGTTGGCGAGTCTTTGAGGTGCGGGAGCGGCAGGCTTCTGGATGAGGGGAGGGAGCCTCGAGCATCACATGTGGTTTTAGAGTAGGCAAAAAACAAAACATCCACTGATAGCCTACCCGATAAACTGCCGCAGTATCCAACCTTAGAGCCTCCGGATCCAAAAGGGTCGAGGGGTCGTGAATTAAACGTGGAATTAAGTCAATACTATTTTTCCCCCTTTTTTTCCGGGCGTGACTGCCACTCAAAACGAGCATTTTTTTCTTCTTCTTCTCCGCCCCCCTTAGAGAAATACCAATAAAGAGTAGTTGTAAGGCTGCGAATATGAACACGTTTGTTCTAGTTATTTCTCTACCTGACTGGCTTTAATCTCTCTTCCAATGTTACTTAGAATAATCAGAGAAGGTTACTTGACTTGGCTGGAGATGGACATTTTACTTTGAAAGAACAAGTCATGTCAGTTAGTAAGGCTGTCTTTGAAACTGTAAAAGGATTGGGTAAAAGGAATAGTACCGATATTCCTGTGCAAATAGTATGATGGGTTTTCTTTAGGGAGGATGCTCCAGCACGTTGGATATTTCACCACCTGCCTGACATTGAACTGGAATATAAATTTCAGTCTATTGACCTTGGAGCTTAATGGCTTCAAGTCTTGCTTATGGGCGAACAGATACAGGTAAACAGGATCGGATATGTGACGGTCTCTTGTGCTGTTTGGTTTATGCACTCCTTGGTACGAACAGAGGAGAGCGGGGATGGTTCAGAGCAGCTGTGTATTCGGGGTCAGTGAGTGCAGGCTGTGAGCCACACATACTGTGCAGTGTGTCTTGAATGCAGAGAGAAAACCGGGGCTCGTTAACTGCCGTTGCTCGCTTGGTGATCCCTAATTCAGTCCAGAAATGTGATTACATCAAGGAATGGCAGCTCTTATGTGGCAGCTCAGTCAGTGTGGAAACAAATGAATATGTTTCTTTACTAAAAAAAAGAAAATTATAAAAAAAAAAACACACCACAAACTTTGGGTTGGAGTTAGTGGATTTAGGCAGAGCTTGTGATTTATTTATAGAAAGAATCATAACTGACCACTGTTTCCAATAAAGGAGAAAGGATTCTGAATGCATTTGAGCTTTTCTCCATGAAGTGGATGATTCAGTTGCTCTGATCGGCAGTGTGCATCATGTCTGATTCCAAAAAGGATGAGTAATTCAGCTTGGAGTAGAATACACAAGCATACTGGACCCAGAGAGGGCGAAGGAAGGCCCTCACAGGGCCAGAGAGGAGAGGGACCGCCGGGAAGCAAGGGACTGATGGACGTGCGACAGACGGGGCAGATGCTGACATTTCAAGCCCATCTCTCTAGTCGAGTGGATACCCCTGTCAGGATGAGCAGTAATGGAATTTCTTTCGTTGTTGCTGTGGGATTCTTGGAGCACCCAACAGATTGTTTTCCTAGCGTTTGAGCCGGAGCAGCTTAGTAGGTTGGTAAAAGTAATATAAATGGCTACTACTGGCCTCTCATGCAGGTGTTTCAAAATCAATACCACAGTACAGGTGTTTCACTGGCTTCAGTGTGCGTTGTTGTTTCTTTAAAGGGCGAGCAGGTGCTTCTTCCACCTGTGGTTTCACCATCTTGATCCTCTCAGCTCCATCAGAGGGAGACGGCATCAGAAATGACGTAGGAAGACTGTTACCACGGCAGCGCGAGAGCATTGTGAGTGACTGCTATCAGTTGAAAAATGAAGGATTTATAAACTGTGTCTCTGGCTTTGTGCGTACACAGTCCTCAGTGATCGTCAAGACATTTCTGGTTATTTGGTCTGGGAAGTAATTCATTTTGTTTACTATGAGAGGACTTTAAAGTTAAAGTTTGCCCCCCAGTGGTTCTGGATTGAATCCTGCCACCGTGCTCTATCCCAACACTCTGCTTCACTTGCCCTGTGTGCTTACCTGATGAGTAAATAACACTCCAGTAAATGTGATTGAACAGGCCAGTAGAGCAGAAAGGATTAGTCACTTAATTGAATTGTTTATTGACAGAAAAATGATCTGCAACTATTTCGGTAAGACATTTGAAGACGTCACTTTGGGTTAGGGTTAGCTGCAGCCCAACAGCCAGTGCACGCTCTTCTTGACAACATGACTGGTTTCTGTTTAAAATCTGTACTGGTATCGTTGTAACTCAATATGTCTGTTTACATCTGTGTCTGCTCGGAGATGATGGGAAACTGGTGAAGTTTGTATTATTCCTCTTTGCATATGTAGAAGTTGGCTGCTAGTGCTATCTTACAATTCTATATTTTATGGAGACGATGGTTGAGTGCCATGACATGTTTTTTTTTTTTTTAAATCAGCAGGCTAGTTCATCTATTGATAAAGCACTAGACTCTTCTTTTTTTCTTGCTATTAAAATTTCCTTGTGTACAAAACATATAGCACTTCTAATTAGAAAGGGTGTTCGCAAAACTGGGGTATGTTCTGGTTTCACAGAGCTGAGAATATTGCATTCAAAGGTGGAAAAGTGTCAAAGTGGCGCTGCGAGACCTGCATGGGACATGCTGTAAAAGACTGAAATTTAAAACAGCGGATATCTCCCATTTAGTCACATGTTAGACTGGATCCTACACTTCCCATCATGCACCTTAATAACATATCTTTGTTAGATGCTACCTTACCGGTAAACCTCATGCTAACAGGCTGTAACGCAGGCTGTATGTCATGGATTTATGCAAGATCAAGTTTTGATAAACCGGGTGACATCATCAGGGTATTGTTTTGTGAGACTTGACAAAGCTCCTCAAAAAGACACTTGTTTTCACAGAATGAAAAATGTTGGAGTGCCATACACTGTAATCCTAAACCATCACAAATGTAGGTCAAATTGATTTAATTACCTCGACTACCTTTTTTTGTATCATTACCAAGAATGTCTCACAATGTGTATTTGTGAATGAGTTCCCATCAACATGAAGCCCCGTGTTTCTTGTGGATCAAATCAACCTTTTCATGCACTTGAGGCAGTCACAGTGTTGAGTTATAAATAAAATGCATATGTAAAGGTTCTCTCTAGCGTCTCCTTAGCGGTGACGCTAGAGAGAACTGGGTACAAATCCTGCCTTGGACATTGTTAGATGTCATCCCCCTTTGTCTTCTGTCTCTCCTGGCTCGTTACTCAAACATGCTGTCCAGTAAAGAGAGGGAGAACAAAACAATTGAATCCCATTAGTCTTTCTCAGCTGCATCTCCCTCTCTCAACTCCTCTCTAAACAGATATCATGAAGGCATACAGATTGCCTGCTCGCCTTGGAAAAATCGTTGTCATTTCTTTGTCTGATAGCTTTCTATTTTTTTACGTGATGCACTGGATACAGGGGCTAAAGAAAAAATAATCATGGCAATATTTTAAATAGACATCCCCTGCACCCACTTGCTCAACACATGACCACAGACTTTATTTGGGACGCATGTTGTTGGCTCGCTGGGTGCTTCCTACATGCGTGTCCCTTGTCTGACCGGAGGAAGTCTGCTGTGTGTGTGTGTGTGTGTGGACCAAATCAAACACTCCCTTCTAAATGCTTTCTTTCTGGATTGTAAGCATCTTACAGCATCCAGTCTTCATTGCAGTGTGTAGTCAAGAGTAATGATGCGTGGTAATGATTTCCTTTAGGCAACTCATCTTTGTTCATTTTCCCTCCGTTTTCCTCTCATTAAACCTTTCAAAGACATTTGCATGGTACCGTGCAAAAATAAATAAAGTTAGGAGCCAACAGTTACTTCTCTCTTGTTGGCACAGAGGTCCCAGTCTCCAGCCATGTTAATCACCACCTATTTATCTGTTTGTACCCAGGATCTTCCACATGGATACACACAAGTATCTGAGACAGAAAGCCAATATGTTAATATATGTTTGTGTGCCATTTGTATTCTTTTTTTATCAAGAAGCCCTGAGCAAAGTCATTTCAGCATCATTATGTGAAACAGTAATTGGCAAGATATGGAATTACTAGCGGAGCACGCTGTGGCTCTATTTTGAATTATACATGTTTCAGCATCCATAGCGGGTCCAAAGTGGTTTCTTGTGTGAATGTCCCTTTTTTCTCATTAGTGTGCTGCATTTATGCCAAAGACCTCCAGAAGACCTTGAATAATGCTCATTAAATCATTAGGAGACAGTAACATGTCATTTTTTTTCTGGCAGCATGTGTGTTGCAAAAATGTATTCTCCACAAACATTGTTGTCCTAACATGCCACTGCATACACGGATGTGAAAATGATGTGCAGCATAATGGTAGAAAGTATCTCACAGCGGTAATTCATTGTCTGAGACATTCGTAAAGGTCACCGGCAAAAACTCAGGCTTTGACAACCGTGTGTGAAATAGGTGAGTGTACACAGTGACTTCAGAAATGCAAATCTGAAAGCAGGGCGAACTAAGTGTGTGTTGTAAATGTCAGAGCAATCTTCATTTTTTACTGAAAAGAATCCTAGCTGATTGACTAGGTGGCAGCAAAAGGAACTCCAACATCTTTGTTTGGGATTTACCTGTGTTTTATCTCTATAGCATACTATATGTGGCGCGTCTACCCAATTTCTGTTTAGCAAGTATTTTTGTTGCATTTTGTCAAATTAAAAGCCCTGTAATAGGTTTCAAAATTGGGTAAATTAAGTTGAAATGTGAATGATTTCTTTCAAAATGGCCATTTTTCAACACAATTACAGACAAATTACCATTGCCATTTTAGAGCCCTGTGCCGAGAACATTGGTGCATCAGAAACAATTACGTGGTTTCAGTCGGCAGGTGAGACTGTACAAGTGTTACACTCTCGTTTCTGGATGGGAGCCACTTGGGCCAAAGAAAGTCTCTCCAACAGCCACTCACAATTATCTGTTTAAAGGCAGTGATATTATTCCATCTGCTATTTTGAGAAGTTGAACATATAAGAAAACACCGCCTGAATCATACATCTACCGTCACCTGCCGTTTGTCCCAGTTAGTGCCTTTTCATTCTATCACTGTCAGTGGAAAAGGCAGGAATCGAAATTGCTCAAGTGAGACCCTGAGCTGAAAACCTGCCACTCACACCTGTAAGGCCAACGAGCCTGTACATTTTTACCACTGTCTTGCTTTTCAGCTTTCGAGTACAGACCCTCGAAATGCTCTCAGACATGTCTGACTTACTGATTTTCAACAACTCTTGAAAAGTGACTAATGTGATTTTATTCACACATAAAAAAAAAAAATTTAAAAAAAATAAAAAACAACCTCCAGAGACGACAGTGTGTATGCTGTACCAGTGAGTAGTCACTTAAACTCTTTATTTTCCCAAACAAGTGCATCAAAATCTATTCTTCTGAGTTACTGTCATGGTGAACAATGTGGGGTGCAAGCAACTGGGCCACAAGAGACATGATTTGTATGTAATGAGATGAATGAGTGGGAGAGCTGTGTGTGTGGGCATGTGTGTTAGTGCGTGCGTGCGTGCGTGCGTGCGTGCAACCTACGCTATGACTCGCTTATCGGGAGATTGTGAGCACAAGGAGTAGGATGATTCAGATGTTGGAAGACCACTTGTGGCCTATACCTGGCTTTGCTAATCACACCAACGCTGCCGTTACTGCTGCTGCTCCATTTTTCGCTCAGAGGAAAGGCAGCTCCGCAAGTTTATTATAATCTACAGGACTTATTGGGACAAGTCTGGTGTTATTTGATTAGATTTTTCTTTACATCATTTGATGTTTAAATAGCAATTGCCAGAGACTCCTTGTCCATTTTTCCGTCCTCTGCCTCTCCTTAAATATTGCTCTGCAAACGAGACTAAAATATGGCATTTTACAATGGACTAGCTCTTTTGAGAGAGGAGTCAAGCCCACTACAAGCTGCTTGGAGGCAAATCATATGTCTAGTTTAACATTGATGTTCAGCTGATGCCTGTTTTGCTCTGGGCTAGTGGGCTTTGCTTAATTGTTGCTGAATAGTTTATGAGGTTTGTCTTGTTGGGGCAGGTACAGCCTGAAGCGCCGAGGGCGATGGTGTTTTTAGCTTCTTTTTTATTTATTTATCGGTGAATCAAACAATTCAAAACGGTTTAAATTTGATCGGTGGTCGGCAAGCACATGTAGTGAAGTCTGGCTGCTCTGGATCATAAAACAGCTTCAGCTTTGGTTGAAGCAGGTTTGTTTTGGCTCAGAGAGATCATCCATGTTGTTGTGTAGAGCATCAGAGTGGACAAGACACTTCTTTCTTCCTTAAGAGATACAAACATCTTGTACTGAGGAAAGGTTTTGTGTTAAACATGCACCATTACTTAAATCTGACGGTCGGATATTTTTAATAAACATCAATAAATGTGTATATATATATATATATATTTTAAAAAAAGTATTCAAACAGACTAACA
This sequence comes from Anarrhichthys ocellatus, assembly GCF_004355925.1. Lineage (NCBI taxonomy): Eukaryota > Metazoa > Chordata > Actinopteri > Perciformes > Anarhichadidae > Anarrhichthys > Anarrhichthys ocellatus. The sequence continues at coordinate 2,008,580 of NW_022280048.1, read as the reverse complement.
AACAGGGAGGCAGGCAATATTGCTGGGTAATCCACATCTAAAAGAAGTGGGATCTGGGTGAGAGAGGGATGCTCGCTCAGTCAAGCGTGTGCAGCTGCAGAGTGGAGCTCTTCCCCTCGTGCACGAGCGCGAGCATGAGCATGTAGGGGTTTTTTCAGTTCTCACTCTTTTCCCTGCAGCGCTATACCTCACAGTCTGGGTTTCAGCAGCCAAATACAAAGAGCAAACAAAATAGAGACTTTCTCTTTGTATATGAAGTGATCTCTCTCTATCTCTTTTTGTGATGTGATGGACACAAGAGTTTTGCTTCTGTACCAGTGCTGGATAATGTCTCTGAAAAGCAGATTATCTTAAAGGAAACCCTGCAGGAACATTTGAACACAGTGATTTTGCTCTCTTTGGTCACACCGTGTACAGTGACAGTGCTCATGCTGAGAGTGGCTTTATTCTGATTTCATCAATCTTCATTTCTTCTTTTTGTTTCTCTCCGGATGGCGCTTCTTTTTCCCCGTGATATGTTGTGCTATATTCACAACGTATTGAACCCTATACAAGTGCAAAAGACAGGAAGTAAACTACAGAGACTCAATGAAAACGTGCCCAGTGGTGTATAAGGGCTTTCGGATCCTGTAAGCCGTGTTCATGTATGCTAAGTGCAGTGGGTCACCTTGGTTACTGCAGATTCTAGCAAAAGACGATGAAGGCAAGGGCAAGCTGAGGTGGGAAATGGGGATCGGGAGGTCACCCACTGACCGTCTCTTTTTGACCAGAGAGCTAATGATGAGTGTTGCATTTTTTATTTACTTGGGTAGCAGATTGCACTCTGTAACTGCAGCTTTTCACATTTTGAACTGTTCACGAGCCACACATTGTACAGGTGTTTACCTATGTGCACATACACACCGACAATAATAGATTCATTTGTCGGCAGGAAAGGTGCAAAGTTGAGACAAACACTGAGCATCTCCGCAAGTTTGTTGTGGCTCAAGGCTGTGTCTTGGTAGCACGGGGCAAGGGGGAACAGGGAATGCTTTTTTGTCGGGTATTTTTGGTTGCATGTCCATGAAAAATTTAGCGGTCACTCAGGTTGTACAACGCTAAGGAGGAGGAATCCAATGAGTGCGAAGTGTCTCGGGCACGTATATTTGAGTGAGTCTATTTGGGTTTTTGACCCCTACAAAAAATTGTGTAACATGCCGTTGAGGTTTGATTTATTCCACATGACCATACCTAAATAATACTGAGGGTATTTCTTGTTTTATTTCATGACCAAAACATCAGAAAGAGGTCAAGAGAAAAATTCAGCAAAATTCCTCTACGCCTCTCATGTGCCTTCCATCCCTGGCCTGGAGAGATACATCAGCCTCTACATCTTCCTCCTCCTCCTCCTCCTCCTGTCCATTCTCATCAGCCACAGGCATTTCCCTGCACAATGCAATATTGTAGAGCGTTCAGCACACAACAGCAGCACATGAAGACAAGAAGACAAGTTGTGGCGATGCTCTAGCAGTAAAGAGCCCCACATAACCCAAGGATGAAAAAAGTGACTTTTAGTTTAGTGATGCACAATGAGGGAATTATTTGAATAATCTCATTTTCTTTCTTACCACAGACACACTTCAGAAATACATATTAATTCGGTTCAAAGTACAAAAAAAGAAGAAGAAATCTGCTCCCAGTTTTTTTTTTTTTTCTTCTTCCATATTTTCACACAATGCCTTTTTGCCGGCTGAACATATGAAAATATCCAGTATATGAACAATTTTTAGGAGATTAGAGGAGCGGCCCAGAGCAGGCGATAGTGAGGAAAACGACACAAGCCTCCTGTAGTAACAATTACAAACAAATTTACCTCAGGTGACTGTTTTGTTGTTAGGGAGGGTAAGATGGATGTTGTCCGAACTAGTGTGTAAAAGCTCACAAAGCAATAGATGTTGCTTGAAAGGGTTTTGCGGACAGCAGGTCGATCTGGCAGAGTGCAAGCTTTCCAAGGATTTTGGTTTCAAGGCTGACACGTCTCAATATCTGCATGTGCAATAAGGCTGTCAGAGGTTTGCAACATCCTGTGTGCCTGACAGCATCACTTTCAAACTGTTTACCTGCTCTTCGGGAGGAGGTGCATGTGCCAAAGGTATGTTTGATGAAGTTTGCATGGCCAAACTCAGCACTTCACATGGACACGCAAAACAGACAAGGTCGTCAAACAGTACTTTGACATCTAATATGTTTTTAAAAACCTGTGGTGGATACGTGGATCATGTCACTTTACCGTTACCAACAATAGCTGAACTCCCCACTAGTCTGAAGATGTTATAAAAGGTTTGAGTGTGTCAGTGGTCCCCTGCTCAGATGGGATATCCTGCCCAAAGTAGAACACCTATGCCAGATGTCAATCGTGTGAAACAGCATTAATTATCTGCCATCACGTTTTTAGGACGGTATCTCTCTTTGCAAGTTAAGCTTCTGTGAACAGAAAGTCATCTGGTTATTGATTTCTGCATGCTTGTTTGCACTTTGTCGGAGAGGAATGGTTAGATATTTATGCTTAATCTCGTACTTGCAGATGAGACGATCAATATCACTCACAGGTCGGTACTGTAAATATGAAGCCAGAGCCAGCAGCCTCGTATGTCAGCTGGCTCTGTTTAGAGGTGAGAAAATCCAGCCACTCTAAAGCTCACTTCATTAACACGTCATATTTAGTTTATTTAATCTGTACAATAAACTCGTCTTGTAACTATGAGCCAGGCAACCAGCAGAGGCTCCAGGAAGTTGTTCAACTTGGCCAAGAAATAGTCCGGCACCACTTCAGTTTTAGTACAGGCGACACATAAGAGATATAAAGTGTCGATCAGTGAGTGCTGGGAGGCAGATTGTGTTACCTTTTGAAAGAACCAGGCTGTTTCCACCTGCTTCCAGTGCTTAGCTAAGCTAACAGGCTGCTCGCTTTAGCTTCAAATCCTCGGTACTGACATGAGAGTGGTATCAATCTTCTCATCTTTCTCTGGGCATGAAAGTGTATTTCCCAAAAGATTAAACCATTGCTTCAATATGTAATTCAGTCACATCAATTGTTTGTAAACATTACTTTTCCCTGCAGCTTATAAGCGTAGATATTATATCTTTGTTATTAATTACATTTAATGGATATACTGTATATCATTAGCACAGCCAGACTACTATCACCCATGATCACAGTCACCACCCAAGATGTTGCCTGTAGAGGCTTGAAACAAATCAGCTGTGCATTTGAATGTGAAAAAGTAAATGGCAACCAGATGTTCGTAAGAAGGAAGGAAATGAATCCTCAGCGGACCTTATTTCCCGGCACTGGCCAATATTTATCTTCTGAAAGCTGCTTTTGCTTTGCCAACCGTTAAGTGGTGATGAAATGACGTCTCTTGTCACGTCACGCAAGCCTCTGCTCCATAGGTATGTTTGATAGAGGAAAATGCAGATCATAAAGAAGTGGCTGGTAACGTTTTACCAAATGGGTTATGTACTCATTATCTTTTTCAGACCACCCAGCATATGTAGAGGTTGGTGTTTGACAAGAAAACCGTGAGCATTTGTTCTCAGATTAGTCTCTCGAGGGGAACCAGGTGTGATTTCATGAGGTTCCTGTTTTAGTGTTACAGTCTTAGTTTTTTATTATCCAAGCTCACATTAATGTCAAGCTCACTTCAAGGCCCTCTTTCCCGCTGAGATAGGCGATAAAATATTCCTGCATCTATACCTGATTTCCATGCTTAATAACTGGCTTCCCATATCCAGACTTGCTGAAGCAAGAGGAGAAAAAAATGATTCAAATCAACCTTGAAAGCATTTTTAAAGCAATCAATAAAAAAATGTCATGTTGTTCCTTTCACTCTATTCGTCAGCTTTCCTATTTTGGACGGAGTACTTCTTGTGTGTGAGGTGCAGCGAGTGTGCAGCGTGTAGCTCGGCGCGTCAGGATGCAGAACGCTTGTATGGTTGCTATTGGAAACAGATGCTATCTCCATTTAAGGATACATGAGATATGTTGTTACTGGGGGATCAGGTACGAATGAAGCCGCAGTGAAGTTCAACCCTGGGATCATCACGTATGACGAGGCCGACGTCCTTCTTTGTTGCATATTCAGTAGCTAAGGAAGAGATGCATGGCTGACAGTGTTGCTAGGAGACCACACACAGCGACTAGTGTGAGAGGCTTGATTTCACCTCCCTCCCCCATTCTTGTAGTCTGGCTGCCTTTCACTGTTTCTCTATCTTCTCTTCCTCGCCTCCATTTGCTTATTCCCTTCAACCCTTCCTCCATATTTCCTTCCATCAGCCTGTCTCCAGTTTTACGTTTTCTGCCTAATCATGTTTGTCTTCAGCCCGGTTGATCCCTCAGCGACTCTATTTATTGGCTTCCCCTATTTTTCACCCCCCTCCCCCCCCCCCCCCCCCCCCCGCCTCTCTCTCCCGCTGCCTCGATCTCTCCTCCTCTCTTGCTGCTTATTCTTGTCCTGAGTGTTTCGCTCCTGCTTCCTCTCTGCCTCTCTCGTCCTCTCTCTCCCTGTTTGTTTCTGAACTGCAGCATTGTGTCTGGCTGAAGTGCGGTGACTGGTGTGCCGTGCGGCTGTGTACATGGATGCGCAGATATGGCTGAAACATGAATGAAACGCAGGCATATGTACCGTATCTTGTGTTTTTAAAAGTACAGATCCCACATCATTGATAGATATGAGTCGTAAACCTCTGTGGACACACAAAACTTTCCTGATTTCTCCCTTACTTACTGTCACATACTAAGTTACAAAGTAGTAGTATAGTAATAGTAGTATAGTTCAGCCTTGAAGGGATGCATTCCCAATCGTCCTAGTACTGGGTGTGCAGACGAAAGATGATGACTTCTATAATAAACAAGATGTTCTGTACTATCTGCCCCTTGAATATTCTTCTCTTCAATCAGCTTTGCAAATGCAAATGTATCTTATGAATGCTTTTTCTGTAATCAAAAAAGGAGGAAGTTTGGTGTTTGTAATAATATCTGGTTTCAAATCACTTTGTTTGCGGATGTCTGCGAAACAAAAGAGGATAAACTCCTCCAAAGTGATTACATGTGTATTTTTAATACACACTTCGTAGAGATATTACTCCGATGTGTTAAGGCCGGGCCGATGCTGTGTTGTGTCCCTCCACCCTGCAGCGTTACGGCCTCGCTCACAGCGAGGTGCAGCAACACTACGGGGCCACTTGCTGAGGTGGAGGCTGGAGGGCAGAGGGTTGCAGCAAAAAAACGCTCCAGAAGTGTTAAATTCAGTGGCAGTGGAGACAAAAAGATTTCAGACCGAAGACACCGTTGCACAAAGCAAAACCTTAACTTTCACTCTGAACTTTACTCTTTCTTACACCCAGAGACTTCAAATGTTTTGCATTTTTCCAATTTTCTGTCGATAATGATCTGAATTCTGGGTCATCCGTAACCCACACTCAGCTGCTTAGCATTTGCAATTACCGCTTCACACCCTTTGCGTGCTCGTGTGTTAAAGCATGTATGGAGGATTTAAATATGTGTGATCTGCTTGCTTATATGCATGAATGAGTAGTCTGCAGCGTTGCATGCAGATCCACTTAAATGAATCGTGGCTCCATCTGCCTCCTGGATCTAACGAGAGGAATCCAAGCGGCATCTGACCCTACAGATGCTCCTTAAACAACTTGCTAACTGCTCTGAATTTGTTTGGGATCTAAAGTGACCTCGGGCATTGTTCACAGCCAACCTATATGAGTGCACTGCATGTGATGTTTGAAGCCCAGTCTGATTAGACAAACCTGTGTGCCGATGAAGGATGACGTTCTCCTGGATCTTTTAGCTCGGCTAATTGCACACCAACCCACAGCCTGTAATGCGGCAATTGCAGGGCTGCCCGCTCCGCTGGCAGATCCTCGAAAACCCAAATCAAAGCTCCAGTTAACAAAAGCCCAACCTACAGTCGCAGCTTCCTAACCTAATTAACATTGAGTCAGCAAGCATGGCAGCAGCAGCGGTCGGGGTTGTGTTGAGGGCCGTGGGATACAAGAATAGCAGTAGCCACGCTGACACACTGGATGACACACTGGGCCGTGACAAAAGCATCACACACAGCTACTCGGCTCAACATGCCGCCTGGACCAGGTGACGGTGCCTGATGCGCCCACTGTGTTTTTTCTTTTTGTCGTTATAGGGAGAGATGGTTGAGATACTGTTCTTACAGTAAAGATGCTGTGCAGTTGGTGGTGATTGCGGTTTAACTGGTCCTGAATATGTACAGAATTTGAAGAGCATGGAAAGTGTAAATGTCGTGTATTTTTCCCTGCCCTTTTCATGCTGCTTGCATCTTTAATCAATTAAGAGTTCATTAAACTGGATTCACTTTCATTGTAACATGTTGAAAACATGTGACATTTGTTTTATGATATTTAACTGTTTCTTGCATTTACAAATTACAAACCAACAATTTCGGAAACGCAATATATGAAGCTTAACTTAATGCATCTCATACGAAGTGACTGAGCCAGTTGTGTGCACCAACAATGCTGTTCAACTCAAACTCAGGCAAACTTGATGCCAGAAGCACCAATGATAATGCTGTTCACCACCAAAAGAAACAGTCATACTCTGTTGCTATTTATGATGGAAAAACACTGGAAACATGCATCAGCTGACAGCTGCGCTTTTCTTAGCCAATTGCGTTGCGCACTCACATTCTCCAACGTGAAAACACCGTTGGTCCCTCAGATATCTGCCCCACAACAGGCCTGACTTCTCTTGGTGAGCGTGAGTATGAAGCTGTGCATGCACCACATATGACAAACCCCATTACTGTCTGGCTAGCAGACAGGCTTAGCTAGGCCATCCCGGGGCCTGCAGCCAGAGACGCTCTGCAGCTGAGTTACCATGCTTACTCAAATATTCATAACTGGATAATGAAAGTATAAATAGTTTTCATGTGATACACTAGAGGTTGGGGGTAAACAAAATTGCAACCGCCATCATCATGCATCAGTGTGTCTCTGCTCTGAAGGCTGCCTGTTGGAGTAATGGGCAGGATTGTTCGTGGTGAGCATGACAAGCTATGACTTCCGAAAAAGTTCTGCCAGTAATTTGGGTTTGATTATTTGGGTTTCATTGTGCGTCGCCACATCTCGAAGTAATCCCCGTCAATCTTGTCAGCTTGCAAGTAGGCTCGGAAGCTGTGAAACATGTTGTTTTAATGATTAATGAGCTCAAACATTGCTCTTGTTTCTTCTTGTTTAGGGGAATTGGAGGAGGCTGCCTGCGACATACATCCTGTTCTCCCGAGTCTTCTTCTATACCATGAGCTCTGGCTCTGCCCAGGATGTGGCAGTCGAGCATTTCCTGCGTGACATAGAGAGGCGAAGCAAGCGGCTACACTGCGCTGTGATAGGCTGCGAGGAGGAGCGACCCCGCAGCGACATGAACCTGCTGTATCGTAAGAGCCGCTTGGACTGGAGGCAGAGGGACCAAGAGGGAAGTAAAAAGAGGTGAGAGGATGAGCTCACAGGAGCTTTGCATATATGGGATTACATTAGGGTTCAGTTCAGTAGGGATATAAACCTCTTAGCCAGCATGAATGAGTTTAGTTTCAAAATCTTAATTCCAAGCACAGTTCATGAAGTCACAGGGGTTCGCCTGAAGAGTCTTGGACAAATTTGCATAGCAGAACTTCATAATGAACTTAATATGTTCTGTAGATGAGATAAACTATAATGCCACCTGAAATGTCACAGGGCGAAAGGTGGCCAAAACTTATGAAAAAGAAAATTAAGTTGTTGCCTAGTTTGTCTTCATTCACGTGGGATTATTTTGCCTCCACATACTTTCATCAGAGGTTTTAACCTGTAAGCTTTAGAGAGCATTTGTTTTCATTCACATGTGTCATACGCAAGTCGGTCATTCACCCCTTTAAGTTTTTTTTTTTTAGTTTTCTTCTGAAGCGAGAAGAATTCAAAGATGAAAGTTTGGTTGATGAATCAAAGAAGACAGAAACAGTGTGTAGCTTGCCAAAAACATATATATGTCATGTACACAATCATGTACAGTTCAAACTAAGCAGTGAATTGGAAAACCTTGCCTGTTGTGATGTGTATGGAAGAGTAACAATAGGGAGTTTGGTCGTTGAAGCTCAGCCTGCCAGCAGCGGTGGAAAGGAAGGAAAAACATTTATTCAAGCACTGTACCGAAGTACAGTTTTTGATGTACTAGTATAGCACTTAAGTACTTCCAATTCATGCTACTGTTTAGTTGTACTCCACTATAATCCATTTATCTACCATTTATCTACAGCTAAAATGGACTAAACCAGTGGTTCCTAATATTGTTAGCTGTGAACCCCAACAGAAGTGCTTAACTTGGGCTCCTTTGTCGTGTTTCAGATGCCTACGAGTTCCGAGCAGTTCTGCCAAGAAATGTCTCTCTAAACTTCTCAGATAGTTCAATGTGATCAATTGTTCAAGGCCCAAAAAGGTCACATTATCCAGTATGTCACAAAAAGCTATGAAGGTTAGAGAAAAAAAATCAACCTAAATTCATGTAGCTTCATTAATCATATTTCACCCCCTCACATTTATCTTGTGACCCTCTGGAGCTGGCCTGACACACGGGTTGGGAATCACAGAACTAAACTGCCTCTGTCCAACAACCCAACCTCCACCAGCCACAACATTAAAATGCTACTTAAACACGGACACATTCATTTTAACAATCTAATCTTTTATACTTTAATCCGATGACATATCTGTACTTTAACTTAAAATGGAGATTGTTGTATTGGTAGTTAGAATCTGAATACTACGACATGCCAGCACTGTTTCAGTGGGATTTAAAAGTGTGTGTGTGTGTGTGTGGTGTGTGGTGTGTGTGTGAGTGTGTTCAGGGCTCTAATTTCTCCACCATTACAACACAGTTAGCTGTTGATGCATCAGATCCAGCTTCTCTCTTCGGACGTCTTCCAGCAGAAGTGAAAAGTAATCACAACACAGACTATAATGTCAATAATATGAATAACAGTAATAATGATGATAATAACAATTCATCTTGTGTGATTTTTGGAATTTATTTAAACTGCATTATATATAGACATGCTGAAAGACCGCCAAGCATCAAAACAAACAAATTCAATGAAAATAGAAGACTCTACAAAAGTGGGCAGACAACAGCGTCACACTCTGAATGCCGGTTTGGTCGTGACAGTATTGTTTTGAAAAGAGCCCATAAGTGAGTGATCTCGTGTTTATGATGTGTGTTTCGGAGACCGAGTAGAGATGTACCACTAAAATGTGAGTCACCTATAATTCACCAAGTTCGCAGAGGAGAGGGGGAACATCAAGGACAACAACTCAGTTCGTTTAGAAGCGTCGTCCACCTCTTTCTGACTCACAGCAGTAATTGGAGGCCCTCGTGTTGGCAGCAAAGATCAACGCCATGGCAGCATCAGGCCAGTGGAGGTGTAGGGCAGCAAGTAGGACAGCGGAACATGATGAGCGATGAAAGCAGAGCCTGAGCTTTTGCCAGAGCAGCAGAGGTGAGAAGCAGGACATGACCAGTGATGATTGTGAACAGGGCAGGGTCAGGGGATGAAACCACACAGGGAGGAAAGGATGGAAACCAAATGGACTGGAGGCAGGACGGGCACCGACTGCAGAGCTGATGGGAGTGAGGGAGGCAGGGGGAGAGGAGGAGGGACATGGGAAAAAGTATGAAGGGCACTGGTAGACAGTTTGAGATCTCAAGGCCCTCAGGAGAGACATCACATTTTATAAAGCAGAGACGGCTGTGGAGAAAGTGAATTGTAAATAGGTGAGTTTCAATATGATTTTTAAAAATAGAGTTTCTTATGCCGACAGACTTTTTCCCCTCGCGACAAAAACCCCGACGCCTGCTGAGGTTTTATTTATTCTTGCACAAAATGATGAGGCCAGTGTGATGGACTGGTGTGGGTGTACCAATGTGTATGCAGATATATGAAGGACTAAACACAGCCCTGCAAATCCCTTTAAAGCAATTCACTCATTGATATTCAGTCAGACAATTTGACAAAGAGGGATGAATATGAGACAAATGCAAAGATTATCAAATGTTTGTAAATGACAAAGGGATTTATAATGTGAATCAAATCATGGATAGATTATTGTTTTAGTAAACAATGGAATTTGAAAAATAAGTTGGCTGTACAGTTAATTAAAGGTTAATAAAGGGTGGAATAATGGAAGATACAGACACAAAAAAACAATAAAAAACATGTTTGCATTCACCAGTTTCTTTATTTAGATTTCACTTACGTTGCACACAGAGGTCTTGTTATGGAAACATTTTTGCTTTAAATGAATCATTAATGTAATCTTTTTAAGTTTCTGGAATGAAATTAATTAAATGTTTCTAAACTGTTTCATGACCACTTGGTCTGTCTTGGTTCTCCATATGTAGTCCAAAGCCAACTGTCAGTCTTCTCAGTGTTTAAGAGGAGCTCTCTGTTGGCTTTACAGGCTTGAAGTGAGGAGCTCAAATGTATTTGTGGTGAGTGACAGAGTGTCTCTGAGTTTTGTATTATTATTATTTGACAGGGGAAAATGCAGATCTGAGACGGTGCAGCTTCTTCCTGAGAATAAGGACAACACAGACAAAGTGTGTCTCTGGGCCCAGAGTCATGACTTCAGTTTTCTCTGTGAAGCTCTTCCTGTATGGATGTGTGAATTTACTGACGCCTGGTCGTGTCCCACTGTCTGAATGTAACTCACGCTGAGCTCACCTGATGTCCTAATGATTACGGGACCATGTGGAATAGATAACGCTTATTTTTGGGGCATTGTTTGATTGAAACAAAGGTAAGATTTTAAACAGAGACACTACAAGAGCATCTCTACAATCAAAATCTTTATTTTGATATAAATATATTTTCAGTTGCATCAACTCATTGACCTGAATCTGAATCACTGTTGAATTGCCAACGATATATTGAGATAAACAGGGAATCAGTCCAAGATTCATATCCCTGTGACGTCCCTTTTATAGACACATCAAACCCAGAGAAGAGAGGCCTTTGTTGTCCCTAACATCTTAAGCGCATGGTTCAAAGCAGTTCAGGCCTAAAAAAAAAAAAACATGTTCTGAATGATTTCAGCTCATTCAGTTTTGTTATGAGCACAATTTATTTCAGCTGTCATGGCAACCAAATGTGAATGTATTCCTCATTGTGTCCTCATAAACAAAGAAAACCAGTCTTTGTCACTTGAGTAAAACACTTGAAAGTAGAAGTCAAAGAAGACTGGATTTCAGGCAGACAAAGACAAGTATTTTCTCTTAGCGGACGCTTCAATAAGTCGTTGTCTGTGTGGTTGTTCACTGTGGATAAGCAGTGACGATAAAGATAAAATGGGAAACTTATTTTAGTTTGGTTGCTATAGGGGCACCTACTGGGGCGCCTGTGTGTGTGTGTGTGTGTGTGTGTGTGTGTGTGTGTCACAGGCTGGCAACTACTACAATCATACTCTTAGAAGTATCAGTAGACTTGTGCTTTATTGTTTTGAGTCACACCAAAAGGCAGTTTCACTTTTTATGTAATCTTGAGAAATCATATTCGTTGAAAACCACACTAGAGACGGCCCATAACTTAAGGCAATCAATTAAAGTGTCGTGTATTGTGTCAAATATGTCAGTACGGTGCAACAGAATGAGGAAAGCTACACACTCGGTGTCTGCTGCTCAACCTTAACTCATCAGAAACTTTAACGACACACAACTTAACTGCTCTGATTTGCCCTCAAACCAGATTGGATGTTTTTTTTGTTTTTTTTTAACAGATAATCTCATTCAGCTGTTTAAACATAACCCACTCTTAAACTCTGCCCCAAAAAAGGTAAATTAGAAATAGGACGGTAGCTGCTAGGGGCAGAATGATCTCAACTGGATTTCTTCAGTAGAAGCTTTATTACCACAGTCTTAAAAGCTTTTGGGAATATCTCGCACTCTGAGGAGGAGGAGGAGGTATTCAAGGGTCGGTCCAAAGATAAATCTACCAAAGGTGTCTTTCAAAAGGCGACAGATCAGCAGCGATAAGCATTGGCATTTTTGCTCTTGAGTGAACTGTCACACTTGTTAGAAATGATTTGGAGATACCTCAGATTCATGCAGACAGATAAAATCCCAATTTGGACATTGGACAAAGCAAGACAGAAGGAGAAAAACTCCTTGAAATGTTAATTGTTACTGATTAACCTCTATTTATGATTAAAAAAGCAATTGGATCATACCAGTAATTAACAAGAGCTACTACACTGTCCTGAATTATCAAGGCTCGATTCATTGTATGGTACAGTTAAACAGTGCACCAGAGCCAAATACGCTCTTCTTACTGTAGACAATAAGGAATTAAAGGAATGGTTTAACATTTTAGGAAAATATCATCTGTATAAAGCAACCTGGTAAATAATAACAAATCACAGTTATTTAATTCAGCATATTTGCACTCTGCACCATTGCACTAATATATTATTGTTTACAATTTACAGAAACAGTCCGACTTATAGACGTGAATTTAGTTGTTCATTTTTTGTATTGTTTATATATATATATATATATATATATATTTGTCATCTTTAGCCTACTGGTACATTATGTACCTAACAGCTAAATGTTTAAATGTACTCTTGTTCAGCTTATATTTATGTTATTTGTCAAACTTCTGATTTAAGTGCCAGTTGATTAGGCACACAAAGAAAGAGAAGCAAATAGAGAAGTGAGAGTCCAGATACTTTTTGTACAGCTGAGGGTTTGGTCTTGGTTTGAAGAGAGCTTCTTCTGCTTTATGAAGAAGAAAAAAACAGAAGGAGCTGCTCAACCTCTGCTCTGGGCTAATTTTGGCCCTGTAGTATCTGTGCCGATTGTGAGGAGTCACAAGTAAATCTCCACAGGCCTTCAAGGGCACAGACATTCTTGTGCAGATGCAAGCACACATTGTTGCCGCAACACACACACACACATAAAAAACACATATTCAGACACACACGTGCGCTGCCTCACACTGATATTTGATGGGGAAGCAAATAGGAGCCTCTGTGTTCTCGGTGATGAGCAGCATCAGTTCTGCTTCTGCTGCTTGCAATGTTGACGACAAATCGTAAGCTCCAATTGTCGTCTCCTGCGCTTCGCTGCCTCACCGGGATGGCAACTGATCTAAAAGAGAGCACTGCGTGACCCGTAGTCATGTCTCGCCATTATGTACTATAATGAATCACTTACACACAGAATAATGGTGCATTTGAGCTGTTTAATTACACACTCAGAAACACAATTTAGCAAAGCCTCAAACGTGTACACACAGATGTGGATATCCAGATGTGCTCCCTGTGGCTAAGTTCTGATCAACACAAACCTGGAATAAGAATCAGCCTGTTGTAGCTGTGATTTCTTCCCGCATTGCTGCAGTACATTCTCATCTCTTTATCCTCCTTGTGGTGTTTCCACCATGTGTGGAGGCTTTTTTTTCCTCTCCTGTGACATTTTGTGTAGGTACAGTAGCTTCACAGTAGTCTTGTTCATGAAAAGTATATGTTGCACAAGGAAAAGTAATTCAACCTTGTTTGATTGTAGTTAGCTTAAAGGCCAGGGACGTATCTTGTGTTGCTGTGAGGTGAGGCAGCACAACACCCCTGGAGACACCACACCATTGCAGCATCTATCTCCAATGCAGAGAAAGGGTTATCAGAAGCCATTTTGTAAGGCTTTGGGCGAACTCAGCTCACAGTTTTAGCTCAACAACTTGAAGCGCTGACACTGATGCCTGAACTGTGCTTGACTTCAAACTGTCAGCAAATTTAGTTTACAGTTTAAAAATATTTTACCTAATTTGAGGTTCTGTGGTGTATTTATGATGCTCTACAAAAAGTTTTAAAATATGTTTTGTTTTTTGGAATCTGTAAAAAAGGCCAACGCACAACAATAAAAGATAATAATAAGCATCTGGATCTCATGGTGGTAATGGAAAGAAAGGTACATAATACATTTTACATTCAATTAAAGTATTTCACAGTTCGCCAAAAGAAAGAATGCAATTCCACCATTACTTTGTCTGATTTTCCTCTTTGTCAGTTTCATTTGTTTGTTGCACAGGAGCTCGTATTATTGATGATTTCAAAGACAAACTATCAAATACATGAAAGTCACAACTGTTCCCATGGAAACAGATTAAATGCTTTTTGCATGAGAGCAGACGTGGGCTGAGGATATAACGATATAAAGAAAAAGGGAATTCCAGCAGTGCAGTGTACACTTCGAGTACTTTGTTTTTGACAGGGGAATTGATTTCCTAATTGAATGTGTTTGAGGAGGAAGCAGATGTGGAGGAATTCAGATGGAAAGATATGTGCATGCGAAAGATGGAGCCTCCAGGGCTTTCCCTTTGCAGTGAAAGCCCTGCAGGCGTTTCTTTATTGCAAAGGCAATCTTTGAAGACCAAAGAGAGAGAGTGAGGAAAGAGGGAGGTCACTATAAAGGCTGGTACATTAATGTTTTTGCACTTAACTATGATTTCTTCATGCTTCAATATTTTCCCCAACCCCATTTCCAAACTGCAGCTCCAATCAAAACGACCCCTCAGCCACTGTTGGCAAAGTCAGAGACTTGGCTTCTTTCCGCCGGCACTTCCGGATGGGTTTCATGACCATGCCGGCCTCCCAGGACCTGTCCCCTCACTCTTGTGCCTCCGCCATGGCGCCGCGCTCGCAGTCCTGCCACGCTGTAGGTGCTGGGGATACAGGTCTGGAAAACGGAGATTACTCTGACACTCAATCCCATCACTGTGGCCGCTGCCCCCCAACCAAACCCAAACGGCACCCCAACACTCGCCTCAGCGGCTCGTCCACTGACGGCAGAGGACCTTTTGACATGCCGCCATCTCTCGCGTCCTCTCACTCACAGACCAAACACTCAGAGAAGAAAAATGGTAAGAAGTGTATTTTCAGGTGCATATTCCACAGAAAAAGATGATCTTGTATCTTCACATGCATTTTTATTTCTCCAACAGCCATGAAGAAGTCTGACTCTGGAGACCTCGGAGGAAAGAAGGTGCCTCCTTTAAAGCCCAAGAGAAGTCCAAGCACCCAGCTTTCCTTTGACCCTCTCCCTCCACGTGTGCCTCCTTCTGCCACATCCTTGCCTTTCCAGGCAGCAGACTCACAGATTCAGACAAGGGACGGGGACGATGAGCCGGTCTATATAGAGATGGTGGGCCAAGTGTTCACTAGAGACACCCAGACAGCCACCCCCCATCCTGTCACACCTGTGGCCACCACGCCTGACTCTGACTCAGACCAGAGTGAGGCCATCTATGAGGAGATGAAATACCCGCAGCAAGAGAACAGAGAGTCCCAGAGACACCATCCTACCAAACATGAGAAACTGAAAACCTCTAAACACTTCCATGTCACCCCTTCCTCCTCCAACAGCGCCTCCTCTCTGCCACGCCCCTCCTCTTCCTCTCCTTCCTACTCCAAATCCAAAGCTACCGTGTCGATCTCCCATTCGTCTCCTCTGCCTTCCTCTGCATCCTCCACCCCTGTCCCCCAGGTCCTCTCCACCAGTCCGCACACTCCACGAGCTCCTACTCCCTACCTGCTTCAAGGGACTAAATCTGAGTCCGAGTCCAACACGAAGATCCCAGCCCCTTTCCCCAATCTTCTACAACACCGGCCTCCGCTGCTTGCCTTCCCACAGCCAGCAGCAGCCTCCAGCGGGGTCGGGGTGCAAAACAAGTCTGCGTCTGCTAAAATGGGAACTCAAACATCCAGCGTGACAACTCAAGCTAGCACCTCCTCCTCAACTTGTTCGAATGTTCCCTCGTCACTGTCAGGCTCCAAGGAGTCGTCAGGAGGAAGTGCATCCCAGCAGGACAAACACAGCAGGGACGCCCAGTTGGGCCCTGCTCCCGGACTGAGAGCCAGGAGCCACTCCACACCTCTGCCGCCCTCCTCCAAATCCACCTCCCCTTTCTCCCATCACCACCACCACCCTCACCATCGCCCCTCGCACTACCACCACTATCGCAAGCCAGAGAGAGGAGACTCTCCCGCTCCACTCAAGAGCAGTTCTCAGAACCAGGCCACAGTCCAGACCCAAACCTCAAGTACAGGCAGGGAGGGCAAGTCTGTTAGCTTCCTCTTGAAGTCTGATAAAGGGGAGAGGGATAAGGACAGGGACAGGGACAAGGACAGGGACAGGGACCGAGACAAAGATAGGGACAGAGACAGGGACAGAGACAGGGACCGGGATAGGGGTAGGGACAGGGACAGAGATAGGGATAGGGATAAAGACAGGGACAGGGAAAGAGAAAGAGACAGAGACAGGGACAGAGAAAGAGAAAGAGACAGAGACAGGGATCGAGATAGGGACGGAGGGCCCTACTCCTTACAGTTGGATCACATCCCCTCTACGTCTAAAAGCAGCACCAGCTCAACCCCTACGCCATTATCCTCATCCCAGCGTCCTCATTCACGCCCCCATCTTCGCTCTCACACTCCTCACAGCCTGCCAGCGTACAAGCCTCCCTCCTCGGACAGCCCCTTGCTGTGGACCTACCCCTCCGGTGGCTTCCGGAGACCGCCGGCTTACGAGAGCTTGCGAGGAAGCTCTCACACGGCGTCCCTGCAACAGCCCTCGAGTCTTACTGGTTTAGGTGAGGGGTCAATGAAGAGCAACGGAGGGTCTTCCTCCCTCCATTCTAAAGTTGGCTTCATGCCCTGGGACAGCAGTGCCAGCTTAGCTGCAGATGAGGGATCTTACTGGCCTATGCAGAGGAAATTGTCCTTCAGCCATGGGAGCAGAGAGACAGAGAGTAAGTCAGAAGTCATTTTGAAGACAGAATGTTGATCCTGTGTTGAAAAGAAATCAGGCTTTTGAAGGAATGTTACGTTAAATACCCTTTCATTCTGTTCCTTCCCATGTCTCAGAGGACGAGGGGCGCGCGTGGAATGGCAGTGCTGATGCCCTACTAAGGATGGATAAGGAGGACCTTGGCATGGGGTCTCGAGGAGGCCACTCCGGCATCCCAGTCCACTTCAGCGGTGCCACCAGCAGGGCGCTCGGTCACAGTGAGTCCCTGGCTGGTGTGGACAGCAGCCCGGGTTTCAGAGCCCTGCCCAGAGTTGGTCTGCCTCTTCCCTGCCAGACTTTCCCTGCCTGTCGCAATGGAGGTTAGTAAACACTTAGTGTTCATAATCTTTTAGTCATACCCTCTAACCACAACATCCTATTTCGAAAGGAATGGCAGCGGATTAACATGGGGATTCTCCTGCTGGCTCTGCTGTGGTGTAGCTCTTAAACTTGGAAGAATCAGAGACTACATCCTCTCCTCTCCTCCGACTGTCACAGAAAGCTAACAGCTCTGCCTCCATTGCATCCTCTTGCACTGAAGTTAGCCTTGAAGCTCTGTCTCTCTTTGTCAGCCTCTTTTCATCCGCACTCAAGGCCTTTCCCTCGAAACAAAGGCTTGCTGCTTACCTTGAGAATCAGTGCAATACTTACCTTGAAGCAGAGCCAATAAAATAAGTGTTCCATAAACAGGCCCACATCTCTGCACACATGCATTAATGGCCCCATTTTTATGGCGTTTACAATGCACATTGTGACAAAAATGATTGTATTAAACACTTAATAAATAAATGGTGTTGAGTTGCATGAGCTAAGTATATGGACAGACAGAGTGCCATTTGTGCCGGTGAAGTAAAGTGATATTACAGGATAATGCAGTCAGAGAGAGACAGAGTGCAAACCCTACCCGTGCTGTCTGCAATCACATTTCAGTTTCATTTAATTACATCACATATCACTTTAGTTAGTGTTACACTTGTTTTTTGACAATGCAAATATTTTGGCAGAAAATTCAATCAGGATCATATTGTGCTTAAGTCTGGATAAACAATAATTGTTGAATAGTGGAAATTACAGATCACCACTTAAATTTAATTATGTTTTCATGTTTGCAATAAATTGAATGGAAATCTGTTTACAAGATCATATGAGGTATCCAGCTGACAGTCGAACGTTGACAGAGTGATACAGCAACACATGTCAGTGTAAATGTCCTCCATTGTTCATCAGTATAAGGTTAGTTTACAATGTTCTGGTAGCTTAAAGTATAATGAGCACACAATGTACAAAAGCTATGTCTCAACTCACATGAGTGTAGTTCGACATTCACAGCATGTGTGTTATAATGAAAAGTTGTATCCCTGTGTTCTCATTAGCAGGCACACAGTGTAAATTATTATTATTTATTTATTTTTTTTTACAGAAGTGGGGCGGCTGGGCCGCTCCTCCTCTGCTGCTGGAGTGAGACAGGTGGGTGGAGGAGACGTACAGAGACAGAGCAGCCTACCAGCACGAGAAGCCCTGAATAAGGTTAATATATAACGTTAGACTCTTATTAACTTCATTCATGGTAGATTTGGGAGTAACATTAATATTGGTCTCATTATTGCTTCCCCTCCTGCTAGAGACAGTGCTTCTGCAGATCTATTTATAGCTGGTAGATATGCCCACTGAGCAGAATAAGGCTCTGGCCTACCTCAAAAGAATAAGAGCTGCAAAGGTATATGACGTAGGCTGATATGTAATCAGAAAATGAGAGAGAATAGTGGATGAGAGAAAATGCTGTACTATGTTTTGGAGTGATGAGCTGCAGTCTTCCAGCAGCACATTTTGCCCAGATTCTGGCTGCATAGCAAGTGCTGACGCAGTTTGAGTGTGCTGCAGCGCCTGTCTTCATGCGGCTGGTTGACCCTCCCTCAGCCTGTAATAGATGAAGCAGCGCTGCATCCTCGTGGCTGTCCAGAGGAACTGCAGTTTTATTCTACATGTGCTAGGATTGGTTGCACTGCAGATAACACTGCAGTGACAATGCAGGTTTTATAGAAATTGAAATACTATAATATCAAAAAATACTACATGAATTCACTTATATTTTCTATTGTGTTCAGCTGCATGGTCTCGCCCAGCCTAAAGTGCCCTGCAGTCCCAGCAGTCCCAGTGTGTCTCGGCAGCAGCAGCAGCAGCAGCAGCAGCAGCTTCAGCTCCACCAGCAGCAGCTGCAGTTAAAGCAGCAGCTCCAGCAGCTTCAGCAACAGCACCATCTGCAGTTGCAGTTCCAGCAGCTCGCCCAGCTGGCACAGGGACAGCCTCCTGTCAGCGGGGGCACCACCCCGTCCGCAGCGCAGAGCCAGAGAGACGGTAAGCTGCTGGAAGTCATCGAGCGTAAACGCTGCCTGTGCAAAGAGATCAAGGCCCACAGGCGCCCTGACAGAAGCCTGTGCAAGCAGGACAGCATGCCCATCCTCCCTAGCTGGAGACGGACACCTGAGCCTCGTAAGACTGGCACGCCACCCTGCCAGAGGTCGCAGGCCGTCGTGTGGGACACAGCGATCTGAGGTGGGAAGACAAGGCCTGCAAGTACAGCGCTGAAGAGCGATGAGATGAGTTGAAGATGGCTGAACAATTGATGAGAGAGAAGAGTTTGATGGGTTTAGTAACTGGAACATACAATAACCACAGATGAGCAAGAGAGTTTTGCTCTTATTGCGTGAGAAACTGATCACAGAACATCAATGAAGGTTATTGGAGACTTTGAACTCATTTGGTAAAAAAAAAAATAATAATAATAAAAAAAAAAAAAAGGCTGTTAAAAGAGGTGAAGAAAGGACGTATTACAATCAGACTAAATTAATCTCTTACCCGGGTGATTTCTACTTGCTCTGTACTATGTCCTTCTCAATGTGTTCTAATTGCCAATGATTTTTTTGCCACAAAACGCCAGTATTGCCACAAAATGAAGACGCCATCGTAATAAGGGGTGGGATGTTTTCTCAAATTGGTGTTGCCAAATTTCCTCCTGACTACTTGACACATAAAGGGATCATATATTTTCTCCAACACAAAGTTGTGTCCAACTTCTGCGGATGAGAAAAGGCGAGACTCCTTGATAAGTTATTGAAGTGTTTCTTGAAATCGTGAATGCTTATGAGATGTCTTGGTATCAATAGATTGTCATTGTGGATGCAAATAATCATCACTGAGGAGTAAAAGCTACCTACTGTATCTGTTTGCATATTTGTAATGTAAATCTATTTACTTTCTCAACGTTTCTGCAATTTTATAGCAATATGCTCCGGACGCTGGAGCAACATAATTAAAAACTTGTGTCAACTAGCCTAACATACATATCTAAGACTTGAATAAGTCATATTTACTGTGTCATTCTCTGCATGTCACAATAGACATACAGGATTGTAAAAGAATATGTGTAGAGATGATCATGTCAGACTTTTACATACAGCAGATCTTCACTATGATAACACGTGGTTGTATCAAAAGATGAATATATCGCCTGGGGAGTATATCGTTAGAAGAGGTGGTGCGAAAGATGGCACATACTGTGTGCAGTCCAGCCAAATATAGATACAGATCAATGGTACAAAACTTCATCATCCATGCTTATCCACAGTTGCACATTAGTGATTGTTCCACCACACAGAAAAACAAGCACTGACACCCATCAACACAGACTGTACAATACGGTGCAACTGATAAGACTGTGAGTATTGATCACCTCAAACAGAATGCTGGAACAATCTGCACAAAACATGGTATACGCTTAGGAGAAATTAAACCCTAATGTACTGTAAATAGATATGTACAACTGTATTGAAAATGTAGCAATTATTTCCATTTTCATACTTGTAATCAATACATATTATGTAGCATATACTGTATAAACATAACTTTGTTCACTTGTTTTTTCTAAAAGAACTAAGTACTTTATCTGCTGCAGCCAGGCCATGCATTACTTATATAGTTCGACTAATAAACAGTAAGCCCTCTGAAGAAAGGCATGGTCCAACAGTTGTTTATTTAAATTTATGCAAGACTCCCTTTAAGCTGTGTTATTGTTTTATTTATACCCCTTTTTTCTACATTCATTTTTATTTGTGTACAGATTTCAACAGCTCGTTGTCTTGACATTTTGAATACTTTGCTGCTATCTTGAACTACTGGTGTTGTTCATTCAACCACACCGTGTTACCATAACAAACATTAATATAGTGGTTATTGTTACATTTTCTTTTCTTTTTCTGAAAGCCACGTGAAATGAAGTTTGTACCTTGAAGAGTGAGCCCTTCTGTAATAGTATTAAGGCACTTGAATGTCTCTTGGTTGTTGTCGTTTTATGATAGTTAGCACCAAGCTGTACAGTACAGTACACCCAGTGAAAAGAAGACCTATCTAAATGTTTGAGAGTCACTGCTTGGCCTTTTGTTTTAATTCCCGCCTGCTCGTGTTTGAGGGTCCAGGTTTCAAACAAACACAGGTCAGGTAGAAGGAAATGGGCAAGTGCAATGCATGCAGAGATTCCTTACACTGAAAATGTCCCAATGATACTGACTATTGTGCCCAACTCCAAGTAAATCACCTTGCTATGATTCCTTTTCACAGACTGATATGGAACCATAGGTATCATTTCCAAAATAGTTTACAGAAACTGTTGGTTTTGTGTGTCTTCTAAAACAGTGGCCATTATATGAGTGCCATACTATATTGATATGGTAAGATACGGTGTACCTTGGAAATCACTGTAGTGCTATATTTGCATTGATATTGTCATTAAAAATAAATTTTATATAATGAACTTTACACAACAAACAGGATCTGTGCATGTTTTCATGCCTTGTGTGGTTTTACAGTGGAGATGGTGGGGAGGTGGACATTATGTTCCCACTGCACTTGTGCAGCAAGTGTTGCAACACCCTGCGTGTCCATGTGAAGGCGCTACTTTCACTCTCCGCCGCTGCTGGTGTGGCTCCGTACATAACACCACAGTCACCGCTTCAATATAGCACACACACACAAACGATTGTAATCCATCAGACCTTTATACCTTCATAGTTTGAATTTTAAATAGCTTATTCACTAGGATTAGTTATTATTCTGGTTTTAGATTATGTTGAATGGTCATTTACAACTTGTGTTACCTGTAGCTCTAAATCTGCAACCAATGCTAAAAAAAACAGACGCATGCAGAAAAAAAAGTGAGTTTTACATGTAAAATATAATAGAAATAAGATAGATAATCAAACACAACAATGGGGACTGCGATTTATCACTGGGAACCTCAGACACCTTTAGAGTCTTCGGAATATCAAGGGGATGTTATGTTGGTTTTTCTTTGGGGGACGTGACGATAAGGGCCTGAGATCCAATGAAAGGACGCCCATCAGCCAGCCCTTGATTTGCTGCAATGGTTGTCTTTCGTGCGTTAGGCCTACGAGGAGGGGAGATGCGGTGCAAACGATTGGAGGAGGCGGGAGTAGCTCTTGCCGGGGATGGAGAGGGTGGGGGCTTGAGAGAGGCGGAGGGAGTGCTTTACCGCAGTATCACTAGATTTTTGCACCACTCATCAAAACTCTGCGGCATACAGACAAGAGCTAGGGGGGAGGGCAGAGATTAGGTCTACAGTCGAGTGCAGGAACGCTATTTCTTAATATTACTACCCATCTTACTCTTACCACATTGTCTAAAGAAGTGTTTGTACTCTCATATCCATTCATTTGTGCGTCTGAGCGCTTCAGTAGATTGGGTTTAATTATCTCTTTTAATCCCATAGCCGCGGTGCTACAGTAGCTCTCTCTCTCTCTCTCTCTCTCTCTCTCTCTCTCTCTCTCGCTCTCGCTCTCCCTCGGCTGTCTGGCCAATTGTTTCAACCCGGCGCTTATTGCATCAGGGCGCGTTTATTAGAGTTTAGGGGTCCAAACTTGTATGACAAAATGTCAAAAGATGGAGAAAAAACCGGGTGGAAGGAATCTATATGGAACTCGAGGACGAGGGAGTTTCTGGGCAGGACGGCTAGCAGCTGGGGTAAGTACTGTCCAGCTACAGCAATGCAGCAAACACGGCCCCTCCACGGCTCTGTAACAGGTCTCTGTCGCAGTCTTTTCAGCCTTTCCCTAAAGCTTCAGGAGAGGACTCCAGAAACGAAAGTGTGTCACTGTAATATTAATTTCACCCTGATGGAAGTTGGTTGATTATTTTCTTTCCTGTGTCAAGGTAATGAGTAGAGCTGTCGCTGTCCACTATAGTCTGGTGCTGAAATCTGAATTCTGTGAGAGCCGGTGGAAGAAAAAAAAAATCCTTCTGCCTAGTTTCTTTCTTTCTTTATTAATTTATGGCACTGCTTTCTCTGCGCAATGCGCCCAGCATAGGGGTGGAGGCACGTGGTCTTATTTTATATTTGAATTAGCCAGATTACTGCAGCACTGCTGAGACAGGTTCCACTCTGTTGCAAAGTGCATATCATCAACTCCTCTCTTTGAAAGCAACGAGAGAGCTTTAGCTAGCTACGACATGAATTCTGCGGCAGATGAGAGGTGTTTTTTTTTTGCCTGGGAGATGGGTTTCTTGAGTTAAGTATAAATAGGTTTTGTAGGCCTGTAGCTTTATCTAGTGAGTATTCAACATGATGTCATTCATTTTCAGGCTTTTACCCCCTGAGATTTTAAGGGAGATCCAATCCCAGCCTCCATGTAACACAGGAGAATTGCCACATGCTGTCCTCCTTTCTGCCATACAACCAGCTTGCAACGATATCAAAGATTCATGAAATGATAGGGCGCATATGGCTCTGTTCTAATGACATTGGAGCGCTTTAATCTGGGTAAAGCCGTAGGCCAAAAGCTATTTGTATCACCTCCAACCCGGCCCCTCCCAGTGAGTGTACATCAGTGAGGGATTTAATCCTAATCTAATGACTTCATTGGCTGATGGCGGAGGTATCAATTCAGAGGGTAGGATCTAGGAGAGTAGCCTAAACCACTTTCAAGAATTTAGATTATTTTTTGATCTTTACAATGGAGACATGATCTCAGCGGCACAGAAGTTTTGTGTTGACGATGTTTCATTAATGGATGTTTTACTATTAGCGCAAAGTTGGGAATCATTGAAAGTAGCTTCCTTTGCCGCAATCCTAGTGCAGTGTACGAATTAATCCAGCTCAGTGCGTCCCATGTGCTTTAAGGTCTGGTGGCCTTTTTAAGCTGTGCTCTCTAAGGCTTGTTAATTAGGCTATTTCTGTAGTCAGCCACTACATGCAGGTCTGCTAAACTTGGCATTTCACCAGAGCACTTTCTCATTCTCCAAATGATGCATACATTGTACGTAACCTACCCCTAGGTCCACTTGTTTGACTGCGTGGCAGTCCATCCATCCATCGTCTTTACCCACTTGTGTCAATATGCCCGCAGAAAAAAGTAAGGAAACACCCAAGTCAGGTTGCCAGTCTCTTTAAAAAGCAAATTTGTTGTTCACATTTATAATTATGCAGTACGTGCAGAGCCTTAGATCAAAGGCTTCTTTGAGGATGAAACACAGAACACTTGCTTGTGTGTTCTGCTTTGTGTAAAGAGCTGTAATGATATGGAAATAACCTTGATAAAACAGAACAGTCCTGCAATTTTGATGTTACAGTGCCACCAGCCGACACCAGGCAAACATGTTCAAACAACTACCTCTATTTAGAATAGAACTAATTAAGTGTTCTGCGCCTCACACTTCCAAAAACAACAGAAGGCTCATATTGCAATACAGGAAAAGTGCCTGAAAGGGCCCGATGGGTAGCAAAACCACGATGGTGGTCTCAGTATAAGATTGTAGACCATATACAAGTATATAATGATAATGAATAGGTGGTTTAACAATAAAAGGGCCGCAGTGCAGAGCTATTTATGCTTTCTCCAGAACACTTAATTTTCAGTTCAGAGAGCCGTTTGATCACAAATTTATAAAGCAAATGAACAGCGTGTCTTCCTAATTCATTGTGAAAGAAAAGAGACACCTCCTGCTATTATTATTGAATAAAGAACGGGATGCTAAACCCCCACCCCGGCCTTTTGTATATTGCTTTCAACTGCCGTCTGCAAACAAAACCAGGGTGAAAGAGAGATGCTTCACTGTCCGTCATCACCATGGACTGAGTGGGCCGACCGTGAACCTAACACTCTCTCTGCCAGGGGGAAAGCCACCCGGCACGCACGCTTGAACCAATATGCACGTTTTCACATCCTGTCTCCACTGGGTGGTGTCATATTTGCGGTTCGCACCACATCCCCTCTGGGTGACAGAGAAAAATACTTTAACATTTTGTTTTGTCGCATCTTGTCTCTGATGCCTCTCTCGCTGTAGTGCCTCTGGCTTGGTCCGGGGCCTGGGGGGCTGACTCTTTATATATTTAATGACTCAGCTTGGGTCTTTTCCATGCAACAGACATCTCGCTCAGCCATTCGATAATTTCACCTCGGATTCCAATGACTCTAGTTGCAATTAGATGAGAAAAAAACACACACGCAAGCTCTAAATCATCAAGATACCACTCTGTAATTCCCCCCCTAGTGGAGCAGCTTCCCCTTGACATTTTGTTATGGATTCCTGTAAGCCCGGCTGTGTGGGGGAGGCAGTTGCAGCGCCTGCCGACAGAGTGAGTGAGCTCCGTGCTGGGGGCCACAACACGGGCCTCAGGTGTTGATGCTCAAAATGAGGGATGTGTCATAGACGAGGCTATTTATGTTGTATACAAGAATGTCTGAGGTGGGAGAAAACAGCTGCTTCAAAAGTATTTGATCATTCAAGGAGGAAACATCACATCCAAGAGACAGTTCATCTAACCTCTGTGACAGAGTGGTACAATGTTACACATGATGTAATTTTCCCATTTAAATGTGCTGAAACAAGTCAGTTTGAGCACGGTCTCCAGGGGGTCCTTGTCCTCCCTCCTTCTGTATCCCCCTCTGTCATCGTTCCTCCCCCTCTGTGGACAGGGAAACGCTATGAGTTTCAGTGACCGGCCTTTTAATCTTGGTTTAATCGGATGCAAGATTGTGAGGAAAGCAACCATGAACATACTGTTTAGACCAAATTGACTTCATTTTAGACCACGTTGTGCAGTCACATTTTAAGTATGTGAAGGACGGTCGTTCATGTGTGAGAGAGAAAGAGAGAGGCAGATGGTTTAAGAGTTTAAAGAGGATTAACCGGCCTCCTGTGAACATTATTGGTCCGAAAGTGACCACACAGCAACACTGCAGCAACCTTTAATTAAAATGAACTGATTCCATTATCTACTCAGATTTAAGATTATTCCTGCTTAAAAATGTGCATTACGGTAATCATGAAATGGACTACACTTACCCAAAGTTGCAGATGTAGCTAATGTAGCCTTCATGCATAAATCAAAAAGCTTTCATTATAATGCACCGCCGCCAGCACAAACAAATGTATAGTGCGGCAGAAGTCTGGATACGAAGAGAACATTTGTGAGAATGTCAATGAATAATAAAACAGAGAATGCTCTATCTGTGCATAGCTCATGCAGGCAATATTGTGTTAGTTTAGACAAGCTTCAATTTTCTACAAAATCCCTTTGTTTGATCACATTTGATCATAAGGGAAAGGTGTGTTGCTTGCAGTGCTTCTTTGGTGTTAGTGTGTGGTAATTACAAAATGCTTGTTTGTATGATGCTTAGTGTGTTCTCAATAAATTATTGTTTCAGTACATTGCCATTTTGTTCTTAGCCAATGGAATTGAACTGAATTGATTTGACTTTGCAGATACCAATATGTTCAGAAATGAGTGAGTGCATCACAATTTAAAATGATATTAAGTGTAAAGAAACATTGACATGAACATGAAATCATACAATTACCTAAAAATATGAGGATAAGCAACCATGACATCTTGAATTTAGCAGGGAAGCTATAGCCTAATAGGCTTAGTTAGATATTAATTTAGAATAGGAACACAGGATTTGTGCGACACATTTATTTCAAATATCACTATGATATCTGTACAGTGTTAATTGAAATAATACATATTTGCATGATTTATTCCATTTGTATGATTTAGCTTTTCTAAGTAGGCCAACTTATTTCCTCCTGAATAAGATACAAGTTTCAATGTACAGAAGGAATAATTGAGCTGAATAATTCATCTTTGATCATTTCTCGCTGATATTGCTCTCAGCTGATACAACCCTCTTCTCTCTCTGTCTGCAGGTCTTATTCTTCTCTTCTATGTAGTTTTCTACATCTTCCTCGCCGGCTTGTTTGCACTCACCATGTATGTCATGCTGCAGACTTTGGACGAACACAAACCGACCTGGCAAGACAGGCTCTCCACACCAGGTGCAGTAGCTAATAATACAAATTGTGCGGACACAGGTCACAGCCCGTGGCGCGGTGTCGTGAAACCCCTGCTGTCTCTCTTGTCATTCACAGGCATGGTGATTAGACCCAAATCAGATGAGACCTATGAGATTATCTATAATATCGATAAAACTGAGACCTGGGACATGTACGCTCCGGCCCTGGACAAGTTCCTGACACGTAAGTCTGGCTCTCGGCCTCTCGTACAGTGATTTAAAAAGCTTACTGCTGTGGATTATTCAACAATCTAGAATTCATTTTTTACCCTAATAAGAGATAGAGGTAGGAAATTGTCTTGCACCAAGGTTTCGGTTGAGTCATAAGCCCTTACAAACAAAATAAATATACCCCCCCCCCCCCCTCGCTCTCCCCCCCCTGCAGCCTACAACAACTCCTTCCAGGCTGAGAAAAATAACGAATGCACCCCAGACCAGTACTTCCAGCAGGAGGACAGCGGCGATGTGAAGAACAACCCGAAGCGCTCCTGTCAGTTCAACCGCACCATTCTGGAGGAATGCTCTGGAATCAATGATCGTCACTATGGATACCATGAGGGCAAGCCATGCATCATCATCAAGCTGAATCGGGTATGAAAGGGATGGAAGAGGGATGGTGTTGCTAGGAGACATGGAGTGACTGAGATAATGAAACTGCTTGGGAATAAGGAAAAGAGTATCCCAGTAAAAATGAGAAAGTCAGAATGAAGATAACAGCCCTTGGTTGTTGCATTTATCGTTAATTTCTGGCATATTTTATAGCGATTTTAAACACGATTTTCCATTCCTCTGTGTTTAAAATGAGTGAAATGGGAATAGTGCTGGAGACGTGTTGTCTCTCTGTCTCGCCAGGTGATTGGGATGCTGCCAGGAATCAATGGACAGAATCCGTTTGTCACCTGTGGTCCAAAGGTAATCCCCTTTTTGTCTTTCACAATGAAAAGTGTAATGTAACAATTTGGATTTCAGCCCATTCATAGCTTTTGTGCCTCACTCTCATCTGCCACCTATCACTCGTCTCCATTTCCTTTGATGTCTGTGCTTGTATCGTTTCAACTATCATATCTGTGTTGCATGCCACGTTGTCACTTACACCACCTGCGTATGCTCCTCTTCTATTTTCTTTTTTTCCCCCATTGCGTTTCATTAATTTGCTCACTCTCAGAAATACAAAGTTGGCAAAGATCAATGGGTAAGAACAGGACGGAACCTGTGTTTTTAGACTTTAGATTGAGTTAAAACATGCATAGTAGCAATGTAGATTTTAGATATATATGTATATTAAGACCGTGTTTTGCATTAAATAGACTGCTGAAGTAGATAGTGGGCATGTTGGGAAATTAGATTGAGAGGAAGGAGATTTGTGGGGCTCACATTCTCCTCGTGTACATATATATGTAGTGGCTGTAACTCATGAAGCTGTTTCATCCCCTTAGAGAGAAGACTCTGACAAAATTGGAGAGATGGTGTACTTCCCTCCAAATGGCACTTTCAACCTTATGTACTACCCTTACTATGGCAAGAAAGCTCAGGTAAGATTTTGTCTGAAATCAAAATATTACTTAAATTAGCAAATATTGCTGCTAATAACCGAGCAGACGTACCAGACAAAATGCATCACTTCCTGTGTTAACGATGTCCTGGGGACCTGTTTTCGCAGGTGAACTACTCTCAGCCTTTAGTTGCCGTCAAGTTCCTTAACATTACTACCAATCAAGATGTCAACATCGAGTGCAGGATCAACGCCAACAACATTCCCGTTGGAAGTGAGAGAGACAAGTTTGCCGGAAGAGTTTCTTTCAAGCTGAGGATCAACACTAACTAGGTTGACCTTTTTCCTCTCCTGAAAACCACTTTCTTCATTCTCTGCAACCTTGCACATACACAGAAACACATGTCAGTATTCACACCCTTTGTAGGATTTGTTTACAACACCCCCCACACTTTGGGGGAATCTGTTTGTCCAGTTGTGTGATGAAATGGGGCGAGAACAAAAGGGTGGTAATTCTGTCATTATTTCTGTCTGTGAGCTTTGGGACAAATTCTTTTCTGTAAATTAGTTTCAGGGTGACGTCTATTTATACTGCATGAAAAACTAGGGGATGTAAAGGATGTGAAAATGTCTTTTCAAAGTTTGCAAGGATCAGCAACATTAACACGTTATTGCTGCTCCCCTCCTGCTGCCTCCTTATAGAGTAACCCTCTATAATTATACACAACTTACAATACAAAATGTGTATATCTACAGTATTTATACGGTATCATAACCTTATATCAGTATGTCTATTTTGTTGCACTCAAAAGAATAATTCAACAGACTCGCATATATCTTGATGGATGGATGCAGAGATGAAGTCATTTTGCATGTGTGTTTTGTCTTTAGTGTGCTATGAGGGCAAGGAGGCCCCTTATGTCCCACCTCTCTGCTAAGTGTGAAATAAGGTTATGTTAAACCACTGACCACCAGGAGGGGCCACACTGTAATCTACAGAACCTTACACACAGCAAGTGTGTACTTTTGAGAACAATACTGTAAGATAGGCATCTCCAAAAAAAAAAGGGAGTTACAGTAGAGGTCAAAACCTATAAGATCGTGTATGTTTGTGCATGTCTGAGTGTGTGTGTGTGTGTGTGTGTGTGTGTGTGTGTGTGTGTGTGTGTG
>NW_022280048.1:1926646-1978650 GCF_004355925.1 Anarrhichthys ocellatus | reverse complement strand
GTGTGTGTGTGTGTGTGTGTGTGTGTGTGTGTGTGTGTGTGTGTGTGCTCCATTCACAGGTCCCATTTCATACTGTAGGTCGGGAAGTTGCATGCAATGTGCAATATTCATTAAGTGGCATACATTATGAATGTCTGAGTCCATTCCTCGGATGAGACAACACATTTAAATGATAATTATTTTCGGATCATCTGATATTCATGCTGGTTGTTTGACCTGAGAGCAGCTTATGAAACAGATGTGGTCGTTCAGATTTGGGTTCTAATTTCATATCAACACCACTGATAAATTATGAAAGGAGACATTAGTCATGCTTCAGACATCTAACAACATCACCTTGGTTTGAGAAAAAAACTAAAACTACCAATCAGCTAGTTGCTAAACAGAACAGTAATGCTACGCAGGCTTTCAACTAACCACCTGCATATCAAATGAAAACAGCAAAACAGATCCTCCTGCTGCACGATGACGTTACACTCCCCACTGTGTGTATCATTTCATTCCTAAAGCTGAAGCAAAAGCTAATTTCTTGTGTCTCAACTTTTAATTAATTTAAACACAAATATTTACAGTATATATATTTTTTTTCATGCATTGCATCTATTCCATATGTATCAGAAATAGATGCCATTGTCAAATTTTGTATTGATTTACACTGGAAGTGTGCTTTGAATTATTTAATGTGCAGTTTTGAAGGATGTAGAAAGTAGAGCGCCCTCTTTCACTCGTACCAGTTATCACCCTCGACAATATTCATCCAGGATATCAAAAGGTAGAGTTTACATATTCTTCTAATGGTTACTAGAGTCTTCAATATGTGAGTTGGTAGTTTTGTTTTATTCCTGTAGTCCTGTAGGAAATTAACAAAACAAATTTACTTCCTTGAATCATTTTTCATCATTCATAATTTTTGGTTTTCTTGTAGTATTCTTCACTGTTGTATGAATCAGTCTGACGGCAAAACCATCACGATAACTAGACAACCGACCGAAAACATAGATTGGGCCTGAGTTTAGTGCTGTTTAGATTAACGTGCATTTATGGTCCAGTACAAGAAACACCTCTAAATGTTGGCTGGAGAAATCTGTGGAGTCTTTTAAACCACCATTACTTTGGCACGGCTAGGAAAATTGTACCAATGCGACTGTGATCCTGCCATGTCATCGCAGCAAATGTGGAACACAAGCATCTGTTCACTCACATTAAGGTCTGGCTGGACTCCACCACTCAATTTCTCTCAGAGCAATGTGTTTCTCTCGCAAATATCTCACAGTGGTCAAAAAAGGACCTCTTAATCTGATCCAGACTTGACAAGGAAAGACAATTAGGTCTGATGTGATTATCTGATATATATCTGCAGGGTTATTCATAATGAAGGACGTGTTCCAACAGTCATCAGAGGCTCTTTTTTGTGCTTTTTGTGACCATCCACTGAGAAGTTCATGCATTTCTCCTCACTTAATTCCTCTGTAATCTCTTAATCTGGTCGGCTAATCCAGAGCAGGCAAACTCAATTTCTTTACCCTACTTTGTCGCTCCTCCTCCTTGTGTCAAACGCCTGAATCACTGTCTTCAAAATGTATAAAGCAAAAAAATGCATTTAATCCTATTTCACCCCCAATCATTCTTAAATTGATCAAACCCTATTAAATCACATCATGGCAAATACAATGTTCTGCTTCATCACCTAATTGGCCATTCTTGTTTTACTCATGTGCATGTGGAGATTAGTTCTTCAACCAAAGATCTTCGTGACAGTATGAATTTGATTTATTTGTGCTGCACTGACACATCCTCAGCAGAGATACTGTAGGATCCAGGTGCAGGGCTAAGCACCCTGTGTTATTAAAAGGCTTACTCTTAATAGTAATAATAATACGCACAAAAGGAGTGTGTTTCACTGCAACATAACAGTGCCTCCTGGTGGAAAGACAGCGTTGTTCCCCAGTGTGACAGAATGTTATTTCCTGTTATCTCCATTTATGTGTTTGTTTTTTTCTGTGATAATTTGGAGATGTCCTCAAAAAGCAATACATTTATTTCTTGTGAGGCTGTATGTATTTATTAGAAAGGCTGTAACTAAGTCAGTGTATCATCAAGAGCAAGGAAAAACGTAGGAAAGAAAGTATAGATATATGCAGTCAGGCAACTTTGCCAGCGTGCATTATCATGATGGAATATAAAAAGTGTTTTATTTATAAAAGAGTATTTTTATTGTTATTTTGTTGTAAAGTGGAGAGAATGTATAAACTTGGATTGTACCATGTCGTGGGAGCTACCGGATATGTTTTCTGCATTCCATTCAACAAATGGCAAAATGTTAGCAGCCTGGTTGGAAAGGTTTTTTCTTTTTCTTTTATGTAGAAACGTTTTGTCATGGTTTGAGTCCTGTCTTCTTGTTACAATTGAGCTCATTAAAGCTTGCAAAGAAAGTTCTCTGAAGACCGGGGTCAATGTTTCAGCATTAAGACACCGTCATTAAAAGGAAATTGATAGTGAATACATCAGAAAGAGCTTTCAGAGAACTTTCAAGTGCAAGACCTTCATGAACTCTTTAGAATAAAGCTATAGGTCCAATGCAAATGTCAGAGAGAGTTAACTATTCATGTTTCAAATAAGGCATAACTTCAACAAACCTCATTTCCCCCACCTAACCCCTCGTCTTATATCGTTGTATTGCCTGAGACTGCGGTGTAAGGATATAGTTCAAAAAATAAATCCATTACATTTTGTTGAGATACTCTCGCCCCTAAAGGATGATGATTCTATTTTTTTTTTTTGCTCTTACTGTATGTATATTTTTGCTCATGTCTACTGCAAACCAAGATAGAGAAATAAATAAATAAATGTCATTTAAGGGAAATCAGGCTCACACTTATTTTTTTGCCTCTCAGTCATCTTTGGTGTCATCATAGGATGAGAGAAGGGATTTATCTTTCCTGGGCAAATCCTTGATGAATTGAAGTAAATGGAGGCCAGGTCTAACAACAGCAAAACTGCATAAAAAAATCCGTTTCCCAAGCTTTTTGCCCAAATCTTTCTATTTAAAACACTTCCTCCTCTCCTGTCTCACGCACAGACTCACATAGCGCATGCGCAAGTACGAGATGTTCGTGACGGAGGTGTTTTAATTAGTACAATTTTGGCGAAAATGAATGTTCGGGAAGTAAAGTCAGTGAGCATACGACTGGATAAACGCTAAACTTTGAATATACTGCACGTGTAAGAGTTTGTAAACATATTTTAATATAGTTTTGCTGTTGTTAAACCAGGCCTCCATAAACTCCAATCCATCGGGGATTTAACGTTCAAGCGAGAAAAAACTAAATTCTAAATTCAACACTCGGTGAGTAATCGATATACAGATGGTGATTTTGTTGGTGTGTTCCTGCCATTACAGAATTTTATTTTAAAACATTAAGAAAATGAACTAACATTATCAACTGCATGTGAAGAAGTAACAGTCAAAGGTGTCCATGTAGTGTGTAGCAGAGATATCTATTGAAATTAGTCTTGTAATGCCACTCATACCTGGAGAGGTGATGGTGAGTCACCAGCTTCCAGTCTGGGCTTGTCAATCACCTTGAAGGTAGAGGGTCCATGTGCGCTTTGATAGTTTGTTATGTTAAACTATCAAAGCGCACAGGGGTCATGCAACCCCCATTTAGTGGCATGTAAACACAATATTGGCCACACCTGATGGTTTTTAGAATTTTCTTGCCCTTAATAGTTAGTAGTTGTTGTTTGTTGTTTTTGTTTCTAACTAATGACAGTAATTGATTGTATGGACCCAATAGTAGAGGTGAAATGCTTCCCCCTATTTGGTTGGAGCATGTGGCCAGATCTTACACATTGTACCTTTTTAAAGTGGAATGGCCATAATGCCAATGTTGATCCTTTTTTTTTTCATCGCTTCATCGTAGTCAAATAGAGTTCCGCTGTTTAGGGACAGAAAAAGAAGCCAGCCAGTGTCAAAAGAAGCGTGATGTTATCACATTCATCATAATCCTCACCGTCTACAGCGCCAGTCCAGGTAATGTTCATAGAACTAGTGAGAGTCTCTGCACTTTATTGTCACAATAGTATCAAGAGGAAGTGAATACGCAGTGGAAATACCACCAGCAACATGTCATCCTCCTACACAGTGCAGGTTAGAGGTTTCTGGATTCTACTATAACAAATGGTTGTTCACAATCATGAATAATGATCGACCAGAGCTCAGAAATGTGTGAAGTCTGTTTTAGTTAGTATTACTTTTTCCTTTGGGGAATGCTTTACATTAGTCTGCCGCCAACTGCTTGACAAGATTACAGGCGAAGTGTACTTCCGCTCTGTGACCTTCAACCAGCTCCTGTCTCCTGTTCACACTGAGGCTTCAGGCTATATCCTTATCTCTCCTTTCTTCACTGTCTCCTCCTCAGAAAGAGAGAGCACAGTCCAGGAAAAGGGAGAGACTCATGGATTACATGGCATTAGAGGTATTTGTGGCTTTAAAATAGTTCGATCAAGAGTAGCGCCGGTGATTGATGCTTACACATGCTGTTCTCTCTGTTACACACACATTCTATATGTAAAAATCCTGAATAATCGGACACATTTTCTTCGGATCAGGACTTTTTCTAATATTTAAGCCATGACATCTAAAGTTTTCTTACAAACAAAGAGATAAAATGAGGGGAACAGCATTTGTATTGGGGTTTAAAAAGCACATTTCCACAAAATGTATCGCACAGAGCAGATTTTATCCACCATGATGATAAGTGAAGATTATTCTGTAGCAGAGAGAACCTCTGCTGGATGGTGGATAGCATTACACAGACTAAGTCAAAAAATAGGCATCTGGATTCTTTTTTTTTTGTTATTTAATAATTATTAACATGATAGAAAAATTTACAATATATAACAGAAAAATGTATTTTCCACACTCGCACCACAGATGCTATGAAGTGCCATTTAGTCCTTTGTTCAGCACATGTTGATTGTTTGTGTAATACCTCTTTACTTGGGATAGATTGGTCCCAGATTTAAAGGCTACAAGGCATCTAGACCAAGCCAGTTTTTGAGGTAGTATACTAAGTCACCAAGCATCAGCTACAATTAAAACAGCACATTTTCAATAGAATTTAAAATGTAAACTGTACAATCTGATGCACTCCATTACAAATAATTCACATTCTGTGTTTAGCCAGCCTGGATGCATCAGCTGTCTTCAAAATGCCTCTTAAGTGAGAAGCCGAGTCATGAGCTCATAAAATGTGATAAAGAATGTCCACAGGCCCGAAAGCAAACTGACTTTCAGCATCAGTTGATTGTTGATGCAGCACTTTGGTTGGGGGGGGGGGGGGGGGGATATGGCACGTGTGAATGTTAGCATAGAAAAAAAGTTTACTCATGTTTCCTTGAGAAAAGTTAACGCCACGTTTTTTTAGCTAGACGTTTATGTGTGATGCCCAGGAAACCACGAGGACAGTGCAAATATGGTCAAGTCTGATTAGCCCCTTTTCTATGGCAAGTCCAGCATGTTATTTTCCTCAAGGGCTTTCTGCGTCCTGTCATAAACCTCCCCGATGGCCTGAGCCACTCTGTTCAGCACCGTGTTCAGCTCCCCCTGGTTCTGCACACACACCAGCCTGAAGAAGAAACCGCGCTCTGGCATGGCAATGAAGGCCAGCTCGGCGGCCCTGCGGACGAACCAGGTGTGGTGGTTGGCGAGGGTGCTCTGGTAGGCCTCCCTGCACAGCTCCGAGGGGCTCCTCAGCCGGCTGGCCGCCGGCGTCTCAGCCAGCTTCTCCAGGAAGAGCTTCAGCCAAAGCAGAGCGCGATGCAGACGCAGAAGAGTCCTGCATCCAGACTCCGTCTGGTGGTCGAAGTCCACCAGTCCTCGGTTCAGCTCCACCCAGATCATGGAGCGCACAGAGTGATAGGCGCCGGCGTGCTGTGAGGCCTCCTTATCGTTCTTTGTCCCGGCCTCTCCGCCCACACTGTTTATTGAGTGTATATCTGGGCCCAGCTCTGCTTCAGGGTTCCCTTCTGACAACAGGGCCAGTTGACGGATTATGGAAGTCTTGCTTTCAATCTCTTTAGATATCAGTCCCACCATGGGGCCCAGCGCCTCCATAAACCTGGAGGAGTAAACCCAGAGCAAGATGAATCATCTTACAGAGTCCAGCATGCCATAAAGCGTAAATTGCTTCTTTCTTTCTATAGTGGCTGTAAATGAATCTACCGCTCCTGCTTTATCTGATGAGTTTACCTCACAAGCTCGTCCCAGCTGGACAGATATGGCTGCATTAGCACGTCCGAGGTGTAGGCCGGTGCAGCCAGCAGGTGGGAGTGCAGGAGGGACACCTGGAAGGTCTGACCGGGGCACCCCTCGATGACCTGGGGGCCCTCAGCCCCATCGGCTTCACTGCTGTTGTACAGCTGGTGAAGCTAACAGTAGGGGGGAAGGGCGGTATGTGAGTGTGGGGCCGAGTGATGGGGGACAAAGAAAGGGAGAAAGCGGAAGTGATTCACTGCATTCAAATTAGCCATCTGCTTTACAAAATCAGCCTGATGGAGGAAATGTAGCAAGTGAGGAAATGCTTTATAATCTGTGTGTGGTCTTACCGTGTTCACCTGATTATATCCTTTCAAACAAGAATCCCAGTGGTAATCCAAACCTCCCCCTGCAGTGAGACATTATGAAGAGAAACTGTCAGTGTTTGATTACAGAGACCTTTTTTTGTCTGATAATACTGCGACTGTTTCCAACACAAGGACATTGTACGTTGCATGTGCATTTAACACATCAAAATTAAATATTTATTAGTTTGCATTTCCATATTAATTATAAAGAATTAAACCTGCAATAACAGATTTTTGGTTGTGAACACAATGTTGACAAATCCTGTTACTGTAATATAGATGACTTATTTAGGCATCTAGCAGTTACAGAGCAACATTACTAAATCATTTGGAGTCATGTTTCTGGTCACCTGATGAATGTAAGTCTAACATTTACTCTGTTTTTAGCTCAGTTTTATGTCTCAGACTCCTGTGGGAAAATATCTGGCTCTTTAGCTGCTAAATGCTCCAATATGTTCACCAACTATAGTGTAACCTTGTCTGTGTGGTGTACAGAGGGTTTTTAGAGCTTTTTCACTTACAACCATTGAGTGCCACGGCTAAAAGTAAACCCTGTTATAGGAGCTAAACAATGAGCTGAAACTCGCTATAAAGCTCCTTAAAGCTGAGATGAGCTGCAGATTCAGCTACTAAGTATTTTTAGGTTCATTACAATGAGTGAGCCCTTTTTTGTATTGTCAGATTCCCATTAATTAATTATGTTGTAAAAAATGAAATTAAAAAAATGTATTATAGCTACTTTGAATAAGTAAGTATATAGTCTTATTAAAACATTCTTGATTAATTCCACTTGAAAAAAAAAAAGGGAAATGCATTTTAGATATAAATATGTAAGTAGATACCCCTCTAGTGAATTTTGAATTGTTTACATGTCTTATGACCGTGATGCTAACTTCAGTGGTTGGCCTACAGATAAAACTCTGGGCCTGTGATTTGACGGCCTACCTGCCCGACTATCTAGCTGTCTAGTTAACCGCGTACCTGCGCACACTCATGGCTCTTCACCGGATCATTTTTAAAATAGCTTACTCTTTCTGGTTTCTCTACTGTTACCTACCCAAGTGTTTAAGATCATACGGCACATAGACGGATAGAAAAACAAGGCAGAAATTAACATTCTTTTAACAGCAGGCCGTGATGTGGAGTTTTAATCCCTTTGAGCTCATTCCAGCCTGTGACAAAGATTTAAATTGTCTCAAAACACTGACTTCCTCAGCACACATCATGCGCACAAGACAAGCTGCTGGTATCAATTTTGGACCCGTAAAAATCTCTAATAACATGCCTCCATTGAGCCACAAGACCCATGCACTAACCATTAGTATACTGTGGCAATACTATATAGGAATAGATAAGTTGCAGTTCTGAAAATAACTCACCTGAAATGCCCCTTCACACTGATATACTAGAGGTCTACATATTGGTATATTGAATTCAGCTTACTGAGGTCAAACTACTCCACACTTTGATTTGGGACCTCCTGTCAGGAGGCCTCTGCAGGTCTCCAGACCACACAGGCAAGGAACAGGTGTATCCAACCACCTTACAACCAAAAGCCATAAAATCTGCCAGTGCTCCTCTACATGAGTCATTAACATAAAAGCCCTTAAACATCAACCTCCAAACTGACCCTGGAAGACTTTCATGAACAATGAGCCTCCTGTCAGATAACTTGGCCAGTCGGCCTCACTGAGCTACCGAACTCTCTCGGTTCAAATTCAACACCGAGCCCGTCTTATAAACATGCATTTCTAACTTGTCTGTGACCTCCTGTAGACGTTGACAAATATGTCAACAGGGAAGTTTGCCACCGCAAACTAAGAGCTGTATCTAAATTGAAGTTTCCTAACTGAGTTACTATGAGGATGCAGAGCTGGCTGCTCATGCTCCCAACTGAACACTCAAGTCTTTCAAATCTTTGAATCTAATCCAAGATCACATGATCCCATTGTTACACTGCTTACCAGATTTTTATTCCCATGTGAAAAACTATTTACATTTTATTTATTTATATTTATATATATATATATATATATATATATATATATATAAGAATCTTCATCATGTATAAAAAGTCTTTATTTTGGCACTACTTTATCTGATGTGACTTAAATAGCTCATGTAAAAAAAAAAAAAATAAATCACTGTATCGTTCCACAGTCCAAAAACATGTCAAATCACACGTAGAAATACTTCTGTTATGTTGTTAAATTTCTGAGCATGAAGAGTGAGCACTAAGTGGTGTGACCATCATGCTTGATTCTGCAGCCACCGCACCATGTGACACATTCCTGACGAGGAGCGCATGCATTTCAAACAAGGGAAGGATTGTATGGATTATTAGCACAAGATAGAAACCACACACATACACACATACATACACACACACACACACACACAGAAATACTCACGGATCCACAGGGAGCCGAGGAACAGCAGCAGGACTACGATAGCAGCAGCAGCCTTGCTCTTAACACCCATACTGAAGTCCAGTTTGGGGTCTGCCGGTCCCTCTCGCTTCCTTCTCTTTGTCCCTATAGTTTAACTCCTCCGTGTCTCACAAGGGTCCTTGTCCCCTTGCACTGGCTGTCACCACAATTACTCCTTGCTGGACCCCTGACTCCGACCCCCGCCTCCCCCCTCCCCCCTTCCCCCTTCCTCGCAAATCTTTCATACTCCCCAAAACCTTAAATAAAAAGTTCTCTCACCCATTGTACCTCACAGAGGTAATGTTTAGCTCTATTTCACGGCAGCTGTTCTCCCCCGCCGCACTGTTACAACTCAGCCTGCTGCTGCTCTTTCTTTTTTAGGTTTTCCTTTGGCTTTCTTTTGATTCACGTCTTTCCTCTTTCCTGCCTTTGTTTCTGACTGATTTTCAAGCTGCCTGTCTCTTGGGGTGTTGCTCAATCTGAGAGTCCAGAGACCAGCCACCGGCTGATAATGCAGAGCCAACGCAGCTTGTCCGCCAGTAACCCCCTTCATCCAGATTCATCTTCTATAAGCGCTATATTCCTGGTCAGTTCGAGTAAACACTTGCCCCGTCTCCTCTCCTCCCATCCTCCCTCCTCCCTCTCCCTCTCTGTCTCTCTCTCTCGCTCTACAACTCATTCACACACTCCATTAGCAGCACAACCACAGCCACCACACACAACAGTGCTGACACACATTTCAGTTGGTTTAAATGGGAGTATAGCATGAAACGTATCTCAGGACACTCAATGTATACAAATGTATGTTTCCCCACTCTTTTATCTTTATTGAAACCTAGAGTAAACCTCTGTAATGATCAATTAAAAAGCAGATTGTGTTGTCCCACAATCTGCAATCGGCTGACAAGAGCAATGTGATACCAAATCCACGTTTGTCAATGAATAACAAAGTCTTACCAATCTTATTCTAGCTGAGACGGTCAAATGAACAAAGATTCATTCACATTCACATTCACGCTAATCTAATTCTAGATATGACAAAGACATCTGCTGTTCGACAAAACATTGTGGGAAACTATTTTGGAAAGAAAAATATCTAATTCCCTTTCCCTTGTCTCATCTTTTACAAAATTTGATTCATATTCTACATCCTTCTGAATTTCTCATTTCTTATTATTTAGAGATTACATCGGATTGTTGGAGTCTAAAGTCCGAGACATGTCAGTAAAACTGGATTGAAGACGTAGTGCATGAAGGGTGTTCCCATGATTATCACCTCAGATAGTGATAATCATGGGAAACCCACTGATTGGTCGCTATCACTGGGTTTGCCGTCTCTGCTGCAGGGGAAGTTGAACAATGATTAAACTCCACACTCAAGCCAAAACCACATGTGTGCTCCTGAAGAGGGACTTAACAATGGTATTTTGCTGTGGAGGAGCGGGAAAATGGTGAAAGCCGGGGCATTAATTACTTGGCTGCAGGGCTGGTCATGGGGCTTTTACTATGTGCAACCAATGAATGAGCCCATTTTAAATAGGCAACAACTGACAAGGGAAGACTGTGAATCCCTGTGAAAACATGTGATAATCTCACTATGATAACATTCATTTTAAAATAGATATAGTCCTTCAAAAATGTATGTTTGGTTAAAAAAAAAAGAAGCAGAAAGCTGTCTATGCTTGACATGGTGCACAGGTGCAAAGTACTTAGTAGACTAAGCACATGGAACATATGACACCACGCTGTTCAACTTAATTTATGTACAGGGGTTCAGTAGAGCAGGAAAGAGGTATTTTGTCACTGTCAGATAAAATCACACTGGATTCTCCATCAGCTTCTGTACAAAAGTTAAAGAAACGCATGTAGAGAGTCAAAACATTTAATCACGTGATCTTTTTTTTTTCCTGGGCTTCATCATTTTTTGTTTAAATTTAAGTAGAGCACACATATCCAGAGCTGGATGATTGAACATAATGGTAACAGTGCAGATGTTCATGGGGGGGGGGAGCATGATTGTTACTGATTGTTGTGGATGTGACCTTGTGGGCTGACGTACAGCCGTGAACTTCCATTGGCAACAAGCTTTCAACATTTTATGTAAATCCCTAAACGGAGGATTACATCGTGAGAGTGACCGATTCATTTTAAGACATTTACCGAGAGGAGTTTACTGTTACTGTAGCTCTGTCAGATGATGCACAGCAGGCACTGGCGATTTAAAAAATGTTGTCATTGCATATTCAAATCACAGCTCTTGGTCCAACCTCATTTACGTACAATGTTTGTGAACCACATGCTTCATTGGATGTAACTATATTTATAGCACTTGTTGTCAAAAAAAAAAAACAGCATATCTGTCTGACATTTAGCACAGGGAGGCCTCCTTGTCAGTTGTTTTAAAGAACTGCCAAATATCATTGGTTGGAGTTGAGAGAAATTCTTGGCTTCAGCTGTGCAGAGTAAGAAGAGTAAACACTGGACTTCACCCAGACTGGGTGTAGTGGGAAAATGTGACCTAAACCGTATGCTGACAGCCTTCTTTATCTTAAAATGTCAAAAAAGCACAGCTTTTGCCCCTCTTATCTTATCTTATAATTCGCCCATGTTTGGCTGAATCTAAACCGAACTGAACTGAGTGTGAGACATATAATCTGCCTTCTGGAGGCTCCAGTTACCTTAAAGAAGCTCATCTCTGTTTCCCCAACTGTATATTTAGAAGTGCATCACATACTGCGCAACTCGCATGGCACATTCCAAAAATCAAGTCTGTTGCCCTTGTCCCTGCAGAGTGGCACTTCTATTACTCACAGTACTAATTATAAGAGCAAATTTAGTCTCCGGATTTGAAATGATTGAAACGTCACGGTTGTCCGTCTGGTTTGTTCTTTCTGGAGCTACTTTTGTAGCAAGATCCACTTCTGTTGCAAAAGAAGTTCTCTGACATATCTTAAAGCAGTTCAAAGTCTCCAAGGAGTTTTATGAGCATTGTCCGCCTCACTCTGTCGCTCCTGGAGTCCTGCTGTTGAAGGGCTCTGCGGTATGTAATCCAGACACATAGCAGGGAGAGAGCAGGCCCGCACACCTCGCTGCACCCAAGGGTGTACGTATCTCCATGTTGTTTTTGTTGTTTTTGTTGTTTTCTTTACTCCATCTGACACACAGATCCACGTATTCTATTAAGACAATAGTTACACACAAATGCAGGACAAATATGCAAA
Organism: Anarrhichthys ocellatus; assembly: GCF_004355925.1. Classification (NCBI taxonomy): domain Eukaryota; kingdom Metazoa; phylum Chordata; class Actinopteri; order Perciformes; family Anarhichadidae; genus Anarrhichthys; species Anarrhichthys ocellatus. The sequence goes on along the minus strand of NW_022280048.1, from coordinate 1,966,373 downwards.
GTCAGCATTACTATGAAAACATGTCATTGGGGATTTTCCCATCGAAAGAAACAATCAATCCTACAATCTATGACACGTATCAAACTAGAACTATTATAATCAAAAACAATTTATAGGACTAATACAGGGATATTGGATATTCATCATATTGGAGTTAAACAGCATAAAATCTAACTGTTGCCTACATTTTGTCATAAAAATGCTTTAAATAACTGGCATCGCCTCAGATAGTTGTTGTCTAATGATCGTGATGATGATTATTGTGGGTGACCGCAGTGTGACTTGAAGTCCTGGTTTAGTGCTACCCAGCTGCTATGAAATCTGAGCCATGGATAGCAACAGCCGGGGTGGGCGACAGTCAGAGCCTTCGGTTGAGGGATTTAGGGCTCTTCCTCTCCGTCTTTACTCACTCACTCTCTCACTCTCTCTCTCTCCGTCTTTACTCACTCACTCTCTCACACTCTCTCTCTCTCTCTCTCTCTCTCAAACTTAATATTTAGATTGAGTGCCGTGCAGTGTAGTGGTCTTGGGACGTGATGGCAGCACGCAGGTTGTGGATATTTTTTGGAGTCGTAGCTGTTCTCGGGACTTTAATGGTTCAGGGTAAGTGACGTATAGTGTCAAACTTTTGGCACATCCTCATCGACTGGATCGCTTCCTTTTTATCGCAAAAGGCCTGATGATCGGCAGAAGATCAGCGTTCAGAGAGACAACCAGCTCTAAAACTCTTATTACATTGTTTGGGATACCAGAGAAAACTTACTTTAGACCCTCGGGAAAACTTGTTAAAACTTCAACACACATACTCTTGTAAATCATTGAATTTGTGTAGATTATACACATTTTTGACTATTTTGTAATTTTCCTTCTGTTGATCTGCGAGCATACATGCAGTTAATCTTTAATATTTTACATACTGCTGTAGGGGAGACATAAACTGGCTTTTTGTTGACATCCGTGCATGACACCATGCACTTAATTTGTAGACTTGCATGACTTTGTAACACATGTAGCATACAAGGCAAACCGGATATAAAACATGTTTGGGTTTTTATCTCTTCTCGCATACAGTAAGTGCGCTGTCCACAGGATCCTCTGTTCCATAACCTGTCCCATGATTAAGTATTGCTTTGAGTAAAGTCAATGCAGTTAATAGGCAGAGCGTCGTCTGTGCTTTGTCCTGAGAGCAGCAGTACCGGAGTGTGTAAAAGCTGTTCTGATGACATTCTGCAACAGGAAGGTACCAAAGGCTGTAGTGGAAGCAGAAGTGAGAGCCTCGGTGTGATGGAAGTTTGAAAACATACGATTCTACAAATCCATTTGGCCACTCAGGAGGGAAGAGGTGTGACGAGTTGCTCTCGACAGCTGTAGACAAATCTCCTGTCCATCTTCTTGGCAGAGGTCACCGGAGTAGTTTAAACATTCCGGCATGCACGAGACAGACCCTGAAATGTAGACTTCTGGAAAGCATTCATTAGGATGCTGGAAATAGGAGTGAGGACGTCCAGGAGGCACAATGCAGACGCTGTCCTAGACGAGCTTTTTACGCCCTTACTGATGAACACATTGTTGTTGCGATTCACTGATCAAATTGACAATATCACTGTCAAGTGCAAAGCTTTAGATGAGGCCATTTGATCTCTATACACTTAGAGCAACAGCTGTACTTACAATCTTGATATTAATTAACTCAATCAAGCTGCAAAGTTAGTTCTGATATTAGGAATGAACTCTTCTCCTTGTGTCCTCATCGAGCTATGATCACACAGTGATGTGTAGTGGACTGGAAAGCATCTGACTGCTAACAGGCCTTACTGCAAGATGGACAAACTCTTTCTTGTTCTTGCTCGATCAAATTCCATTCTCTTAGCTTCTTTTGTTCAAAATGGTCGCATAAATAGGAGTGTACACGGTCAACTAGGGTGAGCTCGGTTTGCCTTTACCCTAGTCAAACAGTGAAGTTGTAATGTTAACCTGGTGGCCATGTTGTCCTGACCTACTGTGTGGCCTGCATTCTGGTCACCTTAATGGGTCTGCTCAGGTGAAGCACATTTCTCACTCACAGCTAGTGCTATCTAGCAATTTTATCTGCCAAAGTTACGAAATATCCGATCCATTTGACCATTTTGATCAGCACTGCATTCCCTCAGTGGTCACCTGCAGGCTCTGTTGCTTTCCCATCATCCCATTTTTTTTTAATGGGTTTTTGGTTAGGTGCCTGAAATATGATTTGTGGTTAACACAAGCTCAAGAGAGTTTAACGCTTTGTTCTACGATATGAAATCTGACGGAAGATACCCCTTGTTGTGAATTTTGAAGCTTCTAAGTGTTTTAAAAAAGGCGGTTGCAACCAAGTTGCTAAATAAGCCTACAACACATCATCACACCAACTCGTCTACTTTCACTGGCTCGCGCTCATGCAACTGTGGTGAAGTTTGTTTACAGCCTAATTTGAACTTTTTGCTTCTGCCGATTGCATTCACGCTTCAGAAATCGCAAAAGTGGTGTTTCATCTTGTGAAGATGATCCTGCTAAACAAAATGTGTCATTATCATAAACGGGGTTTTTTTGCCACAGAGTTTATTTTCTGCAATAATCCCAAATCTAAAGTAAAAAAATCCCCCTTTTTTTTTGAGGTAACCATTGCAAGGCTAACTTCCGGGGCTGGCCTTCAAAAATACACCATCCCTGATCCGTGTGTGAGTTGAGTAAGACATCACATATTGTGTGTTTCTCACTCTAGAGTGCATCCCTGTTTCCTAAAAAATGACATCCCCATACAACTATTCTGCATTCAATCTGTAGTGCTAGTAATATTTTGTTTTGTACTACAATGCCAGCATTGCTTTGGAAATGTGTCTTTGCAGTCGTCCATTATTCCCACACTGTTCTCCTGTTATACACTTATTTTTGTAGATGGATACAAAAATCATGGAGTGCTATTCTACTGTATTATTATAGATATATTGTAGCAACATCAGAGCAGATGCAGTAGTAGTAGGCAAGGCTGTCAACTTTCTGTCTACATTTCAAAGACCTAAAGGGACGCTTCAGTGCTACTGGATTTTGATGAAATACACAGGAATTACACTTTTTTGTTTACCAATATTTAATCATTAACAACTGGCAAACCCTTGGAAAGTGAGAAGTCTCTCCAGTGTCATCACACAACACCCACTACACAGATTGTCCCACGGGAGAGTTACGATTATAGCTCGAAGCTATGTGACATGTTTGTGCCTGATTGGACCAGGCAGACCTGGGAAGGAATCGATCATGGGGGATGACATCTTTACTGCTTCGTTGTATGTGTTGCATCTTTGCTTAATGATGGAATTGATGATTATTGTAGATGACCTGAGTGTGTGACTTAAAAGTGTCCTAGTTTCGAGTTTCCCAGCTGCTGTGTAATCTGAGCTACGGATAGTGACAGCTGGGAGGGAAGAGGCAATGTGTCGGAAATAACCTCTGCCTTAGTCCCTCTTTAAGTTTACACTGAAATATAGTGTAGCGGAGGAGGACAGACAGATCGCATTGTTGCCTTTAATTAAGTGCCGTTTTGAGCATCTTTACTAGTCTGTAGGCTCTTCATACGCATGATATCACATGTCAAGTCGGCTTAAAATGTTTGTGTTAAAACATACAGTATAGGTGCTTCTAAGTACATACAGAAATAACTTATTTTGCATCTGCACTTCCTTTTCTCCACATTGTCAAGAGCATTTTTCTTTAATGATCTCAAAAGCGACTATTCAATCAACTGTGGACAAGATTGGAAGGTAATGACAACATTTATGATCGCAGGGTGTCAGTGTTAGTATTTGAGAGTACAGATATACACATTTAAATAAACGGACCCAAACTTAGTTTAACCTGCCTTTCAGACTGAATACTATTTAAGATGTTTCTCCCCCCTCCCGTCATAAAATATTAATCAGATGTAATTCCATCACAATAGTAGGTAAACTCACTCCATTTCTCATCTTTGTTTTCATGCAGTGCAGTGCAATGAGGAGTCCATTCTGATCGGCGACTTGTTCAAAGGCTACAACAAGAATATTCGTCCAGCGGTTCACCCTGAAGACAAGCTGGACATTAAGATCAAGCTGACCCTCACTAACCTCATCTCCCTGGTGAGAGCTCTCTCTTGTTGCATCAAAGCCTGGCTGCAACACTGCCAAACAGCTAATTTACATCTACATCTACAGCTCAAATATTCACACTGCTTCTTCACTTATACCGCAGAACGAAAAGGAGGAGACTCTTACGACTAATGTGTGGATTGAGATTGTGAGTTTTCCCTCTCTTCATATTTATATGTTTTTGTGTCTTTTGTACAAATCCTGGTCAAACTTTTGGGAGTAAGGTTAATTTTGCCTTGCGGACTCTGTCCTGCTCTCTTATTCAGCCCTCGGCTATGTCTCATTTTTAATGTCACTGTTGACCTTTCTCTCAAATGTCATCGACAGCAATGGCCTGATTATCGCCTTGCCTGGAACAAATCTCACTATTATGACATTGAAGTTATTCGTGTTCCGTGCAAGACTGTTTGGCTCCCTGACATTGTCCTGGAGAACAAGTAAGGCAGTGACATCGTGCATTTTTTCCTCGCCTGCAGTGTCATCATACATAATCTAGTCTGGTGTCAGCTGTTTCTGTTCTTTACCCTCAATCTCTGCAGCATTGATGGCAAGTTTGATGTGGCTTACTACGCCAATGTGTTGATCTACAGCAGTGGTTGGATGTACTGGCTGCCTCCTGCTATCTATCGCAGCACTTGTGCCATTGAGATCACCTTCTTCCCATTTGATTATCAAAACTGCACGCTAGCATTCAGGTGAGGAACAATTATATCATTCCAATATATAAACTATATATATTTGTTGGTTTGTTTTATTTCATACATGGAGCCTGCATGGGTTAAACAAATAGCAAACCCCAATAGAGGGCTACAAACATGCTCATAGAACTGGAGTTACATCCAGGTAACAACCATTTTCTGTTCTGTTCTATCCTCCCTGCCACAACCCCTAGATCCCAGACGTACAGTGCCAATGAAGTGGACCTCATCTTGGCTGAGGGAGATACAGGCGAGATTATTGAGTGGGTGGACATCGACCCCGAGGCTTTCACAGGTAGAGTACGTCCGCATTCAACACTCTAATTTCCAAAGCACACAATTCCTCTCCAGCTTATTCTGTCTTCACCCCTCAGAGAATGGCGAGTGGGCCATCGTCCATCGTCCAGGCAGGAAGATCATCAACACACGGTACACCCCAGATGACCTAGAGTATCAGGAGATCTTGTTCAATCTGGTCATCCAAAGGAAGCCCCTCTTCTACGTCATCAACATCATCCTGCCCTGCTCCCTCATCTCCTCGTTGGTGGTGCTAGCCTACTTCCTACCTGCACAAGGTCAGTGAAGCTGTTGTCTAATTCCCACTAGCTGTTAGATTATTATCGTTTCAGATGAGGCGATATTATAATAATGTTATAAAATACAAAGTGTCATAACGTTGGACTTTGGACATAAAACAAAATAATTATTCATTCTAGTTACTCTTATTCTGACTAATAAAAAAAGACCAGAATTAAAGGGTATTTTTTTATTGACTCTTCTTATATAAACAATAAAACAGAGTGAGTATAGTCAGTAAGTATGTTGTCAGAAAAATTCCGAAGAGAACACTCTTAGCAGATTTGTTTTCAGTATAACGTTTTATCATTATCCCTGTAGAATTTTTTGCTGTAATAAAGTGCCTGAGCACAGAGAATGTACTGAGTATTGGATCGCAAAGCTGGTATGTTTTTTATTTTTTTATTTGCTGTGTTCCTCTGTCTCCTAAGTCTCTGTTGTCTCCTCCACAGCCGGGGGACAAAAGTTGACCGTGTCCATCTCTGTCTTGCTGGCTCAGACTGTCTTCCTCTTTCTTATTGCCCAGAAGATCCCTGAGACGTCTCTCTCGGTCCCTCTCATCGGCAAGTGAGTCTGTGTGTGTTCTCTGCTGACCTCTGCTGGGCTTCTTTCTTTTCTTCTTTTCTTTAATCCATACAGTTTGAGTTTCCAACACAGATCTTCTCTTTGTTCTCCATCAGGTACCTGATCTTTGTCATGTCTGTCACTACTCTCATTGCCACTAATCAAATAGTGGTGCTGAACTTCTCCCTGCGTAGCCCCAGCACTCATACCATGTCAAATACCATCAAACATGTAAGTGTATTCTATGCAGCAGAATTGAGTCAAATTGGTCTATTGAAGAGTCATTTTGTGTCAACTTCTGTTATATTCTTTGCCTCCCGCAGGTGTTCCTGGAAATGGTACCTCGCTTCCTGGGCATGCCCCCACTGGTGGATGACAGTGAGGTGACATCCGAGGTGAACGGAGTGAGGGAGCGGCGGCGCAGCTCCTTTGGCCTCATGCAGAGAGCAGAGGAATATGTACTGAAACAACCTCGCAGTGAAATGATGTTCGACAAACAAAGAGAGAGGCATGGTCTCACACGATCCATTGGTAAGATGTCTATTTTCAAACCTGTGACCCATCTCTAAAATCGAACCAGCCATCAACGTTGTGGCATACTATTGTCTGATTCTGGGTCTCCTTCCCCCCTAGTGGATAATATGGATGTCAGCAGCACAGCCAACCTGTATAAGAGTTTGGCCCAGGCTGCCCCCGAGATCAAGCAATGTGTGGATGCCTGCAACTTCATTGCTGAGAGTACGAGACAACAAAATAACATTGGATCTGTGAGTGTCACTTTAAACATTTAGCCAACATCGATTTGATTTCAATTCTTTTTTTTTTTAATATGTCTATTGATTTCATGTTTTCCTATCTATAGTGGTTTTAGGCTAGCGGTTATCTTAGTCCTTTAATCAATATTCACTTGATTTCCAAACACAGGAAATTGAAAACTGGGTATTGATTGGGAAGATGATCGACAAGGTGTGTTTCTGGGCTGCCATTCTCCTCTTCATCATCGGCACAGTGTGGATCTTCCTAACGGGACACTTCAACCGGGCGCCTGAATTTCCGTTTCCGGGGCAGAGCAAAAAATATGTTCCGAGTTAAAAAAGACAACTACAAAAAATACCATTTTGCTCTGATGAAACCTTTGCGAGGGTCACTGTGCCTCATGCTGTCGATAAGGCTGAGCGATCTTGCTCATTGAGTCCCAGGCTCAGATTCGGGGTCGAGTTAGCACACTTTAATAACAGAGATTTAACAACAAATCTGTCTGTGTTCATGTTCACAGCTCGGACTTCTCTTTGTGAATACTTGTCAGGCAGCTGAGGGTTTTTCATTCAAACCTTCAACTTAGTTAGAGCCAAGTTCTTCATTTTAGTGCAAGTTATTTGGGTGTATACATTACATGGGTGCAACAGGTCTAGTTAGAAATAGTGATATTTTAATTCATAATGATAATCATCATCATTACCAAGTACAATCAATATTTGTTTTGTGGTATAAAAGAAGCAAGTTCAGACTTCAGGTCAGAGGTGTGTTTAAAAAAATAAATGCTGAAGGTGTTTCCTCACCATACTGAGGAAGTTCTTTCTGTTGACGCAAAGAATTTTTCATACCAAAACTACGCCGGCATTGGGTACTGTATTGCATGGATCCATAAGCACGTAGAACCGGATTCATAAATAGCAATAAAGAAGGTTATTTAACTGATTAAGTGATTGTATTTACACACGATGTGCTGAAGTTGTCAATCTTTCATGGGCTTTAAGAATCGTCTGTGTATCACACTGAAAAACATATCTGATAAAGCCTGGAGAAGTTTCCCTGCATGTATTATGTCTTATATGTGGAGAGCCTGTACATGTAACTTGAGCCAGCCAACTCTGAATCAAAGCCTTATTCTTCTTACTTTGACTTATTTGTCAGAAAGTCTTGTTAGGGGTAGATGTCTTGGAGCGACATTGTCTTGATTCATTATGCTATGCTTTTTTTTTTTAAATAAACATTTTATTTTGTGCATTGTGACTTGCTGAATCAATTTATTGCTAAGTGTAAGCTGTTAGAAAAACCCGCCTTACATATAAAATGAAGAAAATCTCATCTTGAATTGTATGTCAAAGTAGTTGTGCATGTAGTACTTCACAAGCTACATCCGATCGTGCCATATGCATCTCAGAAAAGACAGGAAATGATAATAAGCAGTCACCGCAGCATTGTGGTTAAAAATGCTTTGTGTATCTCTGCTGCTGTTCTTCAGCGATTTTGAAACTTACATACGCTCAGCTAAAAGTGTAAACATAACGCAAAAATGTTGTAATCGGATTATTATTGTCACGTATGTATCAACTGGATGCTTAAAATACATACGGTTAATTATCTTAACATCTTCAAATCTTGATGTATTATTTAAATCAGCATGCTCGGTGTCTGTGATGTGATACTGTGAATCATTTCTAAATCACTAGTTACACTTTTGGTGTAAGTGTGGTTAAACACTCCCATGTGGTGTGAACATGTATTACACCAAAGCAGAAAGGGCTTTTTTCCCCAGTAACAGTGACACACTAGAAGTGTCTCAGACTGTTACCAATTTATGCTTATATCTTTACAAGTATTTTTCTTTTATCCTTTAGTTTATTTTACCAGTCCACCTCAGTCAAAGTGTTCCACTAAAAATAAGCCTGTTTATATGTAGGCCTATATATCACCTCATTCAGCTTACAGGTCCACAAGTTCAGTAAGAGGAATGGGGGAACACAAAAACAATTGTTACCACATAAGTGGAAAACATGAGTAACCTTCAGAGGGGATATTAATGCAATCAAAGATGAATCTTTATTCCATCCATGGGAACGATTTTAATGTCATCAACAGTCTTGATAAGGGTGTGGGGAACAAATTTGGATTTTTGGTGATTGTCTAGTGACAATTAAATCACTGTCTAGCGTAAAGTCAGATTGCATGTCATTACATTTTTGAGAGTAGTAATCAGTCTGCTTCTCCTGTCTGTAAGTGGTGGTGTAGTTTAAACACAATCATTAAGCTACGTGTGTGCGGATGAATACATGAGAACTAGAATTGTTAACCGTTAAAATTAAAAGAGGATTTCCCAGAAAAGCTTATATTTTGTGGCTTGTATTTAAAATTAAAATGTTGTGGGACAGTTCAACCTAGGACAGCTGGCACGACATGTAAACAGTCTTCCGGTACTTCCGGTAAGTCCACCTTACAACGGGAACGTTTAAACGTAAAAAAAGACAGAAAATCAGTGTCCGATATTTGCAAGCAAGCTTTTCATTTAGAAAATACGAACCGGAAATCCGGGGATATGTTCCGTGATTCACGTCAGTACAGATAATAAGTAACGCTGTCACGTAACGTTAGCTAGTTTCATTGGAGCCCACCACCTCCTCTTTATGTACCTCATGATCTAGGTCTGGATTCCTTTGTGTGTGTGTGTGTGTGTGTGTGGCGGCGGCCCGTCATGACTTGTCGTGCCTTTCTTTTTCTTTTGTCACGCGAAAAGTAAGCACGCTGTGTGGTTTGTGAATAAACATCATGCGCTTTTTGTCAAATCGGATTTAAAAATAGGAGACAAGATGTGCTAAGCAACAGCTACCTCTTGCTGCCGTATATTCCCTTTTATTTTATCCTCCTCCACACCGTGTCCCACTGGACACCCTGTGGGAGGGACTACCGTGTGCATCACCCACGGGGAATACGAATGACCTCTTAATTGAGGAAAAACGATGAAACCTTACTTTTAGCCTGCATGGAGGCCTAATTACATGCTGTCCTTTCTGTCCCCGCGCGTGGAATAGCTGTGTGTCCCGAGTCGGTATTTGAATTGAACGTAAGTATCTCCGTGGGCCTAACTAACTAAATCAGACGGATGTTACAATCCTCTGAGCTGTCGCAGCATTGCAGATATAAGATATGAGTCCAGCTGCGGGACTTCCACGCCACGGAGGCACGAGCACCCAGCGCCTATAGCTTGTCGTCGGTGTGTGTGAACGGTCAACTGTCGTCACTTTCGCCAGATGAAGCTTGTGGCGTAGTTTTGTAAACTTGAGTTATAGTTTTGTTTTGTGGAATGAGTGGCTGTAGGAAACGAGGCTATGGGTGGAGACGACACAAAGTAGCATTCAGCAATGTCAGCCTTTGAAGTGTGAGCTGCCTTGATATCCGGAGAGATATCATACAGCCAACACTGTTGTGAGAATTAAGAAAGTGGATCATACAGATTGGGGGTAAATGTAAGATGGTGTGTAGCACACATAGGCTACAAACTTGTCCATACTTTCAAAAAAAAAAAAAAAAAAGAAGCAAAGAGGCAAATGTATGCGTTGAGCTCCAAACTTGGATCTTAACCCACGTTACAAAGCTCGTGACAGTTTACTGTAATGTGTTAAAAGTGTAGTGAAAACGTTGAAACAGTCAGAGACGATCTGCATTTTAGTCGACAGTTGCGCAGATTTTGGGGAAATCCGCTGGGCTGAGGCGCAGGCGGCGGGTTGACTGTGTCAGCACTGTTGTTGTAGTCACGTAGGAATGTGTGACATCCTGTCATTTGGTCGCACGTTTCAGGGTCTGGGGACATACAGTTTGTCTCAGTATGCATTTAAAGGCCACGTGCATGTCTCGTTTCTAAAAGGTCAGGTAAATGATGTAAACACACCATAACTTTCCCATAGAGCAGGGAACATAAACATCTGTAAAGATCAGGCTTATTTATTCAATATGACACATTTTTACAGTAAATACTACACTGTATTTACCTCGTTGACCCTAAGATGGGGAGAAACTAGCTATACCTGAGGTGCAATTTATTTAACTTATTAACATTTAATAATTTAGGGTTATATTGTTCTTCAAGCAGAGTAATAAATGTATCAGATCCTATGTGACAGGTCCAGGCATGGCTACCTTTGGGGAAAAAAAAAAACTATAGTTAAATTGAGCCAGTTTTGTAACGTAGTTACTTTAATCACAGCTAGTAGTGATGAGGTGTACCGACCACGCCCTGGGTACGCCTCTACATCATGGCAGCAGGGTGAGAACTAGTTTGGTCAGCAGTAAAAACAAGATTTTCGGGTGGTGTCTAGTTGATCTTTAGAGCCCCTTTGTGAAATATGTTAATGCTGTTGTATAAACGTTTTAATTATTCTGATGGTATACGTTTTTGTTTGTGGAAAGAAAATAGACCATTCAAAGACAAATCCTGCACATAGGTGCTTTAAATCTCTCATGGCCTTGTCGGTTACTGCTGCTGGCAACATTAAGTGGTAACCGGTCCAGCACCACTGAAACACACACAAAGATTTATGCTCCTATGAACAGTTGGTGTGTAAGATGTTGCTTGGCTCTCAGTAAAAGCACTCCCCTCTGGCCAATTTGGCTCATGTTGTAGAGGACTCTGGGTGGGTGTAGTGTGTTTCACAGGTAGGACGCCTGAGTAAGTTTCACTCCAAAAAACAAGAAAAGCTTGTCAAGTCAACACTCGACTTCTCTGCCTTAAAGGGTTAACGAAATATATTCTAAGATAATTCTGTCATGCACAATATTTATGCTCTGTGGCAATTACAAGTTAGCTTTTCACCTGAGAGTAAAGGCTGATCAGAGAAAAAAGAAGCTATACTGCCAGTATTCATAGCACTCAACAGAGGTTGTTTGGTTAAATATTATTTTTTCAACATATATCTCTGAAGAAACAGCAGTAGATTTAAATGATAGGGTTTAATGTTAATTTGCATGCCAGAATGGCCAAAATATATCTTATATTATAAGTGGAAACAACAAATAAAGCTTGGAAATAGTGACGAATTAGCTCTGCAGCAAACATGACAAAGAAGAAATGGTCCTAATATGGGTTTCATATCAATTAAAACACAACTTGTTCTTTTCATGGTAATCCCTGATGTTAAATATGTTCTCCAGCAAATGATGGAAACTCAACAGAGTGTTGTTCAGCAGTTGTAAATTGAGTCCAGCCTAATAAGCCTAATGAGTCTTAAACAAACAAGATATGGTATTCGTTATGAAGGAAATAATTGAATAAACAGTAACTGAGATAACAAATAATCGACAAAAGCCATGATTCAATTTTGAAGTAAAAAAAACAAAAAACATTTTTATCGAGAGGAATGTATGTTTTATTGCGGCTATCACTTGTCCTTTTATTTCTATTAGGTCTATAGATGCTACTGAAGCTAGCTAATAGTCCAGCTGATGTACCCAGCCAGTGTTCAGTATTGCGCCGGCCTTAACCTGCTTATTACTGTTCAGCCTCTTATATAGTTTCTCCTTCATTCAGTGGGTAGATGGGAAACAAGATAGGAATGTATGTTTCCTGCTAATGGCCTGCGTAGTGGGGGATGGTATTGCCAAATTGTACAGTCCAAGTGAAACAATTTGGCAAGTACTTCAGTAAAAACCTTTTCTATTTGATTTTTGATTTTTTTATATGACACATATCTTGATCCCAAACTCTACCACCAATATTGAAGTTTAAATAATAGAGCAAGTTCAGAGATAATGCTGAAGTTAATCAAAAAGACAACAGAGTCATATCTGTCCTCTACAGCTATAGTTGGAACACTTTTTATTTCTCATGGAATCAAAACTATCGATGAACATTTTTAATTTTCACTCAATTTTGGGAGTCCTTTAGGGTTGGTATTATTAGTATATGTTTCATCCCCATTTTCATTCCCAAACTCTCTCATTTTACACACACACACACACACACCCCTCCCTCCCTCCCTCCCCTTTGCCTGGTTGCCCAGGAAACATTCAGCCATTCAAAGACATCTACCCACACACGATACAAAAGGGTTCACACGCACATTTTTCTCGCGCTGGTAGCTGTGTCCTAGACTTCTCATGTGACGCAGTGTCGATGACTACTCTGCTGCTGGGGCTGCTTCATCTATTGATGTTATTTTTAGTTCATGCACTTCTGCTACAAACTACTGATACTATTAATGGGAGCAGTAGAAGTACTGATACCACCCAAAGCTCCACTACTTTTCCTCAATCAAAGGATAACTGCAAAAACATTGCTTCAGACTTTGCAGCAGAGACTTTGAAATGACTTTAAATGTTTCTAGTTTTAAACGCACCATATAGAATAACACATAGATGATCTGACATCTAAAGTGTAAATAGAATTAAAACTTTGAGGAAAGTTAACATCTTACTTATAACTTAACTATAGCTACACTGGCAAAAACAGCAGTCATTTGATCATTTCTATAATTAGACATGAAGCCATGTACAGTGTAGAGAAAATATACACAGAATCCCTTCAATTAAAATATAATATACTATGATATAAAGAGCTTTTTAATTATGTAATTAATGCAGCTAAAACCTCGAACTTGCAGTCTGTGGAGTTACAATATTGTAAGACTCCAAAATATCTCACTTTTGCCTTTATTGGAATACCGAATCACTTAATTGTTAATTTCTTGAGCTGATGAAATGCTGTGATCTCTAAACTTGTGTCTTTAAAATCTCTTTCTGCTGCAGACAGGTCTCGGGTTCACAATTGTTTTGTATGCCTAGTGGTGGGAAGGTGCAAACACTCCGAACTGTAAATGTGAAACTCCCTTTTCTTTTTGTCTTTGCATCAGGGCAGCTGGCACTTGCAGCAACAGTGCGATGGCCAGCCCCGACGTGATCGAGCCGGCGGCTCAGAGCTCGACGGCCCAGAACCTGGCCAGAAGGCGCTTTTCTCACGACGTTCATGGCATTTCTGCAGACGAGATAGATGGCCTCATGTCCAGCAGTGGTGAGATAAACGGCCCCTTTTATGAATACGTTTAACCGTTGAAACTCTTTTGGCTGCATCAGAAGACTTTTAATCGAAATGTTCTAATCTTCCAATTCGCAGACGGGCGCCCTTTCCTTGTGGTGCATCATCTTCCTGACATAAAAGACGAGGCTATACCTTTCTTAATGCCTGGTATACCTATTACATGCAGAGTGGACAACACAGAGAAATACACTACTCGCTCAAAGGTACACCAGTATTTAATCACATGTGGAAAATAATTTTAAAAAAATTCTTTGGTGGTTGTCAACAAGATGCAAGTATTTATAGAAAGCTTTAGATAATCTTGACCATGTCAATCTCATTTACCGTACTAATGTGATATAAAATCTGCTGCCTGAGTGTTTGAACTTTGAGTTGGTTTGTTTCGAGCCAGCTGGCTCAGCTTCTATAGAGCGGTAGGCTTCGTACCATATTTTCCTAAATCCAAACCACCATGCTCATGTACATCATTTCAATAACGTCCCTCCAGGTCCATGTAGGCACCCTGTACACAGTGCAGCTGACACATGGCTGCTTCCACTGGGTAGTGAAGAGGAAGTACAAGCACTTCCAAGAGCTGCATCGAGACCTTTACAAGCACAAGATGATACTTCACTTGATACCTCTGGGAAGGTCGGTGCACTATTCTGTTTATTTCAATCATGCAAATCAACCTCTCACTCTGAGAGACCTGCAGTGGAAATCCCTGTGATGTGTTGCTCTGAGTTTTTATCGTCAGATTTGTCAAGCACCAAGTGTTTTGAATATTTAAATTTCTCTCAAAGATTTGCAAAGGACAGGCAGCAGCTGAGAGCCATGTCAGAGGAAATGCCCAGCCTACACGGGACTGAACGGACCAGGAGGACCTCCAGCAAAATGGTATCAAACAAATCAATCAGATACACAAATAGTTTACACAGAACACCAAATGCCATTTGAATACACACACTTAATTGATGTTGTGGCAAGATATTAAAATGTATTTTATTCAAAGAAGAAGATTGGTCTTCTTCTCTATTAACTACTGTACATACTACAGCTGCTGTGTTGGTCTTTGCAGAGTCCTTATTCAGGCTGATCAATGTAATATATTTTATTTATCTGAAATATCATATATATATATAATATATTTTGGGACTGCCCCTCCCTTGTGAAAAAATGATTTCTAATACAATTTAAAATGATTTTAGTTATTTTATTAAATTTAACTGTATTATAAATATCATATAACACATCAGCTCTACAGAACAAAAACAGTTACACTTATTTACCTGCTTTTCTGTTGCAGAAATACCTTGAGGAGTACCTGAATGGTCTGCTGGAGAACACATTTTGTAGGAATGACCACAGCATGGTAACGGCTTTAAAACAAAGACACGCATGCACACATACAAAGTGGATGTCATGCAGCACGATGACATTTTCACATCTACTTTTTTTTTTCAGCTGGAATTCCTCTCCGTCGGTGCTCTCTCCTTCGTCACGGACCTCGGTCCCAAAGGCTTGTAAGCAAACTTACTGAGAGTGTGTGAGGCGCAAGGAAAAGTGTGTTTAATGACCAAGTGCGTGATAGAGATTGATTGTGCCAACTTGTCTCAGGGAGGGACCCATCTTCAAGAGGTCGGGGGGTCACCGGATCCAAGGCCTCAACTGCATTGGCCATCATCAGCTCTGTTTCCGCTGGTCCCGGCGCTGGCTGGTGGTGAAAGACTCCTTTCTGTTGTATATGGACCGAGACAACGGCAGCATCAACTTTGTGTTGCTGTTTGACCCGGAGTTCAAAGTGAAAGTGGGCCGTGCTCACACAGACACCACATATGGAGTCTGCATTGAGAACTTCACTCGGTAGGTCAGCCGTTTGTTTGCCTATAGGTACTGAGAGCTCCAGCATACTGCATGTATTTATACCTGAGGTTATGTTGTGTTTGTGACGCGTGGCCTGTTGCTTTTTGTTCAGGAGTCTGGTCATCAAATGCAGCAGCTATCGACAGACTCATTGGTGGAGTCATGAAATCAACCGGCTGGCAGACACCTCCGACTTTCTCAAAGTGCAACGCTTCCAGGGGTTCGCTCCGCCACGGGAGAACACGCTCACTAAATGGTCAGATACATGTTCTCCCGGAGATTCATCTGTTTTCACATTTCATCCTCATTCGTTAAACTTTATGTCTCATGGATTTTGTTTGAAGGTATGTGAATGGAAGTGGCTACTTTGCAGACCTGGCTGATGCTCTCGAACAAGCCAAGGAGGAAATCTTCATCACAGATTGGTGGTAAGTGTCAGCAAGATCTGGAGTCGGTGATGAAGAGGCTTCGTTTTACTAAGTTGGGAACATTTAGATATTTTAGCTACACATGAAGTGTATTTTTAATGTGACTAATGTAAATGTCTTCCCTGTCAGGCTCAGCCCTGAAGTCTTCCTAAAGAGACCAGCCACTGATAACTACTGGCGCCTGGATGAGATACTCAAACGCAAAGCAGTACGAATTCTCTCTGTCTTGTTCTTCTCCTCCATACCAGTTAAATCATTTTCAAATGACAGATTACCTGTGCTGATCAATTTTTCAAGTGGCGTTACCTCTTCTTTAACTCCTTCCTGCAGGAACAAGGAGTCAAAGTGTGTGTTATGCTGTACAAAGAGATGGAGATGGCCCTTGGCATCAATAGTGAGCACAGCAAGAGGACTCTTATGAACATGCACCCAAACATCAAGGTCTGTCACATGCCCACGTAATTTGATACACGCAATTAACCAGAGGCGTCATCTCATGTCTTAACATCAATTTGAACCCCTATGTCCGCCAGGTGATGCGACATCCTGACCACGTGTCCTCTGTGGTGTTGATGTGGGCTCACCACGAAAAGACCGTGGCCATTGACCAAACAGTCGCCTTTGTGGGGGGAATTGACCTGGCGTTTGGGAGGTGGGATGACAGCCAGTACCAGCTGACTGACCTGGGTTTGAGGGAGACGGCCAACAGTGTAAGCGAGGAGGAGCCCAAAGGAGATGCAGTCGTAAGAAACTGATAAAGCACGAATGTGTTAATATTAGTTCATGAACCCGTGTGCTTTCAATATGTCACAGCCCCTGCGGACACTAACGCATGTCTCTGCTAACTAGGATAATGGTGTGTCTGGTGGTCCAAAACCAGCTGAACCAGATAAGCAAGCAGAGCAGGACCCTGATGACCTGACTGGCAACACTAAACTGTGGCTTGGCAAAGACTACAGCAACTTTATCAAGAAAGATTGGGTCCAACTGGACAGACCATTTGAAGGTAATGTCTTAATCTTCTTAAGTATCCTATACATGCAAACACACTGAGAGGAAAGAGGGAGCTGAAAAGGTTTTGCTTTTTGTATTTTTTCAGATAACATCGACCGTACCCAGGTTCCCCGCATGCCGTGGCGTGATTTTTCTGCAGCTGTTCATGGCAGAGCTGCCAGGGATGTAGCCCGCCACTTCATCCAGCGCTGGAACTTCTCCAAGGTCAGACTCAAAGCAAAGCTCTGTTATTTTAAAGCTATACCTGGGTTTTATTCTGACATTAGCATATTACTGTAAACATCCTCATCATTTTACTGGACCGGAACATCTTCAGCCTTACAAATGAGTCACATATAAGCTTCAGTTGGCTTTAACGCATATTTTACCGTAACTATCCAAAGCACTAATTTGTGTATTATTATTTGAAGCCGTCACATAGTGCTAAAGCAATCTGAGACTTTTGTTGCCTGTTGAAATCGTTCTACTTTATTATGGTATGCTACGCTAACCTATTGGGTTTATTAGCCACAACTACAACAATATGAGTCAGATAGTAAGTAGTAAAACAAAGTGTATCTAACTTTTGTTTTTTATCAAGGCTTCTGTAGGAAACAGGACCAGCAGGAAGGTCGGAAATCTTGCTTTCATTCATTTGTTTTGTCTTCTCTAGATCTTCAAAAACAAGTACAAGGACGAGTTCTATCCTTACCTTCTTCCCAAGTCTCACTGCACTGCTGACTCGCTCTCATTCACGGTGCCCGGATCCAGCAAGGCCAAAGTGCAGGTATTTAAGCACCAAAGACCAAGTCACTATGATGAGTCACACATGATGGCAACACAGAAAACAAGCAAAGTATTTTAAGTATGGCTTAGTGTACACATGAAAAAGGGATTTCTGTGTCCAACCAGCCTTAAAGATGCCTTTCATCAGGACAACATCAGGGTTTGAAACCTTGAACTCTCATTTGAGGAAAGGATTATGTAAAATTATGTTGGGAAACTAGTGAAATGTATTTACTGTAAACAAACAACACCGTTGGCATTTTACTTTGTGAGACACCGAGTCAGAGCTAGCAGGAAATCAAGTGGATTTCTTTACAGTACAACAAAGAGACACTGTTCTGCCTTTTTGAAGTGCAGCTTAAGTATTCAGAGCTCTGAAATCACTTCCAACATGTTTATCCTGTTCAGTTAAGCCAGAGAAAACAAATGCACCGCCAAAGACGGGGAAGGGGGGGGGGGCGACAAGTGGAAGTGTTTCATTTTTTAACGGGCTTCATGGGAAATGTGGTCCAGGTCATGAGAACTGCCAGCATTAGCAACACCACTGGCATGGCAGAGGCTACCGTCCTCACTCTGTACTGACTGAGTGAGCGTTGGGTAACAACAGCGTTTGCTGTGTGTACTTTCTTCTTCTACGGTGGGCAGTGGCCTGTAACCTTAACCCTTGCTCCCTATTATGACACAGCTTTCCTATCAGGTTTAGTTAATCCCGTATTCAGGTTTCAGGGACTCAGTTCTCACATTTTTTTGTTAGAGCTGTATGTAAAGCAGAAGTTGATGCAAGGCACAAGCTGAGTACATCACAAATAGCTTAAAGTACTACCAAAAGTGATAGCAGCAGTTTCAGGTTTCTGATTTGTTACACGTCTATGATACAGCTAAAGCTTTTAAAAGTACTTTTTAAAAATAAATAGCGTAATAATGCTAAATGCTAGAGTTCCTTGTTCTTCTCTAAAGTCTCGAGCTAAACTTGGATGTTACGGTTGATTTGGTAACAGGCAGTTATTATGATGTGAAAGACGTGTCTCGTGGACTGACTCGTCTCTTCTTCAGGTGTTGCGCTCAGCCGACCGCTGGTCGACTGGAACCAATGAGAACTCGATCCTCAACGCCTACATCCACACCATCGAGAACAGCGAGCACTACATCTACATCGAGGTAATGCAGGAACAGACGAATCCGTACGTCTCTATCAATGCTTTCTAATGATTTGTTGATACTTTTTAAAATAATAGCATACATGGCAAAAAAAAATTGTTACCGCAAATAGTTTTAGTAGCAACACTTAAGAGTGGGTTCTGTTTTGTATAGAAATGCATCTATTTGTATATAAAGATTGGCCTCTCTTTATTTCTGATGTTTCAGCATGTGATTCTTATATACTTGCATAACATTTGACTCTTTCATTTTACGTGACACTGTAGATTCTGTAGCCAATGTGTGTCTGATCATGAGTTCTCATGAGTCTGAATATAATCACGGCTCGGCCCTTTCCCTGCCAGCTCCCTACCTGTGTTAGCCCTCACCTCATACCGAGCCACCATCTGCCTTTTCTCTGCCCTCAGAACCAGTTCTTCATCAGCTGTGTGGATGATGGGAAGACCGTCTATAATGGGATCGGGGATGCAATTGTGAATCGAATCTTGCGTGCACACAGGTCGGGTTTGATTGCACTAGAGAGATTTACGTGACGCTTCGTTTAATTTGCATACCCACGATCTCGAACCTTAAAGTTATAAAGCAGTTTTTCGTGAAGCTCATTGTGACATTTAAACATGTTAAACAAAGCACATTTGTATGAACAATGAGTACATTTCTGCATTTTCTCAACAAATCACAACACTGAATAGAAATAAGAGTGAAAGGAACAGTCCACTTGTCGTAATGTTTAAATGGTCCACTTGTTGACATTGTGTCTTACTGCAGAGAGCAGAAGAAGTACAGGGTGTTTGTGGTGGTTCCTTTGCTTCCTGGATTTGAGGGAGACATCAATTTGGGAGGTGGAAATGCCATCCAAGCTATTCTGCACTTCACTTACAGGTGAGAGCCTTTTCTTCCCGTTATCATTTATGGACAAAATGCAAAAGTTGAGGATTTGCTTCAAATTTAATTGGGATAATATTCCATTCTTTTAGCTTTTGTGTATTACAAGTAAGTAAGTAAGAAGTAGCTGTTTCACCAGTTACTTTTTTAGTTATTTAATTAGTAGTTTTAGTTCAAAGTTGTAGCACAAGGCTGGAGTTTCTGTCAACCAAAAGTGCAACTTCATTGATTGATATATTTTTATCCTATAATGTGTTAATCATGTCTTTTTTGTGAATGATTAATCTCCTAGGACCATGTGCCGAGGCGAGCACTCTATTCTCTCAAGACTTAAGGAAGGTGAGTTTTCTGTCACTTGTCTGCTCTCATTTCCACGCAAAAATCCACCTGACATCACAAAATACCACCTGTTTCCTCTCTGACATGTTTCTTTCTTTTTCTTCGTGTTGCTCCTTTAAACTGAAGCTACTGGTACTAGGTATCTGCCCACCAGTTTCCATTTTCATCCTTGACTTCTTCTTCTTTTCCATTTTAAGAGTCTATGTGAGTTTCCTAATACATTTCCATTGTTTTGCGTTATCCTTTGTGATTAATGTGATTCTGGTTTGCCCCCCAGTTGAGGACCTGTGGACAGAGTACATCACACTCTGCGGCCTGAGAAAACATTCCCAGCTCTGCCAGTCGCTTGTCACAGAGCTCATCTATGTTCACAGCAAGACCATCATTGCTGATGACCGCTGCTATATCATTGGTACGTCACCACTGATGCAAACTCATTCAAAGACAGTTTTATCATTTTGACCTTAAGTCATCATTGAGCTATGAGACTACAGTGTATTTTAATCCATGAGTTTTAGCTGTAGTTTAATAGCACTGTCAACACTTGTAGAATAAAACATTGCAAGTGGACAAATAGATGGACATTTATTTATTAAAATGAATAATAAAGACAATGACATTTAATATTTACAAGTTTAAGCTCCTTAAATTAGGTGTACAAAGGAACACTTGCCCGGGGATACCAAGATCAAGTGTACAGTATGGATATTGAAAAGCTGCACAAATAAAAAGGATCCTCTAATGAGATTCTGTCATTCGTTTAAGTATTTCAGTAGTTAAAAAGTTAAAATCTAAAAAAAGATGCCATGAAGTCAAACCCCATTTTTGATACTAGTTATGGTTGTTCTATTTTTTCAGAAAATAATTTAAAGTATTTACATTCTGTAATTTTCATTCTTAGTGGTGGAGTCCACCATTCCGGTGCTGGGTTCAGATTGCCTACACACACACACACACTTGCACACACAGGATTCACAGGAAACGATGTAAACATGTAATCCTGCGTTTCTATTTGTAATTGTATCTCATTGTTTACTGTTCTCTCTCCTCATTTTGTCTTAAGGTACTGCTAATGCAAATCGAACTATCCTTCTACTACTCTGTCACATTTAAAGCCGTAAAGGATGCGGTGGCCTTTATTTTGAGGCATGCACAAGGAATGCAATGTATTTGTGACCAAATTAGCTATGGCCAGGACTTACATCTTAAGCACTGTACCTTTTAAAGCACATTATGTTAAACCAGGTTGAGACTGTTATATATATATATATATAAATCAAAACCCTTAAATCAGCAGTTTGTTTGCCAAGATTAATTTCTTCCACAGACTCTGTGATTAGTCAGCTTTGAGTTCTGCACTCACAGACTTCATTTCATTTACAGAATATAAACCTGTAACATTCGAGTTCAAATCCATTTCTGAACAACAAATGTACAGATTACACCTTACCGAAAAAAGAGAATCCTGGATTCATTGTGAAGAATATTTCCGATATAAAGTTATTTCATAGAGTTGCTTCATGCGTTGACTATGGTTTGACGAGTGACACCTCTGAAATGACAGATTGTTAATGCTCGTACTTTCCACTTGCTTTCCAGGATCAGCCAACATCAATGACCGCAGCATGCTGGGCAACAGAGATAGTGAGATGGCAGTGTTTGTGGAAGATGAAGATCGGGTCCTTTCCGTCATGGGAGGGCAGGAGTACCAGGCAGGACCCCTCACACTCGCTCTGCGTAAAGAGTGTTTCAGGTCAGGACGAGATATGCAACTCCTGAAATGTGCGCTCTGTTTATGCATGACCATGAACTGTTACTACCTCCCTCTAAGGGAGTGTGTCACCTATCTCTCTGTCATGGAAAATATCAAGGCTAGCTTAGCTTGTTTTTATTGAGGAGGGTCGGCTACCAAATGGAATCTGGCAACAAGTGAGGAACCATATATATTTTTTGGAGACTTACAAGAAAATCATCTCATTTGAAAATTATGTAATATTTTCCTTATGATGAACCAAAATAGTTTCATTCTCACTTAAAAACTTTAAATTATAATGTGACATTATAAGAACGTTTTGGATGTTTGAATGCTCTGTGCTTGCTGAACGTTCAGCCGTTATTTATTTATTTATTTTCCCCACCAGAGTTCTTGTTGGAGCTTCTTCAGACCCCAGTGTCAATGTTGACGATCCAATCAGCGATGAATTCTTCTTCTTGGGCTGGAATGCACCTGCTAAACTGAATGCCACCATATACGACAAGGTATAAACTATCTAAATGATGGTGGATCATAAATCATGATCTTTTTATTCAGGGTTAGATAGATGTAGTTTGTTTTCTTACCCCAGGTCTTCAAATGCCTGCCCGACAACGCTGTCCACAACATGCGACAGCTGAAGGAATACGCCAGCGAGGAACGCCTCTGCGACACAGATCCTGAGCAGGCCAGAGAGGAGCTAAAGGCCGTCCGAGGGCTGCTGGTCCACTTCCCGCTGAAGTTCCTGTGCGAGGAGAACCTGCTGCCTCCACTGAACACTAAAGAAGGCATGGCTCCGGTGGGGCTGTGGACATAACTGCAGCTGAGCTCAGATCAGACCACTACGTAACAGCTAAGGGGCTGCTGCACCACATGCTCCCTGTAGTCTCTAATGTTTAGCACAATAACCTTAAATAGTTCCAACACTGACGCTGCAATGGTGAGGAAAGACATCGCCTCAACACATTGTCTCTTTGACTGACGATGAATTCGAACATAACCACTGACATGTAGATTTTTCATCATGATTTAGAGCAGTAGCTTAACCTGAACTGGACAGTTTGTTTGTGATGAGCGCGTCTGCTGCATAACTTGCACTACAGTGCAATCTGATCTGCAGGGCTGGCAGTGGTGTTAGACACACACAAATGAATGTATGAGTCAGGAGAGGATTGCGAGGTTGTATTGGAAATTAAGCATTCTCACATGATCTGGGAACATAGTGTACATTTATTGGTGCAAGGTTTTTGGGTGGGTGGGTGTCTCTGTCTCTCTCTCTCTCTCTCTCTCTCTATCGCACTCCCTCTCTCCCTCTGAGGCTTCACCTCTCACTGCAGTGCCAGCAAATCTGTCAGAACATTTGTGGTTGTTATGGTGACGGATATAAAGAGATGACTGGATGGTAGCTGAGACAAAAAACTGGAGAGGGCAGAAAAGGGAGAGTATCGATAAGAGGGATAACTTACTACATCAGGGTGTTGTTTCCAGAAAAATAGACGGTAATATGTTGAAGGAGGACTGATCATTTCTGTGGGAGCAAAATCATTTAAATATTTCTGGATGAATGATCAGGTGGGAAAACTGTTGGAGGGAAAGAAAAGGAGGACAAGATAATTAAAGGTTGCTAGGTTGATTTACGGCTAAATGTTGCTTTTTTTTTTTTTCTGAAGTCACCATGACAACCAAAGTGAATTATTATTACATCATTCTGTCAGCAGAACAGGACGAAACATTCCAGCATCCACTTCAGCTATTTCCACAATTCCGTGTCCAGGTGCCATAAAATGTCTCACATATCTACACTTTTTATTGATTTACATGCACCAGGCTTTTATTAGGCACATTACATTTGGCCATTACACTGTAACTGAGTCGTGGCATAATGTGGCTTATATTCACGGTGCAATTCCCACGGAGCAACATCAAGTCTTGAATCACAAAGACTTTTCGGTTTTTTTTCATATGAAATCATGGTAGTTATTCTCTCAAAACCTGCTAATTCTCTTGACTGAGCCATTAGCACTGAATGACCACTATTGAGCAAGTCTTGCACTGGATAAACATGTAGCATCCATATTACATTGACTAATTTGGAAATATCATGTAATAACTTGTAGCAAAGCAGGACCTGGAACACAGTCTTGCCAAGTTTATCAGAAACTGCAAAGCTCCTGTATGATGTCAAGATTTTAGATAACCAGCAGCGAGGCAGACAAAAGGCAGAATGTGAGGCTTTTGAATGGGACTTTATCTTTTATACTCTTTCGTGGTTTTCTCATTGCATTTTTAAAAAAGAGATCTGTATTTTTATGGAGACTTAAAATATTGGATTGATGTGCATGGCATTACCATAATCCAGTTCATAATTTTTTTTTTAATTGCTGAATATACGACAGTGAAATACACAAAATTCTTTGTCCATGCAGAATTTGTTGTCAACAACACTACCAAGATGGTTACAGCGTCTAAAGGAGTACTTTTGGAACACTAGGCACAGGGGGTAAATTGGCACCTCTCCAGTACCAATCAACACTCCGCACTTGGTCCATACAGGGACTTGAACTTGAACCCTCCGGTTCCCAGGCCTGGTCCCTACTGCTGCTCCAGAGCCAATGCATCAGTGAATCTGACAGATGACAAGTGTCACACATGAACTCTGCCTTGTCACTACATGAAGCACCTTTCACAGAGGAAGATATTAAAAAGACACTATGAGCTCTTGCACAATAGAAACTGGGTATTTGCTGTAACCTGTCTTTTACAGCACAAAATGGTTATACTTTGTTTAAAAATTCTACCGAAATGTCTGTGATATACTGAGAACCTTGTACTGTTTTACCATGATTTTTGTTTTTATTGGACTAATAGCCAGCATTACCAGTACATTTTTTATCAATAAACTACTAACAGAAACTAAACAAAAAAAGTCACCATGTGAAAATCTTTATGTATGAAAACCTGCAGATCTTGGTTATTACCTTAGGGTTGCTGATGTATAGCCTACTAACACTGAGGGTTAGAGAGATAATAAATATTCTTACTTAATCATTTAAAAACAGTTATGAACAACCTCTACTTCAAGGTATGTTATTTTTCTTATTTCCTCAATAAACTTGTTTTTATGGAGTTTCAATGTGACTTTAAAAAAAAAAATTTAATCAAAATGGCCTTGGGTATCAAAAAATAGCCTTCCACAGCCAGAACTACTGATACCATCTAGAGACAGGAAAAAAACAACTATGTGGAGGCAAACATTCTAATCCTAAAATTCAAGGATCTTTTGTCATTATGCAACACAAGGATGCACAACAACATTTTGTTGTAGCCCATTTTCAACACAACAAACACATGGCAAACAAAACAAAAACAGTAGCACATTCCTGCATCACAAGGAATGTAAATAGCAACAAAGTGGTATCACTACTTTAAATTCCATCCTTTATCTGTTCATTCTTGGAACAAATGTATTTTAATAAATCATTTTGAAGACTGAGTGTACATAGAAACTACACTTGTAAATGGGCACTATTTAACACAATAAATAAGTTAATTTAATACATGAATGCTGAAATCTTCAATAAAGCACCATGCTAGATTGTTTAACTCTTTGTGGACAGCATTGGACTTGAATCATGCATTATTGATGAGCATTATGATCTGTTGAAGATAAAGTAGGCCTGTCTTAATGTAAAATAACTGTAGTCGGCATAAAGCTCTTAGGATGGCAGACACATCAGAGCAAAACAAAGAACAGGAAAGGGTCAATTAGTTACTAATAGCCACAGACACACTAGGATACATTGCAGTGTGTTCTTTAGTTATCCAGCAGAATTGTATTTTAATTTAATGTATTTTTGAGACGGAGTAGGTCATTGCAGGACAGGTCTGTCAGAGGACGACCTCGGCTGTGCTGCTGGGAGCAGACAAATGCAGTTGCGTTCCGCTGTAATTTTACAGGTAATTTGTCCCTGATGAAGCACCGTAGTCATCCAGAGCAAAACACTTGAGGAGCGTGTGCAGCCAATCGTCAGTACAACCCCGCAAGACTACAACAAGGCTGGGAGTGGGAGGGAGGACTCGGGAAGCAAAACATGGCGAAATAACAAGTTTAGCTGTCGCCGCTTTTGGAACTGCACCGTGTCTTTAGTGTTGGAGTATAACTACCAGTTCATACAAATCGGACGCGTTAGCACGAAGGCAACGCTTAACTTTAAAGAGTCGTTGGCCCCAATTTAAGTATTACGGCGGTGCCTCGCGAAAAAAAAAATAAAAAATAGTGCTCGTCTGCTTGCCTGCGCTTTTCCCCCCGGAAGGTTGTGGCGGTGCTAGGCGCGACTGTCAACAGAGAAAATGGATGAAGAAGGAAAGTTTATTCTGGAAAAGACTATTTAGCCGACTAGCTTAGCTACGTTAGCTAGCCAGTTAACGTGCGGTTGATTGCACGCACCTGACTCGGTGTTCGGACGAACGTGCGCTCCGGGTCCAAACTGAGGAATATTTAAGTCGTGTTAACAAGTTTGACAACTGCAGTCGCGAATGATCGTATTTCAAACGAGGCCATTATTTTAATTTTCCGCACTTTGTCTTTATATTTTGGGAGGACACACATTTGAGGCTAATATTGACAGCCTGACAGACGGTTCTGGTGCGGACGGACCCGGACGCCATCACATCAGACGTTGCGTCCCTCCTTAAAAAAAAAATAAAAAAAAACAACCATTGCGCTGTTGAGCTGTAAATGTTGTTTTCTACTAGGAATGCTTCAGTGACACATCAGTCCTATCGGGTAGTTTAGACGCAGCATTCTCTCACACATGACATTAGCTGGATGTTGTACAGCAGCAGAGACGTCTTGTCAAAATGAACGCAGCAAGGTGTTCAACAACAGTGGAGGTGCATCGCGTTGTTGGTAGAACGGTACCGATGGCCGGCTAACGGTGACGTTACCACTTTGTTGATATCTCTTGTGTGAAGTTAAACTGTATTTTGATGAAATATTATAAGCAGGATTTCTGTAAAAAAAACAACTGCGGATAACAGTGTAAGCTCTCGTGAGCTAGCCAGCTGGGTGCGCCTGTGTGCAGCTCTCTATCTGCGATGTGTTCGCTAATCTAAGTGCTAACCGTGTTGTTCCGCAACAGTTTCTGCACATTGGACAGCCCGTTTTGCTGAATTTAATCCATAGCTAAAGCCGGTCTCGATCGCTGTAGCAGCCGCTTACAATCCCCGTCAGTACTTCTTGTCAAATATCTGGCTAACTTGGTAGCTAAGGCTCTAAGTTTTCAACAGCTATGTCTGAAAACGCCCCCACACGAAGCCTGGACGACATAGACCTCGCCGCTCTGAGGGTGAGTATTTGTTGTTGTTACGATACGTGTGCTGCACTTTATTCATGTAGAATGATGGCAGACGGGACTCATTGGATGTTATGTCATATGAACTGAAGTGTCGGTTTGCCGCCTGACACAAGCACGACCATTCAACACCCACGCGACAAAAGTTGAGGTGGAATAAACGTCCCTTGGCCCTGCATTGCTGTAGGCAGCTGAGCTGCTTCAGTGTCACAGATTCACATCAGAGATCAACGAGTAAAGAAGCGAGTTTATAGCCTGGACAACTTTTAGTGATTAGTGCATTAATAAAAACACGAGAATGAAGGCTGCTTCTGTTGCTTGTGCATCACCTGAAACTCTTTGTCATTGTCATGTAGTTATTAGTCTGTTTTTTTTAATTTTTTATAATGTATTTTTAACTAACGTTCCAGTTAATCTCAATCTCAAGAGTTCTAAACTCTTGAGATTGAGATGCACAAACACGATCTCTATTGTTTAACATATTGTTGTTTGCAGTGGTGGGCCAGCTAAGCCTTCTCTGCTGGCCTAAACAGAATCACAAAGTTATAGCTATTTTGTAATTTAATAAAGATTCAGCCCTTATTTCGCTATGCTATGCCAACCTGAGGACGCCGGCGGACGCCCGCCCGTTGTCTGTTACGTGAGCGCAGTCCACCGAAAACATTATATTTCCCACAATTTAAGCTTCTGCATTTTTGCACTAGTAAAATTCAAACGTATTGTTCGGTTCGTAAGCCTCATACCAAACAGTTTAATACGAATTAAACATGGTATTATTACACCAATAGAAACAAATAACCGTAGCTCAGTAGGACAGCACAGAAGGCCCAGGTATAAAATGCACAGCCCGCCACTGGTTGTTTGGAGGTGTTTTGCAGTCGTGATTCCAAGTTGAATGGGAAATCCTCTCTCCATTTCCTTGTGAATTTTGGATCTGGTCTTTTTGGTTTGGTTTCTCTTAAAATACTAAAAGTATTAGACTTTGTTGTTACTGATCTGGTATTAGCAGTGGTCCACCTTGAAGGCCTCAGTTTAAAATAAAAATCAACCAACCTTTTATGACTACCCTTTTCTAACAATAGAACCACTTTACCAGACAAGAAATGAAATCAAATGAGAATAAAAAGTGTCAGCACTATTCTGATTTGATGAAAAATCTTCTTTCCAAGGCTACAGTTTCTTAAGTGAGACCACAGCGCTGATGCTCCCTTTTGATGCATCTCTCCATTTCAATGGGAAGTGTCAACATCTATGATTGTGTTGCAGCATTAAATCCCCCAAAGACAGACCTTTATTAGCATTATAAGGAAGCTTTTTATGCGTTCAGTCACTGCCTTTTTGGAAAGGTAGATCACAGCCCTGTCTCCACGCTACAGGTTTGAAACAGAACAATAGCTTTCTTTTTCATTATTATTTTTTTTATCTCTGTCTAGAATCAAAATGACCAAAGGTTACTCTGAGAGACTTTCCTCTGGGTGGGTTACTCCATGGAAAATAATTGAGTGTTGAGGAATTCACATATTTATGGGGCTTAACAGGAGATCAGGGCTAGTTTATCCCAATCTTGGCTTGCTTGGACCTCTGTTATCTTCCCGCTGACTTTATATCAACAGATTTTTCAAAATCCTTGCATATTGTTAGAGCTGACCCAGCTCTTTATAACATATCTGTATGGTTATATGAGAAGATCGCCAATATTATCGGAGTTTATTTTTTCATTTAAAATAAGATACAATCACTTCATTCAATTTGGGAATTATCAGTCTCAATAATATCTCTGTTCAGTTAGACCTGGTATGGTACAGTAAATTGAAGTCATGTTTGAATATGAAAGTTGGGTTTTGTTGGAAAGTGAAGTAATTGTCCGGTTTAAAGTGTTAATGAAATCCTTAAAATACAAAAAATACCAATATCTGCCTGGCCATCTACCACTAGAATGAATTGTGATTTGGGTTAGCTGACCATTTAAAGGTGCCCTGTGGAGTTTTCTTATGAACAAACAAAAGTGAGATGTTTACATTCAGTATCACTCACCAGAAGGCATCGTGTGTATCCTTGAGCTCCAACAAATGTGTTAAATGCATTTCCTCCCTCGTAAAACATTTGTAGAGTCATTTTTTTCAGTATTTTGAATCCTGCATTGTTTACTAGCTAACGGTCCTCTTCTTCCGTGCCTTTGTTGGGGCATGCTGCAGTCTCGGGCGTTACTGCCACCTGTTGATGAGTGGAATAGTGTGAAACCATTGGCAGGACTGTGGAGCACGACACTCTTGTGCGCGTGCATGTGCGTCCATGTTCATGCGCATTAGGGACCCAGTCATAGATAAACGGCTCCACAGCTCGACAGCACTACTAGAGGACAAAAACTCCACAGGGAACCTTTAAGTGGCTCAATCACAGAAGGACTCCAGCATTGGGCTACATAGCAACAGTCCACTGTACACGAGCAACAACTAATCATTTGTGCTGTAACACGTTGTTCCAATGTCAGTAGCACTGATAAAATCAAGCTATCTGCACAACTGTTTCAAGTCCAGGTGGCATAGCAAGTTACACTAAGACAATTAAAGAGACATGGTCATACTCCAACAAATATGTCTGCTGAGTTTCACCTGTTTTGTTCTTAATTTAAAACTATTGGAAAGTGATTTCTATGCTGATTTTCAGTTTCAAACCGAAGCGTTGATAGTGTGATGAGATTATTGGATGCTGGTTAACCAGGAGTACCGGCCCTCTGGAAATGAAACTCGTGACAAATCTAGTCTTGGGATTTTTTTATTTTGGTGCAGTGGAACAGTCCATGTTTGCTATGCATGGCATAAATAAGCGTACATGATGGTGATAAAAAACACTCCTTTTAATATGAAGCTTTACTGTGAACACCAGTAAAAGTGTCACGTCAGAGATTAAACTTCCTTAACTTAATTAACCTTTACTTTGTGTCCATTACTCCTCCCCCCCCCCCCTACATTGTGATTATGAATTAACAAAGTCATCAAAATTGTGAACTGTGAAAATCAAAAAACATTTTTTTTGTGGATACACTAACTTTGGATGGATGTAAATGAGCCCACAAGGTGTTTACTGATACTTGGCCCATAGTGGTAGCATAATCCAACAATGGAAAATAAATAAATGTTCTACCTTAACTGAGATGTGCAAATTCATGCTGTTGGGATCAGTTGGCTGAATTTGAAAAAAGATGAAGTACTTCCAAATTTAAGTATCAGGACGCCATTTAAAAACATTTAAGGTCAACTGTAAAGTCGTTCACTAATGATATTCAGGGAATGTAAGTGTTTGAGTAGTGATTTTGACTATTGATGCAGCTGTGTATCCACAGAAAGGGCAGACTTCCTCTGTCAGCTAAGTTGACACCCCTGCAGGAAATGTGTGGTCAACTTCCCAATGGACCATTATCAGTGTCTTTTAAAGTTTATACCCTATTAAACTGAGGTTGATGGGAAAATGCATTGCATTATTCCCTGAGGTTAATCAATACATTACGTTTACACATTAATAAGACGGCATTATATCCATAAGTACTACCAGAGCTGCCATTTGTATCATTTAAGCAGGCTGACTGCAGGTTTCTCCTCCAGTTACCCCGTGGTTGTACTGCTTCCTTGCCGTTTTAGCAATCATTGCAATGTGTCTGCCTGTGTGTGTGCTGGTGGTGCTAATCCTTGAACATAACTGTACCCTTCCCCTTCTATCACTTCGTTCCTCTCATCCCACTCTCGTGGGCGAAGCTACTGCCTCTGCCTTGCCACCCACTCATTATTCTCTTCCATATCATCACATTGTTGCCTCCCGCTTTACGTTACAGTTCCCCCTCTTTAGTGTTCGAACACGCTTCAAAATACGGTATCTTTGTCATATGGGTTGTGTGTGCATTTGCATCAAATGTGTGGTCACTTCCCAGTTTTACTGCCAAATCGTTCATAAGTATTCGTGCTATTTTCTTCCCATAAATGTTTCCTGTCTCAAAGGAATTTCCCCCCCTCCCTATTGAAGCCACAAAACCCATCATTGGAAACAGATGAAAGCAGGATAGGTCATGCTGTACATTCTAAACCCAAAGCAGCACTCTAACCACCCACACATCTTCTTAAAGCTATATTGAAATTGCTTGAAAGTGGAACTGATTGTCATATTCCCTTGTGTCTTGGGGGAGGGGTTGCGTAATTAAGTCAAAGCACCCTTGGTATCAGTAGAATGTGTGTTCACTCTATTGAAACTTAAAACGAACAAATCAGGAAAAGGCCCGATGGATGTCCATGTCAAATCCATATCTAATCTAATATCAATATGGTGTGTGTGTGTGTGTGTGTGTGTGGGGGGGGGCTGGCTAGGAAGATTGAGTTCAGATGATTTGTATGGTAATATTGGCTTTAGTGTATACAAAGTAGAAACCATTGGGGTTGTTTTTATGTACGAGTCTTTGTGCTTTTGACGTGTTGTTGATGGAGTCAATAGATCTACTGCTACACTTTAACTGATGCACACATTCAATTAAAGATTCTCGATTGTTCTGTTAAGGCAAAAGATTGAGATGACTTTTAATTTAAACATTTTTAGCCTGTTGGTTTTATTTTGTGTCCTCAACAGTGTTTTGTATTCAGACTTATTTAAGCCAGATGGCAGGAGTTACTAGAACAGGTGCAGTTTAGTATGAATTTGCTATCTAAGCGTGACTTTTAACTGAGGAAACATGAGTGTAACAACTTGAAATACGACCTCCACTTCGGGCCGGCATTGAAGTGTGGATGTGTAGGATTCAAAGCGAGCATCAGCCACTTGGAACACGAAATAGATACGGTTTGCTTAGAGTGTAGCTGTTTTTTTAATTTAGCAAAAATAAAAAGCAAAACAAAATGCAGTTTATTTTATTGAAATGCTGTTTTTATTTGGAGCGGTTTGTATTTTGATGGTGTATCTGACCCTGCTCTGTCTGTATGTTGTACGACTCATGAATCTGACCGTGTCTCCCGTAGGATCCAGCAGGGATCTTTGAGCTGGTCGAGGTCGTCGGCAATGGGACCTATGGGCAGGTGTACAAGGTGAGACATGATGCCTAAATTATACCTCCATGATGTCGTGCTCTTTTCGTAGACAAACGCATTAAGTTTTCACCTGTGCGATGACTTGCTATAAAACTGGGCACCAAAGACCACTCTAGTGCCTGCTCTGTGTTTAATGTTTTTTGCATTCATTTCTCAGATTACAGTAGATTTAGCTAACTGCTATGTAAGTACATTTTTCAGCTGTCGGCCTGAAAAGTTAAAACTGTCTGTGACCGAAAGATAAGAGACGCTGGAGAAGAAAATGTAAAATAAGAACGGTGAAGTGGTGCGATAAGGCAATTAGCCACACTTGATGGGGCGACATTCAAAGAGTTAATTTTAAACTTTACTGACCACTGTTGTGATGAACTTGTCAGGGCCGTCACGTGAAGACGGGCCAGCTGGCTGCCATCAAGGTGATGGATGTCACGGAGGAGGAAGAAGAGGAGATCAAAGCTGAAATCAACATGCTGAAAAAATACAGCCACCACCGCAACATAGCCACGTACTACGGTGCCTTTGTCAAGAAGAGTCCACCAGGACACGATGACCAACTTTGGGTCGGTCTCTCCTTTTACCTGGCCTGATCCTTTTATAGCAGTGTGCCTCATTGATTGTGCTCACTACGTCTGCATTTGTCTGTATGCAGCTGGTGATGGAGTTCTGTGGGGCGGGATCAGTGACCGACCTGGTGAAAAACACTAAGGGCAGCTCTCTAAAGGAGGACTGGATCGCTTACATCTGCAGAGAAATCCTACGGGTGAGATATGGCCGTCCCACCAGTCAAAACAAGTCTGCAGCAGAGGTCACTCCTTACTGAGCCATTTTGACTTCTTTGTCTGTGCACAGGGCCTTTCTCATCTCCACGCCCACAAAGTCATCCACAGGGACATCAAGGGCCAGAACGTGCTGCTAACGGAGAACGCAGAGGTCAAACTTGGTACGTTGAATGCTTGTAGGTTTCGGGTAAAAGAGCAACAGTAGGTATCTGCTACCCTGCATCGTCTCGCATCCTGTTTCCTCTGATCGCTCTGTCCACATTCAGTTGATTTCGGGGTGAGTGCTCAGTTGGACAGGACCGTCGGGCGTAGGAACACCTTCATCGGCACGCCGTACTGGATGGCGCCTGAGGTTATTGCCTGTGACGAGAACCCCGACTCCACCTATGACTACAGGGTAAGTTTGTGTCCGCACTATGCTGCGGGAGCGTATGAAAGGTAGACACTGACCTGGTCCCTTGTGTATTTTGCAGAGTGATATCTGGTCCTTGGGGATCACAGCCATTGAGATGGCAGAGGGAGCTCCTCGTAAGTGTATACACTCCTTTTGAACCTGTTCTTGTTTGAAACATGCATTTCTATCTACCCAGCAACAGACCGTTTCTCACCGCCAGAGAAGACCTCATGAATGAGTCCGTCTTGCATGTGCGGCCTTGTTGTCTGAGTCTTCAGATGGGCAGCTGACTCACTGTAATCAAGGTAGTGTAGTCGTGAGCTGGCGGTTGGCCTGTGGAGGCTGATTGCACAGAGCTCTCTGGTCTGCTAAGCGGGGCGATATGTCTGTCTAGAGATTTGGTTTCAAACCTGACTAAGAAGAAAAGAAAATCTCACTAAAGAGTAGCAGCTAAAGTGTTTGTGAAATGAATCGCAGCTGTGGTGAACTTACAATGATGATGTTCTGAGAGCCTTTTGTTCACATCACTGATAAGAACTACGGAGCTCTTGTAGCCCATGTTGCTGCTGCCAATGACATAAGACATACGGGACAACTGTGAAGCTGATTGTACCTTTTTAAATGATGCAGTGTGTAATTACTCACTCCATCAGTTTCATTACTGAAGTATGTATTCCACTTACAACGGCGCAATATTCCTTGTTTTTTGATTAGATCGCTTTTAGGTTTTACGGCTGAAACCATTTTTTAAAATTAAATTTTGATTAGTTGGTCAACAGACAATAATGGAAGACAGTTTTATGAATTATTTAATTTCTCTGTTTAAAATCATAACACTATTACTTTGTTTTGCAAAACTGTTTGCCGAATAAATATAGACACCACTTTTGTCTTGGATAACATAAGATAGATAAATATTTTGATTTGATTAGTTGATTAATAATTGATTGATATCATCATTATTGCAACCCTAGTCGTTGTCTCTCTTATTTATTTATTTTACATAATGACTATGATAAAGACCAGATGTATTGAACCTTTCTAACTGTTTTTTTTATTGAGTTATATATTTAAAGCATTAGTTCAATTTAGTTTGTCGTCAAATAATTCAATAGAACATCTGTATTGATGTGTGACGGGTGAACTACAGTCAATTTATCGACAACATTGTAAAGACGGGACTGACGAATGCTCTCTGTGGTATCCGTCGCTGTTTCATTGAGACGCATCATTGTTCTAGTTCCAGTAATGTATTCATTAGCCTTACAGCGTTACTAGCTTTCTGTTTATTTTTGAACATGTGAATTATTGAGCATCTTTTCACCGAATCTTTTCGTCACTAGCTGTGTTGGCAGACACCCTCCATACCTTTTACTGTTTGTTCAGACGTATAAGGAAACACGGGGCTGTCAGTGTGGTGACTAACGGGTAATCATTTAGAAACACCGTCTGGACGATTGATCAGCTAAAAGCAGAAACAAACAGATCAGTTCACTCCAGGTATTTAATAAAACACGAAATGACATCATTCACACTGACAGGATGTTGACAAAACTGCCAACATCCTGTCAGTGGGTGATCCAGTCCTTCTTAAATGAAAATAAACCATGTGAGTCTACTGAATAAATACTAATGCTTATACATTATGGCTGTGTGTGATACAAGGTAAACATGCATGTTATATGATGCACACACACACAAACGGTAGCTGTCATCCTTTTGTTCCCTTAAAATACTGAAATAAAATGTTCTTCCTGCCTTCGGCTCTCTCAGTCACGTTGCATTCGTCCAAAAGACTGCCATGTGAAAGCCTATTTACTGTGAAACTGTAAAGCTAACCAGTCAGGTTTAGCTACCTACCTACGCTGGAACACACTGACTCACAGCCCTTGCTCTTGCATTCAATATAACAATAAGCCTGAGGCACCAGGAACGATTGGATAACAGCAGCTGTAACCATGTTTGAGGATACAAAGACTGAGTAATGGTGGCTAGAATTTTTTAGAAACCACCAGGTGTGGGAGTATATGATACTCTGTCTTACATTTGATTTATTCTGATGTTACTTTTCCCTTCTGTTTATTGTAGGTCTCAGCTTTGGTAGGGGGATTTGATAATATCTACCAACTCACCTTCTTCTTTTATTTCTGCAGCCTTGTGTGACATGCACCCGATGAGAGCCCTCTTCCTCATTCCCAGGAATCCCCCCCCAAAACTTAAATCCAAAAAATGGTGAGTTATCAACCATCCTGTTGTGTTACTTACATATATCATATCCTAGACACCTAGCAGGCTCCCCTCATATGATTTCAAATGTGCATTAAGTCCCAAAACCTTATGTTTCCAAAGACAAACCCAAGAGTAAACGTGATGGCAGGAGAGCACAGTTACGTGCACTGCAGTAACGTTGTTGCTCTGTTATAATAACAATAACCAGGTTGAAGGGATAGTTTAGAATTGTTCAAGTAAGAGTTGCACGAGGTACTTATTAATAGACGGCGTATTACCGACAATAGATGACGATTGGTCATCCAAACACTGTAAAGACATTACAGAATGAAATGGGTCAGTGCGTTATGTTATTGATCATTTTTTTTCCAGTGACACACAAGACTGCAAGCATTCCTAGAAATGTCACATACATGACTCCTCCCCAGAAAAAGCCAGACCTGTTAAAGTGGCTAAAGATGGACCGTGTCCCACTTGCATCTCTCTTCTGCCCAGCTGCCAACTGTTCCCTTTCTCCCTACCCTCCCACTCTCCCTCACTCGTTTATCCTCCTCTCACCTCCCCGTTCCACCCAGGTCCAAGAAATTCATTGACTTCATAGAGGGCTGTCTGGTGAAGACGTATACCAGCCGACCATCCACAGAGCAGCTTCTCAAGCACACCTTCATCCGGGACCAGCCCACTGAGCGCCAGGTCCGAATTCAGCTCAAAGACCATATCGACCGTACGCGCAAGAAAAGGGGAGAAAAGGGTGAGCAGATGAGATGGAAAGAGCCTAAATGTGTAACCCAGGGTACCCTGTCTCTTCATACACCATGGTTTACTACACTTTACAGTATACTGTAGATTATCCCACCATCTTTTTCACGTAATTCACTTCTCTTGATGCTAATTTTCATTACAGAAGAAACAGAGTACGAGTACAGTGGTAGTGATGAAGAGGATGAAAATCGTGGAGATGACCGAGAGTCGAGGTATTTTCACTTTATTAGCTGCATTCATCAATATATTCTCTGTCCAAGTGACTTGTGTTCTCCGTGTGAATGATTGTCCCCAAAAGCTTCTCCCTCATTTCTTTTTTTCCTTTAATTTTGGCCATCAGTTCCATCCTCAACGTGCCCGGTGAGTCCACCCTGAGGCGGGACTTCCAGCGTCTGCAGCAGGAGAACAAAGAGCGCTCGGAGGCTCACAAGAGGCAGCAGGCTCAGCTGGCTGCTCAGCGTCGGGATCCTGAGGAGCACAAGAGGCAACTGTTGCACGACCGACAGAAACGCATCGAGGAGCAGAAAGAACAGCGTCGCCGACTCGAAGAGGTAATAATCAACTTTTAGTAGAGTAGTATTATGAGAAATACGCGTATTGGCTTTCTTTTCGAGAGTTGGATGAGAAGAATAGTACTACTCTCATATCTGCATGCTAAGCATGACTGTAGAGCAAGGAGGCATTTATCGTAGCTTAGCATAAAGACAGGAGAAGGCTAACCTGACTCTACAAAGTTCAGAAATACTCCACTCAACACCACTAAAATGTGTGCTGTAACTATTTCCAAGGAACAATAGTTACAGCCCATAACTCTAAAAGTACATGTCGAAATACTCCTTTTTAAAGAAAACAAAGATATTTTTCTTACCTTTTTATCTTAAATTTCTTTTTTTCCCCGTTTTGACACAACACTTAACATTCCAATATTGTCCACGATTATTGTAATGCACCCAATGCTGAGATTTTAGTACCTCCAAAATACAATTCTGCATAAACAAAGCATTGGTGATGAAAAGCACATCACTAGAAAGGATTGGAAAGTTCCCCAACCGTGCATTAAGCGACATGATGCTCAATTTACAAAACGTAGTTGTGTTTCAGAGACATTGCTGTAATGTAGGCTGAGTATCAGCAATTTATCTTTTGAAGTGAATTAACCTCCTGTGCATAAATCATCTCCCAACTTCAGAGAATGAAAACGCATTCATTGGGCGTCTCTAGTTTATCATCTAGAGCCAGATCTTCACAACTGACTTTGGTCTTATCATCGTGGTCTTCCTCTTCCTTGTATGGTGCTGGCTCTGATTCATTCTGATACATTTATAAATATAAGAACAGATCAGATTTTGTCGGGGATAGAAAAAAAAAATGGTGTCTTTGGCCTTATTTCCACTGTCACCCTTGTTTTATAATTAAATGTAATCTTGCACATTTTACCAGAGGCTCATAATACTAATACATTATGCAACAGGCGGAACATTTTTAATTCAAAGCAAAACTGTACCAAGCAACAAGAATATAATGTTCCTTGTCTGTGTGTCTGCTCTTGTTCTTCATCCACTTAACTACTCGCTGTTGCCCTTTTATTTGCCCTTTTACTATTCATTTGGTTTGCCATTGGTTGCTTTAGTCATAAGTACATGGCAGTTTTAATCTGCCTTCTATTATCGGCCTGCTAAACCTTTATGCAATATACTTAACGTATATCAATCCATGAACATAAGTAATAAAATATAAAACAGTTTGAATAGCTTATACTTTGAAATGTAGAAATGAGGCCTAAATGGAAAACACACACCAGGACAACTAAAACCTATCCATCCATTATTTTATTTATTTATTTATTTCCCCCCCCCCCCACCAACTTAAAGCCTCCGTAACTTAATAACTAGTTGCGAGGACTGAACAAAATCTCCGGTCACCTTAACTTGCAACAGTACATTTTCAACATTTTTCAACGTTCGCTGACATTCACAGTTGAATAAATGGGTAAACAGTGGGGAATAGAGTGAGATCACTTCAAGTGAAGGAAAGCCCACCTCCTAACAACACAGGTGTGAATTATTAATTCTGCAAACATTTGCCCAAAGTGAGATGATTTTGTAGCCTAGAGTGAGATGTTTTGCGAGTACCAAGTTTGTGCAGAAAAGGTCTAAATGAACGACCTTTTCACAGATCTTATGCTACATTGTTGGTTTGTAAATGCTGTTAAGTGTTTGCACACTTTTAAATGGAACA
Source organism: Anarrhichthys ocellatus (assembly GCF_004355925.1). Classification (NCBI taxonomy): domain Eukaryota; kingdom Metazoa; phylum Chordata; class Actinopteri; order Perciformes; family Anarhichadidae; genus Anarrhichthys; species Anarrhichthys ocellatus. The sequence goes on along the minus strand of NW_022280048.1, from coordinate 1,927,580 downwards.
ATACCAATTCCTCCTGACTTTGTTGATATATCTCGTTGTTGCACAGCTCAAGGATTATTTGGACGTTGTAGCGGTTAACAAAAAGTTTTGATTTACACTTGTTGTACAAATGTTGTCAATATTTCACATCCCCTGAATCATGTTATCGTCTCTGTCCAAGAGGCAGCTGAACTTGCTTTGATTTATTTTTTTTTATCTGACATAGAGTCGACAAAAAAGTGTTGTCATAGTGACAAAGTGCCTTGTTGTGGATAGCTGTCTGACAGTCTTCAGCCATCAGCCCTGATCAGCAGTCAGTCCATGGTTTGGCTGGTTAAGTCGGCTCATCATGCTCATTTTATTTATCATGTTACTACACGCATTAAACAAACATAGGCATAAGACATAAAGGACTGGGGAGCAAATATTGATGCGGGTATAAAGGACAACAGAATGAAGTAAAGAGTTTGTTTATGCTGTGATTTAATTGTCACGGTTGATGAACACTTTATGCTTGTAGCGAATATTTAAGTCGAGGTTTTGCACAGAGATTTTCATTTTGAATCACCATAACTGAGCTGCTGTGAAATGTCTGAGTTCTGTGGGGATTTTAATGAGGCACACTTTTTGCACCGATACTGAAAATGTTGTGCAGTATTGGTAAGTGTTTCACTGCAGTATAAATGAACTCCCCTGATATACCACCACCTCCTCGTCTATCTTCTCTGGCTCCTCAGCAACAACTGAGTGGACAAGAGCTTTGTGTGCCGTGTGTCATTTCAGCACAAAGAACAAGCCCTGTTTCAATGTCCCTTTTAAAAAAGATAAGGACCGCTCCCTACCAAAAGTGAATAGCTGTCGTCAATTTGAATTTGATTCAAAGCAGCAAACTGATGATGATTAGGATGGTGTGTGTGTGTGTGTGTGTGTGTGTGTGTGTGTGTGTGTGTGTGTG
>NW_022280048.1:1919543-1926636 GCF_004355925.1 Anarrhichthys ocellatus | reverse complement strand
TGTGTGTGTGTGTGTGTGTGTGTGTGTGTGTGTGTGTGTGTGTGTGTTGAGTGACTCAGCCTCTGTTTCCTGCCCTATATCCCCACTCCATTTTATTTTATTTTTTTCCAGCTCTTTGCACAAAAAACAAGGGAGGGTTTGCTTATAAGCAGGCTATCCATTATAAATGCCTCTGTGCAAACACAGCCTGTATGCTCATTTCTATCCTTTTTTTTTTTTTTTTCTTTTTTTTTTTCCCCCCCCTGTCGCCCTTCTCTCCCAGCAACAGAGAAAGGAGCGAGACATGGTGAGGCAGCAAGATAAAGGTCCCCACCGGAGGCTCGACGATATGAGACGGGAGGAAGATAGAAGGTTGGCTGAGAGGGAGCAGGTAACCAACCGCGGGAGATGTGGGGCTGCAATCGGCCAATTGCTGTCATGTGTGGGCGTGTCCGCCAGCAACACAGTGCCAGTTGCTCTGGTGGTGAAATTCCACGAGTAGGTTGCCATAGCAGCAAGGGTCTAAATTAGTGTATTTATTCAGAGATGAGTTTTCTGTGGGTGAGCTCTCTGCGTCTCTTGTGCTCCGTTTCCAGTCTACCCTCAGTAACACAAGAGTCTGGCAACACGGCAACATCGCCCCGTGCTCCCAAATACTCATTGTATGCCACAAAACAACCACAATGTACTGCTAAATATTCAAACCTTCTCAACGCAGTGATTAGTGCTAAAGAGTGATGTCATGTTTCAATGGCAACTTGTATTTGTCTCTTATAACTTCTGAACGGAGACGGCGCATGCTTTTGCCGCTGAAGTTAATTTAAAGACTTGTTATCAGTGCGACGCACGGTGTCTGTTGTTTACTGGAATGCTGTTGCGTAACTGTTCTGTGCCTCTTATCTTTCTGTGTCCTGTCTTTTCTCTTTTCCCGCCTTTTAATGCCTGTCATTCCTGCCTCCTTACCTTTCCTCAGGAGTTTATCAGACATAAGTTAGAAGAAGAGCAGCGGCAGTTAGAAATCCTTCAGCAGCAGTTGCTTCAGGAGCAAGCACTGCTTATGGTAACTAGTCCTCACTACTCCTTTATCATGTCTTGTTTTGACTGCAGAGGTTTCCATGTCCTCTCGGTTACAATAGATCATCAGTGAAGGACATTTATTGATCAGCACAGAAAAAAAAACCAGTGTGTCCTCGCAACAAAATGGCTTGTTTTCTTATTTTGCCAAGTTAAGTCACATATCACAAAACTGCCTCAGGGGGCTTTATAATTGGTACAGCATATGCCACCCTCTATCCTTACAGCCTCGATTCTGATGAGGAAAACCGGTGTTGCAGTGTTTTGTCAAAACAAACACTGCAGTGTTGCATGTCTGCCTGTGTTTGAGGTAGATGCTGTTAGGTCGAGGGAAAGGCAGACGATACTGCGTGTCTTCTAAAGGCATGCACTGACCTAGATTTTTGAGGGCCGTTTTGGGCAGATTTCAGAGTTTGTTATTGACTCTTGCTTACAGTGAAGGGAGGATTTGCCACTCTCCTAACAGCTTTGCTTTAGCTAGCTCCTGTGAAGCATCTGAGGAGCTGTCATTTAGATTGAGCTGTAGTGTCGGCTCCTTGTTCCTGTTTTTTTATTTTGGAACCGAATCCTCACTACTGTATTTATGAGGCAATTGGGATAGTTTACCACATTTGCCTCCTACGTTACACATACACATAGGAATTATGGGTATGTGCATCTTCATAAAGCACAGGACAGTGGCCCTGAAGTGGTAGCACACCCCTAGGACCAGTGCCGTAATGCTGTGAGGCAATTTTGGTGTTCAGTCAGCATTTTAGGATAACATGACGTACACTGGCCACCAGAAAAAAAACTTTTCACATACACCGACATTACAACAGTGCCTGTAATAAACTCTAATCCTCTCCTGATGTTTGAATCAGCTGTGATAATGCAAACTTAACGTTTCTTGCAGCTGATTGATAGTAATAGTCTTTCCATAGTGCCTTTCATTAGATGTAATGAAGAAAGTACCAGGCAAGATGTAAATCAAATAGGACTAAGTCACCTCTGAAGATGTAATGAAATCAAACAAAAGGCACAAATAGAGAGGTGCTGCTGGGCGGCTTTGATGGGCTCTAAAGTCGGCCACAATTCTTTGCTGAACGCTTGATGAACTGCTTCCAAATCTATATTCATACCTTTTTCCGCTGCTATTTTTTGTTCGGGAATACCATTCAAGACAATTAGGCCAACATTAAATGTTCACAACAGAACATTAGGTATTGTCTTTTGCTTTATTGTGCAGGAAGGAAAATTAGCATTCTGTGATCTTCGATATAAATGCGTATAATTACTGCCCTGGCCTCAGACAAAATGAGAATCAAAACAGTTTTGGCATTGTGGAAGATTCCCCCTTTAAAAAAAGAAGTATGTATGTATATATATCTATATCTATATTTATATCTATCTATATATCTATCTATATAGATAGATATATAATCTATATATATATATATATCTATACATATATATCTATATCTATATATATCCATGTTAAGTATGTGTGTTGGGGTGGCAGCAGGGTAGATGTCCCTTTCCACAGGAGTTCATAGGTCCCTCTGAGCTGTAATCCCTCCATTATGTCCTTGGCCTATTCAAACGTGTCCTCCCACGTAGGGAAGCACCTGGGTGAGGCATTCTCACCAGGTGCCAGGCTGTGTTCTCTCACTGTGCAGGAACACCACATTGGTTTCTGAGAGGACTTTGGTTTGTTTGTCATCCACAGTCTCGTGCTTTCACTCACCACCCACACAACATGTATGTGAGCATTATAGTGTAGACTGACTTGTAGATCTAATGCTTTGCTGTGTGGCCCGTAGTGAATAAGAACAGCAAAGGTCTTAGCTTTATTACAATAGTTAACTTTGACTCTGTGTACCTAAAGTTGTTTCTCAAATGTAACTTTATGTGAGACATTTCCTGCTTGGGAATGGAAATCTAATCTCTGCTGTTATAAGAAGCAATGTGCTTGTTTCGTTATGTATGCCGTGGCCATCAAAAGGCGAGGAGACCTGTGCCTACAACTCACAGTGTAAAAGTGAGTCAGTTGACTTATTGGTTTTTCATTGTCAGTTAAATATACAGCACAAAAAGGTTTTGCTAAAAATATTCGTTTGATTCGTTTTGTTTTTTACGACCTGCCTGACCTGTTTTTCGTGTTCAGCCTGAGGCAAGCAATGACTTGACTGCAGTGTGTTTTTGTTTTATTTTCATCCCAGGAGTATAAGCGCAAGCAGCTAGAGGAACAGCGTCAGTCAGAGCGACTGCAGAGGCAGCTGCAGCAGGAGCATGCCTACCTGGTGTCTCTGCAACAACAGCAGCAAGAAAAGAAGCCCCAGCTCTACCACTACAACAAAAACCTGGAGCCCAACAACAAACCCACTTGGGCCCGTGAGGTAGCAATGTTGCCTACATTTGAAGCTTGGAACACCACAGTCAAACTGCTGTACACTGGCCTGCAATGTGCATCCTCCTTTCGTTGTCATCCTTATCTCAGGTGGAGGAGCGAAGTAAGCTCAACAGACAGGGCTCACCCAAAATCTGCACCACTGTCTCCGACAATGCCCTCCAGTCTCGCTCTGACTCAATCAGCCAGTCGGGAATGGTCCAGTCTTCTCAGACCCCACCAATGCAGAGGCCTGTTGAACCCCAAGGGGGGCAGGGAAAGGTGGGTTTAAAATTCAGTTGATTAAATCAACACAAGATACAGCTGCTTATGCCTTTCTGCCCTTAATTCTTTAGCTGCTTTATCCTTCCTTGTCTCTGCTACCTTATTTATGCCTTTGTTTTCCTTCTTTACCCCTCCTTTCCTTCTCCACACATCTGTGATCACTTTGTCCCTACATGTTAAAAACATCTCCTTGGAATACAAACACAACCTTGCATTCTTCTCCACCTCGGCCTGCTTCTCCGACTGTCTCATCCTCTCTTTCTTCCACTTTGCTGCTGCTGCTGCTCCTCCTGTCCTCCGCAGTTCCAGATGGCTCACTTGGTTCCACTGAAGCCTTATGCCGCCCCTGTCCCTCGTTCCCAGTCCCTCTGTGACCAGCCCACTAAGACCATGTCCGCATTCCCCACCCAGGATCCCTCCCTTACTCCCTCACCCCGTCCCATCCACTCTAGAGAGCTGGTGCGACAAAACTCTGACCCGACTTCTGAAACCCCGGCACCACAGGCACACCAAATCGAGGATCGCGGCCCCTGGATCCGCCTGCCAGATGTGGAACTCCCACCCAAGGTGAGATCTTGTGGCTGGTTTTGACTCTGCAGTAGGTGTACAGACCCAAAACATAACCCCAGTTTGCAAAAGACTCCCATATTGACACACAAATAGTATGTTAGCCGGGCCTCATTTAGTCAGAACAGTGTTAAATGTAAGACTGTGATGTTTCCGTCCTCAGATTCCACAAAGGACGGCGTCTATTGCCACAGCTCTCAACACCAACCTGACCTCTGGCATCAGGCATCCAGTGCGAGCCAGGTACTAAAGGCAGCCCACTGATTTATCAGATACTTCCAGAAATGAGTGCCTGCTAAATGATGGTAGATGGACTTCAGATAACTCATTTGTATCCTCACTGCAGCAATCCAGATCTCAGTCGCAATGATCGCTGGGAGAGAGGAGACAGTATGAGCATCATATCCAATCTTCCCCAGACTGGCTCTCTAGAGAGGCATCGCATCCTCAGTGAGTCCCTCCCCCCCCTATGCTATTTCTCTGCAGACTGTCTTTACAGTGAGTCTGATTTCAGAATTATAACTCTGCAACCTTATTTGCAGGTTCCTCCAAAATGGATTCGCCCATGCTCTCCCATGATAGCCGTCATAAGCCGGGGGAGTCTCGCACCTCCTCCCGCCCTGGGCGCCCTGCAGTAAGTGGTTGTTTTCAAACAGACAATATATTAGCTGTCTCTTCATTATCCCCTACTTATACAGCTAGGTTTAACATCAGTGTAGGGGTGCATGCAACACATAATATGATTGAATAAAAACACACCTGGTTTGTAAACTGACATGTCGTATCCTCAAGGTTTTCTCCTCACATTATCTTTCCTTTATGTTTTATAAGCTTCATGTCTCTCCTCTTCTTAAATCCCTGTTTGTTGACTTTACCTCAATTGTGCAGAGTTACAAGAGAGCTATAGGGGAGGTTAGTATCACTGTGTCCTTGTGCGTTATGCAGTCCTCGGTGTTCATGCATGAGTTTGCATCTGCATTCATTGACTGTAATACCTGTTGAATGAATTGCATGCTCTACACTTATTTATTTGTTGGTGTAATCATGTTTTGTCTTTGAATGAAATCCTACTCTTTAAATAAAAGCCTTTTTTCATGTGTTGTGGACATCTTACACTCAACACAGGCCTCGAAGCCTCAAAATCATCCCAACACGTCACCAGGTGGCAGGCTCTGAACTCGGAGAGTACTGGGAGTTTTTGAGCCCATCCTGCTGATGAGCCTTCACCTTCAGTTGTGTTTGGATCGTCTTTAATATGATTTGCTATTTGCTGCTTTCTGTGATAGCTGAGATTATGTTGACAACATTTTTGAATGCATTCTTGGAGTAAATATTTGTGTGTGTGTGTGTGTGTGTGTGTGCAGGACCATGGCCTCTTTGCCAAGGAGCGTGCAGAGGAGCAGCCAAGGCCCCCAGTCAAGGCCAATGATTACTCCTCCTCATCGGAGAGCAGCGAGAGTAGTGAAGAGAGCGAGAGTGGCGAGGGAGCAGAGGAGGAAGAAAGCCCCACAGATCGGTAACACTAACAATGATGGCAATTCAAGAAGCACACCATTGTCTATTTGTCAAATTGACTTTGAAGTACAGTATTCAATACTGCGCTACTCTCTTTTCACACTTTTCCATTATCAGGCTCGGAGTCTTGTGTAATCCTTGACTTCTATTCCTCTATTGGTTTCAGTCACAGGGACGCAGACACTGATTCAGTCAACACCATGGTGGTTCATGAAGACGAAGGCGAGGGGGGAGAAGGAGAGCAAGCCGGAGGCTACGGGGATCAGACCATGCTGGTGCAGAGGGTGAGTAATCTGTGCACGTAACGATGCTTAAAATGCATTTTGACTCGATGGAAAATCAACACAATACAAGTCAAAGAATATTACAAAGCTGCAGGACAGTTGTTCGGTGACAATGTTATTTTATTTACACATGTAACTGACCAAATGAATACATTATGTGGAACCATTGCACCCTTAATGAAGTCTCATATCAACAAATGAAGATGCCCAAAACATCAGTGATGACTTTCAGGGTTCACTGAAAAGCCCCTTTGTAGATTAAATGTTCAAAAAGCACTCTGAATTAAATTAATGTAATAATACATTTGATTTTGTACATGCCAAAAACCACCCTGGGTTAGAGAAGGTTGGCAGAAGTCTTTGAGTTTTTTGGAGAGACGAGCAATATGATTCAGTGACGGACGGCATACATCTTGCAGGTGGCTAGTGATGAATTGAATATGGCAGTTTTTTGTGTTGAAGCATTTGAATATGCAATGGGCATCAAATACTTGTGCCAAGCTACAGTGAGACAACTGAATGTCAGGGAAAGATGGGGAGTTTTTAATTTTAAAGAAGACAACAAAACGTTGTAAAATACATTATACAGAGGAATTTTACTTACTTTCACACAAACGGTAAATGTACTTTTGTCTTTTAAAGCAAATATTTATTTGCATCACTTTAGATCATTTATGTCACCCAATAGATTGCACAATTGATACCATCTTCAGGTCAGTTGGCATATACGATTGCTGTAGTTTGCATTGTTTGTGCTGTTGGCATCAATAGCTGTGAGACACCGACATCAGCTGTCACCATGTTGAGGCAATAAATAAGGTCCCAAACTCATATTTAACACCTTTTCAAAGCGAGTCTGTTCACGACTGTTACTTTTCTTCTTGTAGTTACTGTGGTGTGCTAACCAGACGGGTCAAATCCTGGTGATTGGTGCAGCAGATTATCATAGATCCAAGTCTGCCATTGACGATAAGGTGTGTGTGTGTGTGTGTGTGTGTGTGTGTGTGTGTGTGTGTGTGTG
>NW_022280048.1:1900074-1919533 GCF_004355925.1 Anarrhichthys ocellatus | reverse complement strand
TGTGTGTGTGTGTGTGTGTGTGTGTGTGTGTGTGTGTGTGTGTGTGTTTGTGTTTGTGTGTGTTTGTGTGTTTTCTCTTTTACCTGAAAGACCCCAGAGAAGCGGAGCCATAACGGATACACTAACTTGCCAGATGTGGTTCAGCCCTCCCACTCCCCCACAGATTCAGCCACTCACTCCTCCCCTGGGAAGGACTCTGTTTATGATGTAAGTTCTACTGATGCTAAATATATCAGTCCTAAATTCCTGGTTTATTTTTTTTTATCTGCCCTCATTCCAGCCATGAAGTCCACCCATAACACATTACATTTCATGACAATCTGTTCAGCTCGTTAGTGGAGACATCATCAAAAATATGACTCAAAATATGTTTTTAACATTTTGAAACTAAAATCAAACAATGAGCAAACCAAAGTCTGCACAGACATGATGTTCACTTAAACAACACCTTTCTGCTCCACCAGTATCAGTCCAGAGGTTTGGTTAAAGCATCTGGCAAGTCCTCCTTCACCACCTTTGTGGATCTGGGCATGTACCAGTCCCCAGGAGGTACAGGGGATAACATGTCTGTCACTGGTGAGTCATTAAATTACAGCATAATTAATTAAGAATGTAACTTGTTCATCAGCTAAATTCCCTTTTTAAAAGGATGAGTGGGAGATTTGTGTCTCGTTCCGAAGCTTGTACCATTGTTGCCGGCGGTTGCGTTTTCCTTTCGTCGATTTAAGCCGTTTCCATCGGGGCCTCCCTGTTTAGGCTCCAGGTTTGAGCAGCTGAAGATGGAGGTGAGGAAAGGATCCATGGTGAACGTCAATCCCACCAACACACGCCCCCCCAATGACACACCTGAGATCCGGAAGTACAAGAAGAGGTTCAACGCGGAGATCCTGTGTGCTGCCCTCTGGGGTGAGAACAGATTCAATACTCGAGTGTAACGATGAAACATTAGCTCTCTTAAACCAACTTATTACTCAAAATATGTTTATCTTTTGAGTTACCAGACTCGGAGAGTTCAGTCAGATTATTGGTGCCATTATTTTAACCCTCATCTTTGGCTCAACATCCTGACAAATAACTAATATGTCGGCTCCATCAGGGCTCAGGTTAAAAATATGACCAAAACTAACAAAACATAGTGTGACATTAATAATAACTACATGTCTCTGCTTCAAATCAATTCCTGCTCTTAGAGCCTCTTCTCACTTGTAAACCAAGAACCAAAGTTATCTGAAAGTTGTTTTTATAATGTGTCAACTTCAAAGTCCCGTTTCTCCATCCTCCAATAGTACTGTAGGTATAGTTGTCAATGGGTGACATTGTCTCAGTTACATCACATATTTATTAAAGCTATCTTTATTTTTTTCCTCCTCTAAATAAAATTAAATTGTATCGTGGAGGTGTTGCAGGAAAATTAAAGCATACAAAATTTAAATAAGAGTTCAAATACTAAGAAAATGCAATAATTACAATCATTTTATTCAAAATTTCAAAGCTATTAATGTGTGGATGTGTGTGTGTCCCCAGGTGTGAACCTGTTGGTGGGCACAGAGAACGGTTTGAAGCTGCTGGACCGCAGTGGTCAAGGCAAGGTTTACCCCCTCATCAACTCCCGCAGGTTCCAGCAGATGGACGTCCTGGAGGGCCTCAACCTGCTCATCACCATATCAGGTCATTACTGCTGCTCATCACCAGTCTGCTCTCACCACACTTGGTTAAAGCCATCTGTACTTTTGGCAAAAGACTGTCTTTTTAATGGGACGCCAAACACAAGATGCCAATTGTGCTCATGCCTTCAGAGTAATTGTTTTGCTTTGCATTTTTGCCTTTGCACTTCAAAGCCACAGGAAAGCTTTTTTTTATTTGTGTGTGTGCCGTGTGTTTAAGGGCTTGGAGGTGTTGTGAAAAGATGGTTTTGAACAAATATGTCAAGCCAATCCAGAGCTAAAAATGTGAAATATCGGTGTGTTTTGCAATATACTGTTTTGATAATGTGATGATATTTTGTTGGTTACTAATGTTTTTATCGGACACATAACAGCAGAAATATACCATCAACATGTTTGAACAGCTAAAACACGTTTAGACATTTTTGCCAGTAACCTCAATTTAAATGCATTTAAATAATCACTGATATTAGCCTCTTTGTAAGTGATCTCTGTGTCCATTAAGGCAAGAAAAACAAGGTGCGTGTCTACTACCTGGCCTGGCTGAGGAACAAGATCCTCCACAATGACCCTGAGGTGGAGAAGAAGCAGGGCTGGACCACTGTGGGGGAGATGGAGGGCTGCGTGCACTACAAAGTGGGTGAGTGACAGATGGGGGGGCTGTTTTATCACCACTGTCATTTCCACTCCGGAGAAGTTCCCATAAATGCATTTGGCCCAGTGAATTATTGATTGCGAGTATCTGATGTCAGATGGCCTTGTGGTTGTTCTCTCCAGTGAAATACGAGAGGATAAAGTTCCTGGTGATTGCTTTGAAGAATGCGGTGGAAGTGTATGCCTGGGCGCCCAAACCTTATCACAAATTCATGGCCTTCAAGGTAAGTCTCCCCTTTCCTCTGAGCTGGACTAGTGATGCCAGATCAGTCAACCAGAAGAGCATTTAAGTAGATCATCTTCTCGCTCTCACTTTCTGCTCCCTCCACTCCAGTCTTTTGCAGACCTGCCACACAGGCCCGTCCTGGTCGACCTGACCGTGGAGGAGGGTCAGAGGTTAAAGGTCATTTACGGTTCATGCGCTGGCTTCCACGCCATCGACGTGGACTCCGGGAACAACTATGACATTTACATCCCCGTTCATGTGAGTTGCGCAGCCGTCAGGCGTCATGTGTTTCGGGCGATGTGAAACCTACAGGAAGTCATCCCGTCTGTTTTCCTCCCGAACAGATTCAGAGCCATGTGACACCGCACGCAATCGTGTTCCTGCCCAGCTCAGACGGCATGGAGATGCTGCTGTGCTACGAAGACGAGGGGGTCTACGTCAACACCTACGGGCGCATCATCAAGGACGTGGTCCTGCAGTGGGGCGAGATGCCCACATCTGTTGGTGCGGATTGAATCCCAAAACAAACTTACATGGGCGTAGATCAAAGTGGATGTTATCAGCTGTGCAAACTATAAGCAGCATGCCAAAGTACTAATGTTAACGTTTTGCCTTGCAGCTCATATCTGCTCAAATCAGATCATGGGATGGGGAGAGAAGGCCATTGAGATCCGTTCCGTGGAGACCGGCCACCTGGACGGTGTCTTCATGCACAAACGAGCTCAGAGGCTGAAGTTCCTTTGTGAGCGAAATGACAAGGTGAGAGAGACGCAAGCTTAAAGGTGTGGGAGAGTCGGGCCACTGACAGCCGCTGAACGTAAACACGTGCATGTCCTTTTGTGTCTGTGCCGTGCCTCAGGTGTTCTTTGCATCAGTGCGGTCTGGAGGCAGCAGCCAGGTGTACTTCATGACGCTGAACAGAAACTGCATCATGAACTGGTGAAGGAGCAGCTGCTCTGGTCAGTGTGTGTGGAACCCAGCGGGGTTCGGAGAAGGAAGGGCAACCCAAATTCTCACAACCACATGCACACAACTGCAAACACCTTCCTCCCTTTCTCTTCAGCTCCCTCTCTCTCACACGCGCTCATGCGGCACACACACACACGAACAACCCATTCCAGCCTACACGTACACTCCTTAAGACACACTTTCCACAGAGCCCCCACCCCCCCGATAACATTCTCCCTGGAATCATCGTGAAAAATCCATACCATCTAATACCATCTGAATAATACCATCCGATTTGTTCTGTAAATATTCTTGTCTTGAGCTGCTTTACTTGGTGGACCCGTGTTCTGTCGTGACTACTTAGTTCCTCATTGTGAAGTATGTTAAAAAGAAACATTCCTCGATGGTTCTCCAGTACGTTTAAGAAGAAGGCATTATTTAACAATACTGTATGTTGAAATTAAGCTGTAAATAGGTAGCACCTTACTCTTAGATCTGAATCATTTGCAGGCCTCTTATATCGCCTCCAGTCGGTGTGTTGCCGCCGGACACGTGGACGTCGAATAATAAAAAAAAAATGCTGGAACGCCCATCTGCTGTGGCTTTCGGACCCCCGTTGTTATGGGGCTCTGATGAGGTTTAAAGGAAGTATTTAGTACAGAAAAATATATTACAAAGGGACATTAAAGTGGGGACAAAGTAGCTCATTGAAGTATTTTTAGTTCTGTATAGTAGACGGTAACCTGAAGTCCGGCTTTCACTAACTTTTTCTGACCTGAATGGCAAATGATGTTGCAACTCTTAATCACATTAAGTAAGCCTTGAACGCTTCAAAAGCAAACTAGATTTCAATGAATAACTTGATCAAACCAATCAGAAGTCACATACATGTGCAGTACTCACAATCAGGAATGTGAAATCTCCTGCTTTGCCTTTTTTTCTTCTTCTATGGTTTAGGTGAAGCCCTTCATTATTTGACTCATCAGGCTTTTATCTAAACTTTGTTTTGTTTTCATAGATTTACATAATACAAAAATGTGTTATTTATATGTAGTGATTCTGTATTGGTATTAGCCTACTGGTAATCTTACTTTTACTGTAATTATATTGCCATTATATTGCAATATATGCTAATCTGTGGAGTCTTTGTTTGAAGAGGGGAGTCTGTGGACTTGGCTGGGCGTGTCAGAGAGGGATATTTGTCGGTAAAAGAGGACGTTGGAGGAACGTGAAAAGAGGGCGTCGCTGAGATCACAGTGATTAAGGGAGATCATTTCCGTGGTCCTTTCACCCTCCTACCACAGTGATCTACCCTACTGTATCATATTTCAGTTCTAAGACTATTTAGTTAGTGTGGATCTCTTGTGTTTGCAGAGAACAGCTTGGTGTGGTGCAGTTAATTTCTTTGTCTTGGGGCCAGTGGAAAGATTTAAAGTAGGGTGACTCTGCAATACCACAGAGGACTCCATCTCATCAGGCACTTTGGAGAAGACTGGTGGAACACTTGAGACTTAATATATTTTATATCTGTACATTCTGCCAAAGTTCACCGCATATTCTGCAGCGGGTGCAGTAAGCCAGGGCAAACGGAGCTCGGCTAAAATAGCGAGGATAAAGATTTGTGTAGAAACTCTTCCTACAGATCACTAACCGATGTTCCTTTCTGTATATACAGCTAAAAATGGCAGCTGCCTTCTCACTAATATTATGGTATCATGCTTAATGAGCTGCTTTGGATCTCCTTATAGCTCTTGACTTTGTGTCTGCACAAGGGAGATTCTGTGTGCTCTCATACACCGGGCAGTACGGTAGAAGTACAAGGCAGCGTCATCAGGAAGTAGAGTGCTGATTTTCCTGTCAGCAGTGGGGTTGGTCCACACATGAATCACGCTTTTTGATCAGTGATTCACACGGTGTTACACCACCACCGTGCTTCCACAGCACTTTGGTATCAACAGGGTGGACATTTTAAAAGTCACTCCTATCATCAGCATGGAGTTGTTTGGAAAATGTCTACATTTTTCAACAAGTTGGTTCATCTGCTTATAAATAGAAGCGGACATGTTGATGTTAAAAGAACAAAACTGTCATTTCTTTGTTAAACCGCCAGTAGAAAAAGCTTTTGGTTATTCGAAAGAGGAACCTCGGCTAGTGATCATATATTTCATACAGACAAAAATAAAGCTATAGAGAATGCAGTACATGGTCAAAACAGAGGGCGTTTAATCAAAGAGTATATACATAGATGGCTACTTTTGTGGTGAGATTATAAAACAAACTATAAATGGGCATGGAAAGCACTTTCACTTCAGTAAACGTGTATCTCGAGCAGATAGTGTGCATGTAAGCCATGGAAGTAGAGTATATAGTACTGTATCAAAGTTGTTTTCCCCTTTTTAGCGAATGTGTTTTCTTGAGTGTCTGGTATGTGCCATGACTTTCAGTTCTAATGCCACAATTACAATCCACCAGGAGCTCTGGCACTTCTGCTTTTTATGGTCAAATCATCATTTTTTTTTATCAATCTGCCATGTTTACAGTTAAAGCAGTGCCTTGGAGTTTGGAAGGTGAGCGATGTAAGGATTGGTTATGAGCCCCCACCACAACCACACACACACGCGTCTTACTTGAAATCTCACATTGAAGAGGCACAAATATATTTGCTCCTTTGATATGATTTGTGCCACTGAAGTCTAATCCCTAATATCCCGTTGACGGACTTGAAATGCCTTTTTTGGCACCACGTATATATATGACCTAAAAATGATTTTCCGACAATAATCCATTCACAAAGTTGCAATAACAATTAAATTGCCACGTGTCCAATTAATCAAGTGTAACATGTGAAGGATCTGCTCACAGCGGGAGCCAGCATAGTGAAAAGCCATACGTATGAAACGCGTTTGTAGAGAAAACTTAGTACTTGTGTCCGATTTTAACTCTGCGTGTGACGTCTGCTCAGAAAATGTAGGTTCTTGCAGCAAAGATGAGATGAGCTCTTATTCTTGAATGATGTTGATTGCGTAATCTTGTAGTGGGGGGGGGGGGAAAGTAGCTTGATATATTCTGAAAGGCCTATTTTATAAAATGTGTAAATTAGTCTATATTGAGAAATCAAAGTGAATGTACATCTATAAGACAGATTTGTATTTATATGAACATGTGTACTGCTCTAATAATCAAAGCACAATGTATTTTAAGGCAGATATCAAAGCTATAATTGAGTGCAACGGAGAGACGGAGGTTTTTTTTTTTTTTTTTTCCTTTTTCATTCACTCGGCAGTCGTCAAACTCGTCAGTATGTAGTCAGTATGTAATCAGTCTAAGTAGTTGGTGATAGTGAAACGAGTCGTCCGCTGAGACAGCTGTGTGTGTGTGTGTAGACTGTCAATTACTGCAGCATGTCTGTTGAGTTATGTAGACGTAAAAAAAAGATAACGTCCGTCTTCTTGTTACCAGAGGAGTCCGCTGTGGCTGTGACGCTCGCGGTGACTCACAGATTGGCCTCGTGTGTAATTTGCCTTGGTGAAGGTGACGGGCTGTAAATATGCTCAGGTGACGACGGGAAACGGCACACAGGTGGTGCGGTGGGGATGTGAGGTTATTGACTCTTGGCAGCATTTAGGAAGTGAAAAGATCATCCATCAATTAGTGATATTAACACATTACAGAGGAAGACAATTAGTCAATTATCATTTCTTGACTACTTTAATTTTGTATGCATTTCCTGCTGATTTTACACACCAGTCTGTTTACAGGTGTCGGGGAGTACGACTGCACATGTGGACATTTGTTTTTGAGGTTTGGATTTAGAAGGAAGTGAATTTACCAGACCTCGCTAGCTCGCTCCTCATCTGCTACTTGTAACAGAATCTCTCACCAAACTGTTGGCAGTTGCAGTGCATTGTGGGTAATGTAGGCATTCGATTTTCACATGGAATAAAAATGTTTTGCATGGATTTATAAAGTTCAATTAGTGTTTCTAATTCAGAAGTGGAGCCCCAAACACTGAATACAGAGCGATGGGCAGACATTTCCTCTACCAAAATGTTTGCAACGTCTCAGGTGTTGCCTGGCAACGGCAGTCAGTGCACTTACTGCCAATGCCACTGAAACAGACTGGTGTGTGTGTAAAACCAGTGGAGAGCTCCTCTCAACACACACATACTCACGTTGCCTAATATAAAGTTTATTTGGAATACTTTAGTGTATTTCTACCTCGGTTTTTTTGCAGTTGAATATGATTGTTTTAAAGATGAAGCATAATACCATAGCGACATATTCATTTAATCTTCTTTATTGTCTGATTTGTGTTGACTGTTGTTTTTCTGGATAGCATTTTGATTAAATAATTTGACTTAGTAAAAACGGACTTGTTTATTTTATGAAGACCTTTTCATGTTGCCAATAAACAAAAGATCTCTCAAAACGAGCTCCTGCTCAAACTCTTGTGGCTCAGCAATGTTGTACACGTGTGATGAACATGGACGAGTAGTTTATGGGTGAGCTAATACAGACTGTCAATTAGGTTGAGGCGGTCACTTCAAATATTAAGCTTTTTAAATTGTATGCAGCAGAAATTCTTATAATAGGTTTGCATTTTGTAACAGTTCTTGTAACAAGAAGATGTGAAAGTTATATTCAATTCGTGCCAAGAGCCATTAAAAGAACCTCACTACAAGTTAGTTTCAGGACAGATTTCATTGCTGAATTCATGTAACAGCCAAGACGCATACACTTTGTCATCACAAAGAAAGGAGTTGTAGGTCAGAGCGCTGAACATGTAGAACATCGTCCTGAGAGACATTTCTTTCTTTTAATATTAAGCAATACAAGCATTTGAACAAATCCAACCCATGGCTGTTCATCTCCGTGTGGCCTACAGGAAGTGACTCTTCAGCGGCCTTTGGCAGACTGAATGTAGGCTGGTTTTTGTGTCTCTTTACTTTAGTTCATAATCGCAAAGAATAACTGCTTCTCCCCGTCAGTTTAACACAATCACCTGTTGGGATGCTTGTTCTTGCTTCACTATAGTGAAATCCCAGGAACTGCCTTTAGTGAACTCTGAAGTAATGGATAGTTAATCTTGTGATGAGGCACTCCTCTCTCTCATAGCTTCTATTTCTTATCCATAACGTGTGAATGGATTAGCAGCTGTAGCTGAGAGCGAGGCAGATCACACTTGAGCTCTAAAACGATGTGGATCTTTGGACAGAACTTCAACATCTATTATTCTTTTTCAATAACATTTTTTTTTTTTTTTTTTAAGACGGTAAACATGTTTGCAATGTTTTAGTGTATGTGTGCGCGTGTCTGTTACTTGTGAGAGGTTAACTAACTCCAGATTGTATTTCATAGGCTGATAAAACTTTAAACTTTCAAAAGATTGTGTGTTGAATGAATTCATGTCTTAATACAGAATTGTTTGAAAAATAAAATACCTTAATCTCATTAGTCCGGTTTCATTTCTTTGACTTCTGAATAAATGTCCGTTGTACAGATTTGAATGTCTATGAACTACATTTCTTTGAATTCTCATTACTGGAGACCTAAGCTTGCCTCTCCAAAATAATTGTCTATACTTTTTAAAGGCCCTGCTCGCCCCCATTAGACCTTTGCTCAGGCTGAAGGTGGGCGGAGCTCCACTAGGATTACAAGAGGTCACTGGATTTAGTTGTACTAATAATGATAAAGGTGTAAATGTGCAGCAAAGATAAAGATGTCAATCAAGCAGAGTGTACACACAGGCATTTTCAGGGCGAATAATTGAGCTGACCTGTGGGTGCACAGGGCCTTTAAGAATATAGTAGTGAGAATATTAAATATAAGCCACCGTTTAACCACATGATGGTGCTAAAATCCACTCGGACCTGTTGTCACTGGATTTGTGTGACATAACAAATTCAAAATGTCCACTTCACCGGAAACCCAGCTCAATATTCCCCGGCATGCCATTCAATGGATTAAATGAATTGCCTTAAAGATTTGTTTTTTTGTAATGAAGCCGTTTGTGTCCTTATTTTGTGAACCTGAGATGCTGAGTGAGCTGCAGCGCCTCCTGGTGGCTGAAGGTAAAGACACTTCAATCCTGCAAGAATAGCTAAATCTCTTCCTGTATGAAACATTTTAGTTTAACTTCAATCAACAGATATGAAAACACAAACGATCCTTACCTGAGTGATGATCAGAAAGTGTATCAAATAACATTTCTGTGACCTGAGCACAGGTGACATGTTTTTGTTTCTGCAGTAGAAACAGCGCAAGACTGATTCTTAACATTCAAGATATTTAAATTGTGATTGTGAAGGTTTAGGTTCTTTCCACACATTTCTAATTAAATAGGTTACTAACTACAACTATTGTATCCGCTGTCAGGTGGTCCAACTTTAAACTTTGTATTATGTTGTTGCAATTATACCGTTTTTATTATAATGGTTTTAAATAGTACAATCACTGCAATACATGTCAGTTGAGATTCTTAAAATAACCGTCTTTCCAATGATGTCTGTGATAAATGTTTCATTGTAAAAGGAGAATAACTAGTTTGTTATTCTTATTTGTGCTAAAATGTTTCGAGGCTATTTAGAAACTATACCATTCATTTAACAGCATGGGTCAATGTACCAGAACAAGCATTTTAATGTCACGTACCAGGCTGAACGACACATGAAAACACTTATTTTCTCTCCGGTTGATCAGCTTCACAAGTGTATGAATAAAGAAACAGTGCTTCAAAAAAGGAAACCACAATCACTGGCAGGAGAGGCTATTATTTATTAATATTATGTACAATTATACCATTGTCATGTCCAGATAATACATTGATAAAGTCAAAGTATGAATACTGGCTCCTGCTTTATTAAGATGCGTCTTACAATGTTTTTATTTTTTTTTCACTCAACTTTGAATCTCAGATCTTTAATGTTTTTGTTAATTTACCTTTTATCAATATTCTCTATTAATAATCCTTAACGTGTATCTGAGGCACACAGGGAGAACATGAATAAAATAAGTGTAAAAAAAAAAGAAGAAAACCAAAACTGAAGAGATTTACTGTATGCGGGGGTACATATCTATAAAAACAGTGATTACATGATGTTTCGAACAGATGAAAATAAGAGTTGATATTTCCTTGGACTCTGTCGATCATCGGCTCATCCTGTCTGTCAGTGTTTTGTTTTGTTGTTTTCAGTGTTAATGGACTCACATAATTCTCTTTCCACAACCATTCTTCCTTCACATTAGCATCGCTGAGATACATGTGGTACTGAGACAAAAATAGTACAGAAAATTTTTTCTGAAGTGCATTTTGGACTTCATTGTAAACAAAGACAGAATTGTCAAATAACGTCTTCTCCCCCGTTTAACTCGAGGAGCAGTGTCTCTCAGGAAAAAGTGTGTGTGTGTGTGTGTGTGTGTGTGTGTGTGTGTTAAGTGAATGAGCGTGTTAGACGTGTTAAAAGGCTTCAGGTAATAGTGGCATTTGTGTTTTTTATTTGAGCAGCTGAAGAATCAACTGTTTTTGTCACGTTTTTACATTTTACAGATTATGTGTGTGTGTGTGTGTGTGTGTGTGTGTGTGTGTGTGTGTGGAACTGTACTTAAACCAGCTGTAGTTAGTGAGGGCATGTGTTCAGGTTTTGTGTCATCTTGTCCTGCATACAGCGGGTGTGTGTGTGTGTGTGTGTGTGTGTGTGTGTGTGTGTATGTGTGTGTGTAAACTCATATCTAAGTCATATATATTATGTACAGTACAATGTTGCAGTTTGTCTGTTGAATCTTACATACAGTGAATACAGGGTGCAAACAGTGTCCCAAGACGGGAGCAATGTCTGTCTGTTTGTTGGACGTGCGTGCGTGTGTGCGTGTGTGTGTGCGCGTGTGTGTGCGCGTGTGTGTGCGTGTGTGTGTGCGTGTGTGTGCGTGTGTGTGTGTGTGTGTGTGTGTGTTTGCGGTTTATGTGCGTGGCTCAGTTCCAGATCTTAAGGAAGCTGTCCCAGGACCCGGTGCTCACCGCCATGCCGTCATCCGTCACACCCAGACAGCTCACACGATTGTCATGGCCGGCCAGGACCCCTGCAGGGGGGACAGGGACAAACAAAAGAGGAGTTGTTGCTGTAAAAATGTTCTGTTCTACAGACTGCGCCGAAACCTTTGAAAAACCACACAGAACACAGCAACCTTGTGTCTATTACTGCTTTAACTGGCAACACAGGTTCAGTTTTCACAAAACAAGGCTCGAGATGTGTGAATTTACTGGTAAGTCTGGCACACCCAAAAATGACTCAAAAGTCAACTTAAAACTGACAAATGATTCAGTGTTATAGTTCTTTAAATCCATTACATGATGACATTATCTTGTATTTTGTGCTTACACCCCTCAGTTTCCAATTACAAACCACAATGTATGTGCATACCATGTTACACATTGTTTTACGACTCATTACAGACACATTATGATTGTTTTTGGTTCCGTAAAAACAAAAACGATTTGGCTATTTTCACCTAAATCCTATTGGTATACATTGGTTGAGTCATTTGCTCCATGGTGCTCAGTGAAGGACACGGACTATCACCTCGACCGTCGGCCATTCAACCAGTTATCATTAACTTCATTTGAAATGTGCGAAGTACAACTGCACTTTCCGTTATTTCTAAAGGAATCTGTGTAACTCTTCATTCTTTTTAAGAAGGTAAATTAGCCTTTGAATTGGGTAATGAAATGAGGCATTACGTTTTCAGTCTCTCGTTTTGCACCAAACACGCTTTCACTTGGTTCCTGAGTTAAATATTGCAGGTCATGGTCCGATAAGTGTTAGTTTTACTTTGCATTGATACAATATGGACTGTTGCCTTTTCATCCTCTAATCCTTCATATACGTAAACGTTTTATTTGATGGTGAAGTGTACAAACACATACCTACGATCGTCCCTTTCTGGCAGAAATCTACAGACTAACTAAGATACAAATAATGTTAAAAGCAAAGTCATTTGGTGTCTCGATGAAGTAACTCCACAAGGAAGATAATCCTCACTTGAGCTGCAGGTTGAACCTTTCTAGACCTACTCTTTGAGCTGTTTCCTCTCGCCTGACCCACTCACCTGCTCTGTCTCCCTTCATGGCGTCCCAGATGTTGCAGTTGAAATCATCATAACCAGCCAGCAGCAAACGGCCGGAGCGCGAGAAAGCCACGGATGTGATGCCACAAATGATGTTGTCATGGCAGTAGAGGCTGAGCTCCTGGTCTGCGCGCAGGTCAAACAGCCTGCAGGTGGCGTCGTCTGAGCCGGTGGCAAAGGCGCTGCCGTTGGGAAAGAACTGAGGAGGAGCACGGGGAGATGAATGAGAAGCAGGAAGTGTGGATACAGGCATATGAAGAGACAACAAGTAGGTGATTCTGGCCCCTATATAGTCCCCTATTCCCTACATGCCCTTCTATGACAGAAAACTATGCTCTCATTGGCTACTAGTGTCTCGGCACTCGGACTGAATCTGATCAGATGATCGCGGTGGTTTCAAAACCAAATCTGTCCAGCTGTCATCCATCAGATTTAACCTGTGTGGTACATCAGTCCAGACAGTTGGAGTCTGGACTGATGCAGGATGTTCAGATATGGTGTTAATTGATCATCTTGCTAATCCTCTAGCGTGCTCCCAGTTTAAATCCCCCCCCCAAAGCTGGAGACAAGACAGCGTGTGACGTCACCGAGACAAATCCTGGAGGCGCTCTGTTGATCGTGTGTCAGGCGGTTTACAGACTGACACTTGAGACCATTGTTGCGCCGATACCAGTGCGAAACATTTGGAATTCCTAATGGACATATTAGTTTATGCACAAAACAGTTTGTTGATCCATTTTTGTTCCATCTCTCTTCAGATTTGTTGTTATTTCTTAGTGTGTGAAGCTTATATTTTTCTATTTAGGATTATTTTTTAAGACTTAACAAAGCTCCTGCAGAGTTTTAGGAAGAAAATGTTTCCCATCACGCATGAACTGAACTTCATGTGTAGAAATTGACGAATGCCCCATTAAAATGCAATCACAGATCATTTTTTTTTTAAATAGTACGAATGAAGATACATATATTTGTTCTTGTTTGGTCACAGGGCCACCCGTTCCCTGAGCACACTCACACAGATAGCGTTGATGTCCGACTCGTGGCCTGTGAAGGTCTGCCGGCACATGCTGTCCCTGATGTCCCACAGTTTGACCGAGGCGTCGCAGGCTCCTGACACAAAGGTGCGGAGGTCGGGCGACAGGGACAGGCTCATGACGTCGCCGCTGTGCCCAGAGAAAACCGTGGTCTGCTGACTCGTCTCGATGTCCCACAGTGCACTGGGGCGGAGAGGCAGAGTTAGACACTGATCAGCTCGCGACAAACACGCTCGCACCGCACACTGTCTGTGTTTTTGATCTCAGTGGCTCACCATGTGGTGTCTCCTGAACTCGTGATGATTTGATTGTCGTCAATGAAACGGCAACATGACAGGTAACCTGAGAGAACAGAGCAGGTGTTTGTTGAAACTTGCATATGGACAGGTGATCCTATACTTATTTAACAATAGGTGATAGTAAAGTGGCATTCCTAGGGTATACTCTATTATATAACAGGCACAAAAAAAAACGAATATTATTGCAACAGTACAATGACTTTACAGAAAAAACATTAGGGTAAAGGTAGAGGTGATGTGAATGCCATTTCCTGCAAATCTATACATTTATATCGATCACGCGAATAACAATTCATGATGGAATTGTTATTGAGCTTTCCGTTGTGTAGAGTTTGACAGACACCTGATATGTTATATTGTATTAGAGACATCTTGATATTACGTTGCAGCCTATTCTGCAAATCACGCACAGCAGCACAGTAGCCACAGTGTCACAAACCGGAGTCTCGCAGACAGGAGTCGATGGTTATTAAGACGGCGCTTCCCTGCGATTAATTGACCACGTGAACGAAATCTTCATTGTTCAGGGGTTTGGGAGCAGAGCTTTCCAACAAGGTAGGGGTCTCATCGGTTGATGTGGTTGAGAGCGTGACGTTCTCTCACCTGTGTGGCCAGGTAGCTCCCTGCTGACCCTGACGTTGCCCTCGCGAGTCTTCAAGCAGTAGATGGAGCAGATGTTGTCCAGGCCTCCGCAGGCCACGTAGTTCCCAGACGGGGCGTACGCACAGGTCATCACCCAGGAGGAGCGCAGGGGGATGGCGTGTATCTACGAAGGCGTGGAGGCAAAAGACGTTAAACTTTTGGCCTCGAAAGAAAAACCCTACACCCTAGTAATAACACTACCTAATGCTAATGTCACTGGCTAACGTTAGAATAAGTCATGACAATGGTAGCAAAAGAAGCTGTGACGAGTCAACCACCGACGACTATTAATCCAGCCGATGAGAAGAATTACTCGGCTGACTTTACCTTGTTAGTGGTGTAGCTGTCCCAGATGATCAGTTTTCCATCTTGAGAGGCACTAACCAGAAGCCTGGAGACACAAACGTTCAAACTTCATTCCTCTATTGATGGACATTCAGTTTGGCTTAGTGTTCATTTTCTGAACGAATTCAAACTGTGGACTCATTTGAAACAAACACGCCAGTCTTCCACAGTGATCGGTCTCCTGGTAATACAGGCAAAACGCATTTGGAATATCCTTTGTGCTACTTGAGTCTATACAGTGGCGTTCTAAAGCTAAAACTGCTTTTTGGATGTTTTGGCTCCGTGTTTTTGAAGACTCAGAAGCTATTAGTTTTGTGAGGCTATACTTTGCTCAGCATGCTATCACAGCGGCAATGCTAACATGCAGATGTAAAGCAGGTATAGTGTTTACAGTGATCCCCATCTTAGTTTGCCATGTAGGCATGCTATATGTATCTGTATGTAATGTATTATCGCATGTTAAGTTGCTGAATGAATGGAGCCAAATTGCAATGTTTGAAGTGTTTGCTACAGTAGAGACTCACTTTGAGTCAGTGCCCCAGTGCATGGCGTAGATCTTGGCGAGGTGGCCGCGGAGGGTGCGTCTCGTCCGCATCTGAATCCGCCCCACAGGATCCAGACCAGCAGTTATCTGGGTTAGAGGGGAGAGGTAAAACAAAAAAAATTGTATTAATAAAAATCACCCTTTTTTATTGATAACTGTGGGATGGGAGGTTCCACAGTGAAGTGTCTCGAGATTGTAACAATATTGTAATATGTCATGCCAAATTTGATGATACAAATACATTTAAATGTAAAAAACAAAAAAATCTAATTTACAAATGATGATATTAAAGTAATGTATAAAGCACAGCACAGGAAAATGTTAAACCACCATGTTTATAGTGCTGGTGATCATGTTATTAGTTATAAATCATCAATAACTAAGCATCTATATTTTCCCAAAAATAAGTTTCTCCCATGAACTTATTATCACGTTTCCAAATCGATGGTCACCAAACCACTTCTTATCACTGGAATCAAGCCCCCAAAATCTTGAACAGATATAACAGACATTCAGGGGCACTTACCTGTGTCAGGGTTGAATCTCCACATGCTTTCCTGGCATCCTGTTGGACAGGGAATCATAGGACGAAAAAAACAAGACATTACACAACATGTAAATATATCAGTGGATGAAAACTAAACTCTAAAAACATTGGACTCACTCTTATCTGGTTCCTAAGCTGCTCGGCCTCCTGGCGAAGCTGCTCCAGCTCACTCATTTTGGATTTGTCTGAGCCGTCACCTGTTGGTCGTGGAAAAACTTCAAATGTCAGTCTCAGATTTACATAAAGTATCATCTCATAATTGCTGTATATGAGTGAGCCCCACAGGGATTAGCATAGTTTTATGATTTGATAATCCACTATAATCCAGGAGTCCACTTTCATCAAAAATGAATCAATTAGGTTAAATAATTTACTTAAAACACTGTTTGTAAGAAATAATAAAATAAAAACACACACATTTTAATCTCTACGGTTTACTGAACCCACACAGTGAGAAAAAACCTTGTAATCTGTTTATGGCTGTGCAACCATGCCTGGTTTAACTGAGGAGAATAATCTGTAATGACTAAGCCTCCATGGAGCAGCCAGCATCGCTACCAGGCAGCAGATACTGAGCGAACACTCCCTCTAAAGCAGAGGCAACTTGTTACACTCTGCAATTACAGGTTGTGTATCAAGTCAGAACTGGTGCTAATGCTGGATACAGTCATCTGCATGTCGTCGGAGGCACTGCGGTTTGGAAGAAAGAACATGGCAGGAGTTATATCATTTAGCTATGGGCCAACTGGGTGCTCTCACACTGTACATCACATCAAGCTTTCGGGAGGAAACAGCATTTCCTGCTCCTGATAGGAGCACAGTTACACATTCAAAACCGCTTCCCAAACAGGGAGCTTCTATTTGCATTTGTGCAGCAATTCAAATCCACAGCAAACATGCATACAGTGCACACTGTAAAGGAAGAGCAATTAGCTACAGTAGGTCACTGTTCCCTGGAGGGGACCTGCGACCAGATGGATCACACGGCACTAATGGAAGCCAAAAGGGGCGCATCATGGGTCTCAGTCTCCTGGCACAGCTGCTCATTTAGCCAATGAGGATAAAAAGCTGAGGGGGGGGGTGATGCATCACAGATCAGGCCTGGATGGGTCCGACCAGATGCTCGGATGCATGTTCCGAATTGCCTGCGAGCATCGACTGGATGGCGAGCAGAGCTGTGACGAAGTCATGCCGATGGACGGAGTGGAAAAAACAAAAAAAAAAAAAAAGACCCCCACACATCACAGCCAACATGACTCCACCTGCACTGGTGCATGGCCAGACAAGAGGCTGTACCTCCTTCACGACGATGAGGAGGGTTAACGTTAGAATAAAGCCTCATCTGAACATCTGGGGGGAGTAGTGGCCTCTTTTTAAAAAAATGTTTAAAGAGCACATTTTATAACACAAGGAGAGAGAAATGATGCCCGAAAGTGTGCCTGGCCCCACCCCTTCGGATGCACATCTGATGTGGAGCTACATCGACATGGCATGAATGCATCTGCAAAACTGGAGATGGAGTGCAGAAGCCGCTGCATCTTTGACAGAGCAAATGTTAATGTCAGAGAGAGACTGTGCGGCTCCGCTCACTATAACCCAGGTTAACACACACACACACACTCACACACACGCGCGCGCGCGCGCATAGGCCTGTGTGCTGGGAGCTCCGCACGGTGTAAAAAAGCCGCAGTAAAGAAAGAAGCGGGTACAAGCCAGATTCAGATATATAGGATGTACTCCATAAGGGTCTTTTTTTTTGTTTCACCGCCCGCCGCATTTATATATAAGCCCAGTGTCTCCAAATAAGAAGGGCAGGCCCCCGTGAAAACAGGCTACATCACATATCGATCAGCACCGAGCGGCTGATGGAGGCCTTGACCACATCTCGTTTCAGATGCTGAGCTCCTAAAATGCGGATGTAGCTAAGTTAATTTAGTCGAAATGATGCCACGAATAGAGCACATCATCGCCCAGCCATCTTACGCGCCCTGCGCCGGCCTACAGCGGCTGTCACAGCGTTTGATAATGGGGTGGCTACCTGTTAATTCTCCCGATGATTTTGCAGCTTTTTTTTTTTTTTTTTTTTTTTTTCTCTCCTTCCGCGAAAAAAAAAAGCAACGTCCCCCGGAAAAAAAAAAAAGGAATCCCGTGGAAGGGTTTTAACTATACGTCTTTCTCACTCATTAAAAAAAAAAAAAATGAGATCCACTTTAAAGTCCGTGTGTCACGATTAGGCTGTTTCCCAAATCCTTCAGCGAACAGGCAAACGGAGGAGGGCTACACACATTTCCATTTCTCTGCTTTAGTGGAGCCTCCTGAAAAAAAAAGAAAAAAAGATGAGATCTGCTGCTGCTGCTGCTTGTGTTGCCGTTTCCTCCTCGAAATGCTTTCCCCTCCTTTTCTTTTCACGCCCGACCAGTTAACAAAAACATCTTTGTCCAAATGCGAGGTAAACAAACAGAATTTCGGCTCGGTGCTCGGCCCGCATCAAGCTCTGTCCATTAAATACTACACAGTCCGTTTCACTCCGATTCTGCTTTTCGTGACGTTATCCTCGTTTCCTTCCTCTCTCTGGTTTCCTCCTCCCTCTGCCGACACTTCATCAGGACAACCGCCTCCGAGCCGACAATGAATTACTGAGTAAAATCTGCCTCATATGAGAAAATAATGCCATTAAACAAAAAGAGAAATGCTTCTATAAGCTGCAAGAGATCAACCCATCAGTAGACCGACTGCGTGGATTTTGTCACAGTATAATGAGCCGCGGCCCTCTCGGTCAGTTATCCACACGGTTCCTGTTTTTTTTTTTTTTTTTTCTGAATATCATTATACAGAAACAAGCAGCCAGATCACGCGGTGGGCGCTTGCAGAAGGATCCTCAAATCCGGGCATGAAGCATGTTTCAACCACACCCATCTCTTAAATACTAGTAAAACCCATGACCCCCCCCCCGCCCCCCCGATCACATCATTCTGCAGTTTTGGGATCCTTTTGTCACCTGGACTCGTCAGTTGTAGATGTTCAGAGGGAGGTTGCTCATGTTAAAAATGCAATGTTGTTGTTTTACTAATGCTCATTTCATGTTTTTTTTTCAGGATGCATGGCCTCGTTGTGAACATACATGCCCATCCTCTCCACTCTGACGTTACAGAATGTACATCACGCATCACGGAGGTCAAATGAACAAGAAATCACAGCATACAGAGCTGAACTGCTGGTTGGATCAGGTGACGTTTTGCAGTAGCTCCACTCTGCTGAGACTGATTCAGTTAGTGAGTCCTTTTATTTTGTATGGGCTGTATGAAATAAATGTGGATGTGATTCAGAAATCCCCCCAATGTTCTTGCATCACTCCTCATTCATTGCATCTATCTATCTATCTATCTATCTATCTATCTATCTATCTATCTATCTATCTATCTATCTATATATATAC
>NW_022280048.1:1860393-1895074 GCF_004355925.1 Anarrhichthys ocellatus | reverse complement strand
CTGTATGGCTGTCTATCTGAAGCTGATTAAATAAAGGCAAATTATCTTCTCTATTTCTATAAGCAACTGTTTGAGAACATAACATGTTGGCATTTGCTCAGTGTTATAAGATATTGGGCAGAGTATTGGAAACCATTTATGGAGGAGCTTGTGAAATAAGATGGAGATGCTGCATGTCTACAACATCACAATCCCCTTTGTTCATTGTCAGAGCGTGTTTTTTTCTCTTCTATAGACTATTTGAGCTATTTCATTTTTGTTGTTATGATAAAAAAAAAAAAAAAACAATATTTTAACGATAACCTCACTTGACATCACAGGTCAGTCCTGCTACATAATGACCCTCCTCCCTCCCTTTCTATTTATGGACGTCATCTCTGTCCCAACAGTGACCCCTGGTGTGGAGAAGAGACATTACAGTCCAGCCGACAGAACAACTTTACACCAGCGCCTCATGGTCATACATGTGTGTGTATGCAAGTTTTTTTTAATCTTGGTGGACCCAGCAGATTAACAACTGACCACCTCATGTAGGCTCCACGTTTTGGAAGTTATCAATACGTTATTGGTAACGTCACGTTTGACTGCAAGTAAGGGGCGTGGTAACTTTAGGCAAGCAGCAGTACCTTTGCTCATACAGTTTGTGGTGTTTTGTTTTTTTTGCCCTCCCCTTTTGGCAGTCACATGGTCGGTTTCTGCTCTTCCCGTGACGCTTTTGAACAAATAATATAGGAACGAGGCGTGCCATGGCTGCTGTGTTGTTATTGGGCGGCACATCTTTCACAGCATCCAACTCTCGGGACAGCTCAAGTCCTGTCATGTCCACCGTCCTGCTGCGGTTCTATTTTGACCGTCCATTGCGCATCTGACCCGGGCTATCTTCTACTAAAAGCTGAGATCAGCAGAGAGAGAGAGAGAGAGAGAGAGAGAGAGGCAGACCTCACTCAGTGGGCCACGGAAACAAGTAGGAAGTGGGTGAAACTGTCCCGTGGAGGTTCATCGAGGTAAGTTAGGCTGTCCTCGGTGTTTTTTGGGATGCTGGACATCAAAGGGTGCGTCTGACCGAACACATCCTGGTCGTTGCCGTTTCAATGACACAGGCACACACTGCGCGAGCGCTTCACACCGGGTGCGTTGCTTTATGACCGCCCCAGCCGGCGCGGCCACTTCCTGCCGGAGAGCCTCAAAATGTAAACAACATTTACCCACCATGAAGCTGCTAAATGACGTATTATTCAGCCAATGTTTTCACGAAAGACGTACAGTTTTAATGTCGCAGTTGCTCCACCCTCGCGTATGCGTATGTGACGGAAATGGTGATTTATTTGGGTGACCGACTTGTTTCTGAAGTCGGGTCCGTGGACCCCGAGAGGGCCTCTTTGGGTGGGCTTAGGCGGTCTTGCATGGACGTGAGAGATATGAGCTCAGTGCGCCACTGACAGCATCCTGCAGAGCATGGCCGAGAGGCTAAAGCCCACTTCCAGCATCACCGAGTAGAAGGGAACTAGCAGAGCACTTGATATGGATCAGTACATGACAGTAAACAGTTATCAGTGTGAACTACTTCCCTTTTTAAACTGCTCATATCTCATCTCCCCATCATGGGGTTGAGAGAATGTTTCATAAGATGTATTTTACTATATTTGTGAATGTTGTGCAACTGTAATACAAACAGCCAAATTACTTTTAATCAGCAAGTGGTGGATAGACTAGAGATGCCTAAAGAGTAGCTCACTGGAAACATTTGTTATATTGAGCTGCACCTGTAATTATTTACAAGATTGAATGATCCGTCCATTATTCTCTTGATTAGTCATCGATAAGTCATGGAGCTTGAAATTGCTCGTCCGACCAACAGTCTACAACTCAACACATTGGGGGACAAATAAAAGCAGGACATTGTCAAATCTGAGTGGCTGGAACCAGAGAGTTTTGGGAATTTTTGCTTTAAAAATGATCTGTATGATTAATGGACTAATTGTTTCAGTTCTAAAAGGTAAAATACAGTAAAGTCTTAGGTAGAAAAGAATCAGTAACTGGGTGTAAGACTTATAATAATGAGGAGATCATGTCCCATCATGTTGTGGTCATGTGATTCCTGTATGACTACATAGCTCACAGAGAGCAGTGTTGTTGAGGCCACAGCTTCAGTGCCTCTTTGAGGAAAGAAACATGGGAAAAGTTGAGCGCTGCTGGCATCAGAGAGAGAGAGAGAGAGAGAGAGAGAGAGAGAGAGAGAGAGAGAGACGATCACCTGAACACAGAGGGCATGCTCAGGCTGCTCAGCTGAGATGGCTGCTCTTCTCTTTTGAGCTGCGTGTAAAAACAGACAAGCAGCTGTGAATCAGGTGACTGCAAATACCAACCTGAAGCGTGAGCCGCAGACTCTCTCTGGTGGCGTTTTCGGTGCTCAATGTTTGCAATATTTAGAAAAAAAGTAACAGAACAGGTACTAACATTGTAGTATCAGGCAGGTGTGGCACTAATTGCTTGACTTAAATTAAGAACGGTTTTATTGTCAGCAGCTCAAAAAGCCTCACAACTCTTCAGAGTAAACAATTGGTTTACGTGAGGCCTGCAGCGTTCATGAGGCGGTGCGTGAGCTGTGCTGCTGATCACATGATGATCTTCATTTCTTGGCCAGTGCTGGAAAGGTTAGAAACCTCACTGTGTGTTTGTGGGTGTGACAAAAACAAACGCGCCTTTGTGTTTGCAGCTTGCTGCTACACTTGATTTCAACAATACATCAAGTAAACAAAGGCTGTATACACACATATATAAGTAACGCTGATATTATATGGTGCGTGACGGTTAAACGGTCACACTTTGTCCGTAAAAGACGGGAACTTGTTCAACAAGGACACACATTGGCCTTAACAGTGGACTGTGTGCATCCGGGGCATGCAGTATCCTTTACCCTGCAGGCCTTCTCACAACATGTCTGTCTGTCTGTGTGGGGGGGGACATCTGCTCTTGGGAGACATTTGTCTGTGGAGCTTAATGATGGCATAAGACCATGATCTCCAACTTCAACCCTTTTCCTTTCTACTAAGCATGCAGAGTGCTATACAGCCAGGCAGTTAACAGTTTTTCTCAGAGTAGTGGACAAACAAGCATGTCAGAATTATTGCCTTCCAGCAGTTGATTCAATACTGTATGTATATTTTGACATCCGTCCTCATTCATTTTGTCTTTGACAGACTGATCCCAGGCTCCTCGCACCAACCATGTCGAACGAGCGCTCCCCTCTGATCACCTCAGGGGTGTGCGGTCTGGCTGTGACCGCGGCGGCATGCGGCGTGGAGTTGGACGCCGCCAGTGAATCCGGCCCCAGGACACCGAGCAAAGACCCTCGACATCTGAACACTTTTTTCGGGGTGATGGTGCCGACCATCCTCTCCATGTTCAGCATCGTGCTGTTCCTGAGAACCGGTAAGCGGCGCGCGTGAAGAGATCAGAAGACTAGAAGGCCGCTTTTGGGTTGTAGACAGTGGGAGTTAGCATGAATCCCTTACAACACAACTGAGTCATTGTGCTTCGCAGTAGTGACTAACACTGACATCATCTCTCTCTCTTGCAGGGTTTGTGGTCGGTCACGCGGGGCTGTTGCAGGGTCTTCTGATGGTGGTTGTGGCCTACATCATTACATCTCTCACAATACTGTCCATCTGTGCCATTTCCACCAACGGTGCTATACAAGGGGGTGGAGCCTACTGTATCCTTAGAGACCAAACTGTTGTTGTCCACCGAGTGTTGCTTGATCTTGGCATTTCAGTTGAAACATCGGCCTTAACTAAATGTGACCAGACATGATAAGCCGGTCTCTGGGCCCAGAGTTTGGAGGAAGCATTGGTTTGATGTTCTTCCTGGCCAAAGTGTTTGCGTGTGGAGAGTACGTTCTTGGTCTTGTGGAGGCGATCCTCAATGTATTCGGTTCAGATCCTGGTAAGTCTTTGGTTCATGTTCTGTTTTTTTGTGAACTAAACTACCTCCACCTACTTCTTAGTACACATCCCTTGTTTTCTTCTTGCTCTGCTGTAGAGTCGTCTGTGTCCGAGGGCGTGCGCGTGCTTCCTCAGGGTTACTGGTACACGGTGCTGTACTCCTCAGCGGTCCTCCTGCTGTGTCTGCTCGTGTGTCTGGTGGGCGCCCACATCTACTCCCGCACCGCCTTCATCATCCTGCTGGTGGTCACTGTATCCTTGCTGTCCATCTTCATCAGCTCTGTGGCGGTCAAACCTCTGGATTTTGTCATCGCCCACAAGGGGGCCGACAACCAGACCCTCCGCTACAACGCCAGCTACACGGGCTTCAACGCCACCACTCTGAGGAACAACCTGGGCTGTGAGTGTTGAGGGCTTGATGTTGTTGTCAGAGAGGATATGAAAGTACATTGACTTCTTGTACATTTTTGGGGGCATCTATTCAAGGTCTCGCTATTGTTCCTCATTTTTGTCATTGCAGCTGGTTACTCTTTGGACTACAGCACCAACTCTGTCATGTCTTTTGCCACCGTGTTTGCCGTCCTGTTCACCAGCTGCACCGGGATCATGGCCGGAGCCAACATGTCAGGTTAAAGCTTGTTGTCTCGCATGTATAATCACATTGGTGGAAGGTAACTGGAGTATTTTTGCCATGATGCCACTTTTACCTTTTGATTTATGTGCATGTCGTTATGCGGAACATTGTCAAACGAGAGATTTGCTGAAACGCGTAGCAATTCAGTAAATCTGCGTTGTGCACACAAACATGCACACGCTGACGTTTGCTCTCGCTCCGCATGTCTCCGCAGGGGAGCTGAAGAGCCCGAGTGTTTCCATCCCTAAAGGCACCATCTTGGCCGTCTTTTACACTTTCACGGTCTACGTCCTCCTCTTCATCCTGGTCAGCGCCACATGTGACAGGTCTGAAATGGTTCATAGTGGTGTTGTCTGATATGAATCCTTAAAGAGAGATCAACAATATAAAATCATTTGTTTCTTTTTTCTTTAGGACCCTGTTGATTCAGGATTATGGCTTCCTCCAGAGGATAAACATCTGGCCGCCGTTCGTCACCATCGGGATATTCTGCGCTGCCCTTTCAGCTGCAATGTGCGCTATGATCGGAGCGTCCCGTATCCTCCACGCTCTCGCTCTGGATCACCTCTTTGGTACGGCTTGAGGAGGTTTTTGGCTCATCATATCAGTGCCCTCTTCACTCATTTCCTAACAGACTGTTGTTTTTCCCTCACAGGTTTGCCATTAGCCCCGGCTACAATCACATCAAGCTCCGGCAATCCGTGGGTGGCGGTGCTGTACACCTGGGGTTTGGCACAGGTGAGCGGAGCTTCTGCGGCATGCAGTCTCATATTTTCAGAATAACGACTGGTGACTGAAGCTGTTGTGCGTCTGTGTTTCAGTGCGTAGTGTTTGCAGGCCAGCTCAACGCCGTGGCAGGTTTGGTGACTGTTTTCTACTTGCTTGCCTACGCTGCGGTTGACCTGGCCTGTCTGGCTCTTGAGTGGGCGTCGGCACCAAATTTCAGGTAATAAAAGATCAAATCGCTATAAAAAGAAAAATAAGCAATCAGTCGGCATTGCTATCATATTTTTCATCAGCGTGTAATTGTTTTCAGAATAGTATTACAACAAAAACACCTGCTGTTGAGGTATACATATTAAATACTGCCCGAGAAGGACACGTTTTAGGCTTTCAGTTCTGAAACAGATGTTTCTTATTCATAGTGCCATCATTGAGTTTGGCCATGAATTCTGGCAAATAAAGTAAGAAAATCAATCTAAAATTGCTCAGTGATACAAGAAAAGCTGACAATGTGAGCTAGCTTAAAGGTGTCTTCTTTTAGAGAGTACAGGCTCACAAATACAACAACAATATATATATTTAAAACCCAATCGGCCTCACTTGGATTTATTACCATCATATAATTTACAGGGCAATAAAGCCATATTTATTGTCTTATTGTCTTCTGTTTTTAATGTGACCGGCGGCCTCTATCCTTTGTCTCTGTGTGTTTAACAGGCCGACCTTCCAGCTCTTCTCCTGGCACACCTGCCTGCTGGGCATCCTGAGCTGTTTAGTGATGATGTTCGTCATAAACCCCGTGTACTCCTCGGGCAGTATCGTCCTCCTGTTACTGCTGCTGCTTTTCCTCCACTACAGATCGCCCACCAGCAGCTGGGGCTACATCAGCCAGGCTCTCATTTTCCATCAGGTATCTGGACTCATGCCGAGACAAACACACACACACATGAACAGACGGCGCCACAGAGTGTCAACAATGCCGTCTTCCTGTTGGTTTAGGTGCGTAAGTACCTGTTGATGCTGGATGTGAGGAAGGACCACGTGAAGTTCTGGAGGCCGCAGATGTTGTTAATGGTGGCCAACCCTCGCTCCTCCTGTCAGCTCATCCTGTTTGTCAACCAGCTGAAGAAGGGAGGCCTCTATGTTTTGGGCCACGTGCAGCTGGGAGATCTGGGTAATTCCCTGTGGATGGTCTGTGATTGGCCGTCCACAGCGAACAATATTAAATTAATCTTATCTGTGAGTCATTTTAGAAGCCAGATGAAACTCACCTTTTGGCCTTTTCATGTGTCTGGAAGCCTTTCACTGATGTATTCGATCAACATGGCGTCATGTGATTAGTCTTATCATTCTATCCGAGAGCACATGAACAAGCAGGAAATGTTAGAGCCGGTCGCATATTACTGAGGTTGTGTAACAGATCTGATTGGCTTCCCTGAAGTCACAGGCACCATCCTGGAAGACTACCTCATGGGCTTTCACTTTCCATCTGCTGCTTCTCTTGCATTATTTAATAAGATAAAAAGTTTCCTCTGTTTCATTGTTGCATCAGCGCCTGAGAGTTTACACCAGACGTCCTTACTTTCCAACGGCAGTGTTGGAAAGTAACTAAGTCTATTAATGCAAGCACTGTACTTAAGTTCAAATTTGAGGTACTTGTACTTTACTTGAGTATTTTCCATTTTTTTTTTGTGGAAAGTATTTTATGTTTTTCTTCACTATATTTGTTTGACAGCTACTTTTTAAGATTAAATCGTACCTTTTTAGCATTGGATGGCTTGCAAAGAAGTCCAATTTACCAATAATTTGTTGAAACTTCAGTAAAGAAGAAATAGTCAACCGCTGGAACCACTGGACCAGACCAATTGTATTAGTTTGTATATAAAGTCCATCTGAACCAGCTACAACCATGAAATGCTGCTGATGCACTGATTTACCACTATTGACAATATAATAATGTGATAATAATAATATATCAGGTCCAGGAGACATTTTACTGCAGCACATGTACTATTTATTACTTTAAGTACATTTAGTTGTACTAAAGCTGATAAACTTAAGTTATGTACTTGTACTTTTCGGTTTTAAATGCAGGACTTGTATTTGTTTCGGAGTATTTTTACATTGTGATACTTTTACCTTTTACTTAAGTAAAGGACCTGAGAACTTCATCCACTAATGTAACTGTGTGTTCAGTAGTTTTGAATCTATAAAATGAAGCCCTGTGTTGTATTACTGTTTGTATCTATGTATGAAATACATTTCCTACTAATTCTGCTGTGTTCTAGACTCTCTGCCATCAGACCCGGTTCAGCAGCAGTACAACTTCTGGCTGAGCCTAGTTGATAAACTCGGTGTGAAGGCCTTTGTAGACCTGACGCTGTCCCCATCCGTCAGACAGGGAACGCAGCATCTGCTGCGCATCACAGGCCTTGGTAAGCTCTCTCATCTCTGCCATGCCCGCATTGAGCACAGATTATGATGTTGCTTTATCCGTACTTCTGTTTCTCTCTACAAGGTGGCATGAAGCCCAACACGCTGATTCTGGGTTTCTACGACAGCTGCACTCCCGAGGACTTCTTCCTACAAGATTCCGCGTTCTGTGACTCTTCGATAGGACAAGGGAGTGAGGGCGAATATAATTTTGGGGTCGACTTGCCTTCATTGCAGGCCCATTTCCCACCGGTCCGACATGTTGAGAGCCCGCGCTGGCTGTCGCCTGAGGAGTACGTCGGCATCATTTCTGACGCCATTAAAATGAACAAGAATGTGTGCCTCGCCCGCTATTTCTTCCAGTTGGAGGGAGAGGGCAAAGACAGCAAGGTGGACGGGTCGGAGCGGACAATAGATGTGTGGCCCCTCAACCTGCTCCAGCCGGACAGCCGGGATTACGAGGACGTGTGCAGCCTGTTCCTGCTGCAGATGGCCTGTGTGCTCAACATGTCCCACAAGTGGCGCCATGCAAGAATGAGAATCTTCCTGAACGTGGAGACGGAGTCCAGCGACCAGGGCTGGGTGGTGAACGAGGAGACGTTCCGGGAGCTGCTGAGGAAGCTGAGGATCAGGGCGTCGATAAAGATCGTGCCCTGGGACTCTGTGGTGCAGCACCATGTTCAGCCGAACGGGGAGCCCCCTGCAGAGCCCACGCGAGCTCTGTCCGAGGAGTTCCTGTCCGCAGTGAACTGCATGTTGATGGAGCACAGCTCTCAAGCCGCTGTCCGCTTCCTGTATTTACCTCGACCCACCGCTCAGCGCAGCCAGTCACAGCAGTACTTGGCTCAGGTGGAAGCAGTGACCAATAGTTTGGGGCCAACGCTCCTGATTCACGGGGTCACCCCAGTCACATACACTGATCTGTGAGCATGCGCGGCCGTTTTGTTCACTGGTATTGTGGATGCAGCAAAGTCTTATCTGCATGAGTTTGAACTCTGGTTACATGTATAACTAACACACAAGTTACAGTAGCAACAGTTACAATATGTTCACCTAATTAAGCTCTTTTTGTTGTTTTACTCAAGCTTACAAAAGGATCACGGAGTGCATTTTTAGAATATGCCACTTGAGGTTTTTAAATAGGTTATTTTCCTATTTACATATACTTGAACTGGCTTGGAGATTGAGCAACAAAATGTGGGAATACTAACTTTTGTGGGTGCGGTTTATGTTGATACATCCTCTTGTTTGGATCAGCTTTAAATCTGTCTTTTCACATGAGGCGGAAATAAGAAATCTGTCAAAGACTCAGAAAAAAACAACACAATTTGTTTGGAGCAATACGGGTTGTCTATGACATTTAATATAGAAATTGATATTCATAATTTCAGGGATGAAATTATGAATTTGTGATAGCAATTGACCAAAGTAAAATTTTCGAAATGGTATTGTGTTAAAGCATAACCTACATTATTCTACATCCTCATATTTCTACTGGACCAAGTCATCCAAAGACTTTTTTTGTTTGTTTCTGATTTATGTTTCCCATGCAGTTCTGCAAACACGTCTTCTTTCGCTGTGAAATGTGCGTCTCTAGTCTTCTCAAAGGGAACCGTTTTATACATGTGACCTCAGAATGATGAACAGCATTTGTTGCTGTTGTATGTGTTTACTTGAAAACTACACTTGGATTTTGTGCTTCATGATGCAGACTGTCAAAGTACATCAAAAATGGTTTCATTGATAGTTACTCTAATCCACTACGACCAATGATGAATCAGACCAACTCGAGGCTGAAACCGGAGCAAGTACTCACATTTTTACACAATTAACTTACCCTATTTACAGTACAACATACAGAATACATGTTACCGTTTCTTGTCACGTCTGCTATTATAGTGCATCACTCAAATTAACCTTTTAACATCCATGAAAGGTCCATTTAACAAATAGGAAGTTGCTCAAAAGGCCATTTTGCATGGCCTTTTGGTATGCTCCATCTAAAGTTGTTGTCAATGAAAAAGCCTGAAAGAACTGACTCTTGTATGCTAAAGGTCATTACTGTAGATGTACATATTAAACTGCTGTTTGTCTTAGGTGTAAATATATGCCAAATGTAGTGTGTATCGGTATCAAATGTAATATGGTAAAATCTTCACAAAAAACAAGTATTTAAAAGATTGCTTGAATGCAATACAAACAGATTGTGTGGGTGTATTTTTGTGATATATATATATATATATATATATATATAATTATAATTACTGAGCAGATTCGCTCCATAGATGAATCAAAACTTCATGCAACTGAGAATAAATAAATGGGCAAAATATAACAATTTACATTTTTAGTGTAGTTTATTTACTATAGTAACCATGCTATGATACGACGACACGCATTTTGAGAAATCTGTGCAGTGGTCCTTTGGTGAAGCCTATTTTCATCTGTAAAAGTTAACATGTATGTCAGTAAGAACTTCTGTGCAGACGCAGGCACATGACTACTCCTCCTTTTGACCAAGCCTGTCCTTTTGCTTGCACACGTTAGCATCATGTCGGCTGGCTGTTGCGACGTTTCGCAGCTTTCTCACGAGGAACGGTGACATGCGTAACCAGTCCGGCAGCAGTATCGCGAGAGCCGTGTTCTGCGGAACGATGGGGAAAGAGGAGAGGCGTTAAGATATCGCTGCAGCTGACGGTTTTGTGAGTGATTCGGTCTCTCGTCCCTCTGACCTGGAGCGCGTGGGACAGACAGCCGCTGGTGTAGCTGGAGTGACCCACAGTGTTCAAGGCCTCGCGGGCGAACCCGGAAGCGCTCCTCACAAAGAAGTTGACTGCTATTTGTTTCGTCATGTTGGTGGACACCATGAAGGGGGCCACGCACTAGGGAGAAATGTACTGTGGTTGGACAGGTTGAACTTCCCTTTGCATTCATACACATTAATGACTTTTAAAAGCAATTTGCTGTTTGAGCACTGAGACTGAAAAACAACGAGTCCAGTGCGGAAGTCTCCAAAGCACGGTGTGTCCAAATTGACAGCGCATACAAACGGGGGGATTGAGCAGCACAACTGCAAACTGAGGAGAACAGGTAAGTGCCCAGTGGGACCAAGCCAGTGTAATGACATAATTATTTACAATTATTTTCAAGTGTCAACTCCTCTAAATTCTAGTTGAGTGTCTCATCTGCATTCCTCGTGCTTAATCCTTTGTTTTTGTAACATGTTGAAATAATATCTTGTTTAAAGTAAATACAACTGTATGGGCTAAATGATCATTTTCGTAGCTTAATACATTTCCTCCAGCTTTAGTACATTTGTACTAAAGTACTCCATACTTTACCTGAACAATAATTCCCTTTGACTTGTACTCTGCATGCAGACACTGAGAGAAATATGTTACAAAAATCTGAAATAAAGAAGAAAATCACAAAACAAGCAGAAGAGGGGGTGAAGTGTCATGAAGTTGTACATTAGTGAATATGTAATTGAGTTTGTGTGTTTGGATCAATGTGTACATGTCAATAACATAATGTCTGGATGAGAAATTACCTTTGTGGCACAATAAAGGGACAACAAAGGCTGTGGACGGACTCCCGCTTCAGAGGAGATATTGATAATCAGCCCTGTCCCTCTGGGAAGGAGAGCAAAGACAAACGTCCATAAATTCATCTAATATTCTCTTTACTTCAGATCAACCGGTAACTTCTGCATGTTTGTGACATTACCTTTCAACCATGCCTGGAAGAACCAGTCTGGTCATCTGAGTGAAGAAGATATAAATCATCACCATCTTTTTTTTATGCAGCATCAGCCATTTACAAAAAAATAAAACTTCAGATATAGTGGAAAAGGTGACTACTTAAACACACAGCCATGCAGTAAATACTCGCATAGATATCTTACCTGAGGGACTGAAAGCATGTTGCAGTTGATAATCTGAGTGATTTTCTGGTCAGAATAAACACACACGAGAAACTATGAGTTAGAAATATTAGAGACAAACATGACCTCTAACAGCCTGAGTCAGAAACAATTAATCATCTGTTGTATTGCCTTCAGAAAATGATATTTAGGATGCAAATTCAGATTCAGACAAATGTTACCTGTTCAGCATCTGGTATTTCCAAGAAATAGGCAAAATGATCAGAGTAGGTCATTCCTACATTGTTCACTGTGAGGGTTACAAAGACACAAACTTTGTTAACGTTGTCTTATGTCAATCACTGACTGATTAAACTGAGCGCTACATGTTTGATGTTTTTTCTGGCTGCTGAGAGTTGAAAAAATGTTCATCTTTTGGGGGTCACTGTCACAATCACAGTGTAGGAGGGGCGGGACAAATACCACAAAAGTAGCCTCCTCCTTGAACCGGGTGCCGTGCAACTTCAGCTCTTCACCCAAACAATTTCCAAATTTGTCAATAAGATCACACCATAGAAGCTAATATACATTCAGTAATAAATAATATTTCATTTTAGATATAGTATATACTATTACTGTTACTATCTACACAAGATAAAAGTATAAATTTAGCCAAGCTTCTATATCATTCATTCACGTCCGGCATTTGCAGCAAACCAAACTGCTTGAAAATCGGTTGACAATTCAGCAAGTTATGAGGATTTTAATAGTGAATAGACTTCCTGCCTCCTTGGATATGCATGCATTAGGACAGTGGTTTCCAACCTTTTTTCCTTAAACTAACTACTTACTTTAACTACTGTAAATAATCTTTATCTGCAACAGAAAGACTGTGGTGAAACAGAATAATGTGGCTTTCTAAGTAGCCTACTATTTTTGAGTGAGTAAAATATCTATTTTAAATAATTAAATGTACAGACTTTTGTGTAAAATACCCTGAAAGTATGTTATGATTTTAGTCCAAGTGCACACCCTGTGATCTTTGGCGCCCCCCAGAGCGGGCCTGGATTAGGAGACGTTGCTTCCCTGGACCAATATGGCGGCAGTGATGACTTGCTCCAGTAAACAGCAGCTTTTTCAATGTCAACTTTTCGAGAGTAAATTCCTTGCAATATTTCTCAGTTTCTAAAGCATCTGAATGACTTCCTAGTACTTTTCTTGTGCTCTGTAATTGGTTGTCCTATTACCCAGAATCCCAATCTCCAGTCCCTGTAGTTGTTCAGCAATAGCAGGGTAGATACTTTGGCTGTCTGTGAAGTCCACTTGGATGGTGCGGGTCTTTCGTCCGTACTGATCTTCTGTTGCACATGGACAGACAAATGTGTTTACTGTAATGGGAAAACCATAAACTGTATATAGAAGTGTACGTTGTCACTGTGACGTCGCCCGTTGGTTTGTGGACTACTAATTCTTCAGCTTTGAAGCCTTTCTTTCATCATTTTGGCCGTGGCCATCTTGGTGTTTGGCAGTCACCATCTTGTTTTTTTGCAACCAGAAGTGACACTAGAGAGTGGCGCTAAGTACAACAGAACGATGAATAAGACACATTAGGCAACCAAAAATGCTACAATTAACTTTAAGTAAATAAAGTTTGAATGCAAAACCATTATTAACAACCTGTTGATCACAAGCTACGCCGTAAAGCATGCCCTGTTTTATGGTCTATTTTACTTAATGGGGCCATAATTTACTAAATGAACATCATGCTGTATTGACAAAGACTTGAAACTAGCGATTGAGACCATAACCTCATGTTTACAATGTTTACTGAGGTAATCGGTAAGGTCATTTTCATAGACCTCTATACAATCTGACTTCTTTTTGCAACCAGAAGAGTCGCCCCCTGATGGCCATTAGAAAGAATGCAAGTTTAAGGCGCCTCCTCATGGGCTTCACTTTTCACAACCGGAGGTTGCCGCCTGTGGAGAACAGTAACAGAACAGCAGTTTTATTTTCTCTTCACTCACCTATTTCTTTGGCAATCATTTGAAGCTTATCATCAGATCTGCTTACCAAAACAACATCCAGGCCTCTTTGTGCCAGCTAGGAGGAGACAGACAGGACAGACAGGTTTGTTGGCTCTTTTACCCAACAACAACACTCTGCATTGGTGAGATCTCAAACCCTCGATCCAAAACAACTTAACAAATATCAACCAACTGTCTGGCTCCTAACTGGAAATTTGGACCCCAATATGGAGAGAAATTGTTGTAGTCGGAAGTTGGAGACTCACCTCACGGGCATAAGCTTTGCCAATGCCAGATGTGGCACCAGTGACAACTGCACCAACAAAAAAGCACACACGTTGGAGGAATACATTTTACACTCATTTTAGATTTGACGGAAGTTTACAAGATGTGGATTTGACTACCAAGACGACTCGACATTACCCTGATGTTATGTAAAAATGAAGGTTGAAAATGGAGTATTACACCTGCGTTTATTAAGTAGCTACCTTTCTTTCTTGTAGTCGGTATATTGTTCTAACCTGATGCTTAAATATTACCTCTAGAACTTTGACACAGTAACTACAATCAAGTCGGTTCCTTTACCAAACTCCTCAACCAGCGCTGCAAAAATAGACATATTTTAAAAAAATATTGCACACTATTCTGCATCTCAAACAATCGGCATGGATAAAGCAAAGTTTGCCACATTGAGCTTCAGGTGCAAATGTTGGTTATTAAATCATCCAAGTATAAAGCAGAGCCAAAAGGGAAATAGTGAGGTCAAAGGGGTAAGACTTCCAAAATATGCTCATTGGAGAGGAGATGTAAGAAGAGAAAACACTCTTCTACTGTATGAAGTTAAGATCCTTCTCATGCAGAAAAACAAGACAAGCCCAGTTTCTCTTCGTCTAAAAATTGTGCATACACTCTTCTGATGAAAAAAACGATTTGGGGTCCAAATAGGTTTTTTTCATCAGAAAAGTGTCAGAAGTGGAAACAAACAAATTGCACTAACTTAACAAAGGAATATGGGAAATTGACTTGAAGCTGATGTGTGCCTGTAGAGCATCGAAATGTTTGCAGGAAATGTCCCATCATGTAGGAATGTGAACATCTTATCAAGTCCCCTTATCAAACTGCCTTCTGCTTCTAAAAGCATGAAAGCATGAAAGACAATTCAAAAATAATATAAAGTCGTCCTCTCTCAGCTATCTGACTGTAACAACTCAAGCTTTTGTTTAGCCACAAAAGCGACTTGTAAGAGATCATAACGTAGATTTCCTTTGACGTTACCTGCCCATTGCCCATATGTCTTTAAATCCACATGCCAAAGCTCTGACAAAACAAACTGTCTGAATCCACACCAACATCTCCAGGCCAGCCTCAGCAGGTGGAAAACAACAGTGAATCCCCCAATGATGGTCAGCGCGTCAATAAATGACATTTTTGCAGCAAAGCTCTGGACTGAACAGGATTTCCTTCATAGACAATGTTAAATATATATTAGAGGAAGTGAAAACTTTGTTTACGTACTCCTCCCACACTGCTCCACCCATCCCTACGTGGTGCTGCTGTCAGATACTGGGAGCTTGGCAGACAACAAATAGGCCGAGCCCTGGAGCCCCACGGTGCACCTAAAGCTTTCAAACTCCCTGCAGACTGGACTAAAGGAACTGTTTGGTTTTTTTTAAATCGCCATTCAAAGACGCAAGATCCTTTTCTGACAAAAATGTCTTTCAAGAGCTTAACATCAAAGAGATTGGGGTGCTTTAACAGATGAATATCTGCAGTGAATTAGCCGTCTATCTCTGTTTTATTCAGGTATCAGATGAACCAACAGAGGGTGCTGCCGCTCTCTAACCGGCCACAGCCGGACCAGGATTTGACAGAGAGATGTAGTGATGACCAATGATATACCTGCTCAGTTAAGTTATTGTGCAAATGTAATTCTGCAAATTAGTGTTTGTTTGACATTTTCTTTTATCCATATTTCAGTGTCAAAAAAAAATGACCTGGAACATACTAGTTCTACGGGTGACCATAAACTCAACA
The DNA here is from genome assembly GCF_004355925.1 of Anarrhichthys ocellatus. Taxonomy (NCBI): domain Eukaryota; kingdom Metazoa; phylum Chordata; class Actinopteri; order Perciformes; family Anarhichadidae; genus Anarrhichthys; species Anarrhichthys ocellatus. Next base: position 1,879,417 of record NW_022280048.1, on the reverse strand, counting down.
ACATACAATATGAAGTGCAACGTTAAATTAACCAGTAATCACAACATTAGCGGGAAACCCTCTGAATGTGTGATTCTCCAGAGGGATGTGAAGTCTGTCAGAGTTGAATTGTTTCTGTTTATTAACTTATGACATTCTACTGTATGATAGTATTGTTATTTCTCTAGTGCCTGTTAATAGGATGTATCATACTGTTAATTATTTAATAAAAACAAACAAAACTGTCGACTGATATATTGAAAACCTCAAAACTATTAAATTGTATACAGTAGATTTTCAGTTGAGTATAATCAATCTTTTAAAACTTTTGGAAACTGATACTTTGATTTTATTGTTTCTTAAATGTTTTGGCTTATTCTTCAGGCTTTAATCTTTATAAATGTGTGTTGTGATATTGTGGAGGAAAAACATCCTGAATTTCCTGCAGGCATGTGCGCTGCAGTGAGCAGTCACAGATCTGCAGGGACCAACTCCAGTTATTCAATGATAATAATAATAATACAGATTTTTATAGCACTTGTCAAAGTTCTCAAATACTCTTAACATACTGTAGGATAAAATAAGGAAACACGCTGTAAAATATTTAATACAGATGGGGGGAAATGATAATATAACAGAATAGAATAAAGATGGACTACTTAAAAACATGGTGGGTGTGTTTTGAATGATGACAATGTGGGTGGATTTTTGATGTGGTTTGGTAATGAGTTCCACAGAGAGGGGGCGACGACTTAAAGAGCCCTGTCACCCGAGGTTTGGCACTTGGTCCCAGAAGACCTGCAGGAGGTTGGCATCAGCAGATCTGAGGCATTGGGAGGGGGCGTGCTGGTGGAGGAGGTCGGACACGGAGGGGGAGCCCGGTTGTTGAGTGCCTTGTAGGTGGTGAGTAGAATATTGAAATTCAGAGGACATTGTCCAGGAACAGTGATGGCCTTCCTATTACCGAACACCCATTTTAAAGTTACTACAAGGATCTTTCATTTTGTGTTGATTTAGGCGGCCCCTGTGGACAAAAGCCATAGTGTCTCCATGAGTGCCACAGCTTGGTGTCATAAAGATGCAGCTGGTTCTCCCATGTCTCCCTCCCCTCCAGCAGGCCCAGCAATACAGCCTGGGCCTCCAGCTCCGTGGTGTTGGTGTTGGCTCCTAAGAAGCGGGTGGTGAACATACATGCAGTAATTAGCTTTGTCTGATGTCACAGGGAATCTGACCTGATGACGGCCATGAAGGATATCCAACATCACATCACCATATTGAAATAGCTTCTCACTGATGTTCTTGTTTGCTTATGTAGGTCATATAGTGGCATCAGTATTGCATTGAGTTTTTTTCATAACTAGTTAAAAGTTTGTTGTAGTAATGTAAATTAACACTCTTTTCAGGGAAGGTTCCCTGCTTTCCTACAGCTCTAAACAGATGATTGCTGGGAACACTGAGTGATGTCGCTGTGGGAGGCGGCCAATTGAATTCACCCGATCAGTTACGTGGGGTCACGGAGGAGGCAAACGTTTAAGCTTCTCTATCGCTCCTCCCACAGGATTTCTTTTTTTCAGAATTTGATTAATGAACTTCGACAAATAGCTTCTCCGTAGAAAGTAAAGAATTCCGAGAGAGATGTACTTAGAAATCGTCAAATCACATGACAGCTTTGAGAGTCATGTGACCAAGCACATGTCAGTATCACACTGGCTGCTAAAGACAGGTATGTCATATTAGAATATAGATAGTGTATTTAGATAGATAAAATGACACTGACTACTACTTCATTTAGCATATTTTGCCTACATGACTAGTTGTTGGTTTGGGCTACAGATTAATAACATTCAGGGCTAAGACAATGGTCAGAGGTGCTTGTATCCTCCTGTCAGTATTGTGCAGTGTTGCTACCTCTGCAGTTGCTGGTTCTTTGCTCAACTGGGCCGCCTGTGTGTCTGACCTTGCTTTGAAGTGATCTCTGTCAGTGCCGTTAGCCATGTCACTTTTAAGAGGCTTGCAGGCAGCAGATCAGTTTAGCACAGCCCCACCTGACTAATCTGATTAATCCAGCAAGGCTGCCATCCATGTGCAAGGCAGGACAAAAAAACAAACGCATCGTCACACTTCCATATGTAGGGGACCGTCTTCAAAAATCTCAGCCGAGGACACTGAGGCTATATGCTGGATGTGTTCACTGTGTCGTTCATGAGCATCTTTGTTTTTAAATGTTTATTAAAAATGTGGAGTCCCCCCAAAGGCTTAAAATCCAGCTGTAGTGAACTGTACCTGCTGCGAGGTCAAAGGAGCAACAGCAGGCTTTCAGTAGCTTACCACAAGATATTTTCAGCCCGCGGCTCCAGCTCACATAGTTCTTGCTCCCCATATGTAAGATGCCTTTGCTCTCTGACTCTTATCTTGTCCAGAACTTGAAGCCCAATCTCGGAAAAGGAGGCAGGCTACAAAGATGTCAGAAACGTGGTCATATTAAAGACATCTTAACATAATCGATCAATCTACAATCTAAATGATGAGATAAAAGACCAATTTTACTGAAGTATGTGGAGAGTTTTAGCCATGCTACATTTCAGTTAGCATCTTTGGCTACTGTCGTAAGACTAGTGGAACGGCAAAGGGCATAAGCGAACGTCTCAGAGGGATTTGAACTGCAGCAGCAGAGTTATATGGGGCAACAGATACGGGCGCCTTAATCCCTGCACCAGGTTCAAGCTTCAGGTGATTACATGCAATTCTACAATTTAAGGTAGCCATCGGGGATAAGTGTGCAATAATTAACATTGCAAAGGTTTTCTTTGCTCTGCTCTGCATGAGGAGATTTATTGATTTTTCGCTTTGGGGACATTTAGTGCTGAGAGAATAGGGGGTTTCTCAAGGTGTGCAGGATGATCAATGATGGAACGACACTTAGCTAAGGGTTGAAATTGAACCCATCTTACTTTCAAAGGCAAAGTTCATGGGTTTTGATGAGTGGAGTGTTCCTGTTCTGGCACAAGAAGTTCCATAATCTCTCACACCAACTATGGAACTGAGTTCTTCACAAGATCATGTACTTTTTATGGTCCTCCTAATAAATAAGACAATCAGTACAGTTAGCTACCATTTTAGTATGATTCTTCCCAGTTCTGACTGTTGAAATAGCCAACCAATCTATCAATTGAGCCAGTCAAGTTTTTTTAAATGTATTTAAAACGTTCTAAGCTACATCAGCACCTAAATGTATGCTCCTGTGTAAATGATCCAGAGTGAACATACCTTTACTTTCACCTTCTTTTTCCTCCCCCCCCGCCCCCCCCCCCCCCCTGCACACACTCTTCCCACACTTGTGTGGATTAGAAGCTAAAGAGGGCTGAGGAGTCAGAGCTTGGCTTGCCAGTCCTTCCCACTCTTACCTTTCTTTTACCTGTTACCTCTCCACAGCTTTCGGACAGCTTTTAACAATCCAGACGCTGGATCGGGGTTTCACCTCTTTCCATGCACTGTCCCTCTGTGGTTTGGGGTGGGTCCCAGTCCAAAACGGGGTCATCAAGAGCTAAAGCAACTACTGGAAATGTGGAGATTTTTCATTTTCAGTATTGTCTTTAAGGAACTTGGATACAAGAGGAGATAATTCATTTTTTTTATTTTTATTTTCCACTCTCTTTGGATTACCTATGATATTGTTTCCCAGTAAAAGGACAACGATCACTGTTCCTGCTGTATACTCCCGTATACTTAATCCACCTGGAGTTTGGATGGTGCGATTCAACCGCTCCAACATCGATATGGCTCCTACAGTATGTAGTGAAACTGCTCCAGGTCAGAGCTGTCTCTTATTAAATCTGTTTCGTTGAATTCTATTGTCATTGATTTACCACTATCAAGTGTCATTGTGGCCACGTTCGAATCTCTTTGCAGCAGAGCTACTCCGGCAAAGGTGAGACTGTTGGAACGCCAAGGCTTGTTCATAAAGACTAAAGAAAATACCACTACTCATGAAATGATGTGTTAACATAATTTCACCTATTCCTTATTCTCAGCATCACTTTAGAACAATGCTAGCATATATGTCAGTGCTACCCTGAACCTATTATGAACTGATAAGCCAATGACCGTATTAGTCACTTTAGAAGGCCTGTTGGTCGCCGCTTGCTTGAAGGCCAAGACTCAAATCAGCCAGTATTTTTGGCCTTTAAAATGTCATTTTTGAACCACTGATGGCTACAGGTGGTTTATATGTAAGATTTAACATAGATTTGGCCTCATTTAAGATTCACGCACATATAAACTAGAGCTGGAGAGATAAATCAGCCATGCTGATAAATGGGCCGATTATAGGAGACATATCGATATTTTGTCAGCTGATAAAGAACAAGAGATTGCAGGACAGATATGTCAAACTGAGTTTGAGATAATTTAGAAACAGGGGTATTCTTTTATAGTTTGTCTATCAGAGAGAACCGACAAGTTCATCTTTTAGGTGTAAAATGTTCCACTTAGTGTATGTTATTGTCACAATTCTTAATTTTCTTTATTTAATCAAAGGAATCAATAACAAGATATTTGTTTATGCCATATTTTATGTTAAAAAAAAACGCACTCACCATTATATTCTCAGATTTCGATGTTGGCCTGAAAATATCCAGTATCAGTCAGGCTATAATATATGCACAACACAACAAGCACAAGATTAGCATTTTTGTCATCCACTGTTGTTTCACTAAAGGGAAATTCTTTCAGTATTTTAAGCTGTGCACTTTAAGTTTTTTAAATTCTCTTTATGAACCAGCATTATCTTGGTGGAACTTTTTTATTTCTTTCAAGCTGAACTTCCTTAAACCTCAGAAGCAATGCTCTGAATTTTAGCACTAGCTGCCACTGAAGTTCCCCTCACCACTGACAGGTTGGTCAGGCCTTTTGCTCAGCTGTCAATGTCCCTTCTTTTCACATCAGCAGCCATTCTTAAGTGTTTCTTAATGAAGTCAGCCGGTACAAATTTAGATGCTGGTTTTAAGAATCCGAGGAGAGAATAATCCAGAAATCAATGGCTGAGAACATCTCAAGAGATTGACTATTGAAGGGAGAAGAGATGCCAAGACTAAATGAAGATACCAAGGCCAGATTTAGCTCCACGTTACCTGGCACTTATAAACTCCATGGGCCCAGCAGAGCTTACCAGCTTGCCACACAAGCCATTAATTCTTCAAGGAACAGCATTGGCACTGTGGGCTCATGTACTCAGTGAGACAGATGGATGCTGACACAATTCAACATCACATTCTGTGGCACAAACCACTCCACAATTGCAAATTCAGGTCAGGGATCATGTCAGTACAAGACTGTTTAAGCCCTGAGGTATCCTTGTTTGTGTCTCAGAACCTACGGAGCGAAAGCAGATCACACTAAATTGTTGAGCAACACGTTTTCTAATTGCACCTTTTTTCTCCCTTATTCCCCGGAGGCAGTGATGACTTGGGGTTGTCTCGTCGCCTGTCCAGTTTTGGACTAGAGGCCTGCTGAGTGCCAAGGGAGGCAGTCCTATCCACAAAGACACATTCACTGTCACACCACAAACTCTCCGCTCCCCCTGCTGTGTCTAAAGCATAGCTGTGAGAGGAAAATGGCAAGTCACAGAGACCCTCGCTTTCTGCACAACCTGTCCTACCACCCACGATGGCAGCACGACTCAACAAAAGTGAAGAGAAAGGGACGCGTGCGGACAGTGGCTGCAAACAGTTGCAGTGGATATAGTGTGTTCAAATCATTAGCAGCTTCATCGTCAAAACCACAGTTGCCGTCATCCTCCATGCAACGCTCCAGGAGCCGGTGTGGGAACTGGCTCCTTGTGCCGTTGCTCATACTCTCATTAATGCCCTGTCAGGCCTGGGCGACCACTTTCAAGGTGGTCCTGGTTGGACCCTGGACGTGTGACCTCTTATACTCCAAAGCACTTCCTGACTTGGCAGCCCGCCTCGCCACTACTCGCATAAACAAGGACCCCTACCTCAACAAAGGCTACTGGTATGACTACACGCTGGTCAATGAGGACTGCAAGTCATCCCGTGCCCTGGCTCGCTTTGCTGAGCTGGAAGGTTATGGTGCTGCATTTCTGGGCCCTGCCAACCCAGGCTACTGCTCCTCCGCCGCTTTGTATGCAAAAGAGTGGGATGTTGGGATTCTTTCCTGGGCTTGCCTCAAACCCAACATGAATAAATTAGGGATGTATTCCAACTTCCTGCGGCCGCTGCCACTGTCCTCCCGTGTACTTTTCTCGGTTTTGCGATACTTTGGTTGGGCCCATGTTTCCATAATCTCAGAGGAGACAGATTTGTGGGAAGCCACGGGACATGAGCTGGCCTCGTCACTGAGGGCCCTTGGCCTGCCTGTCAACCCTGTGGTGACCATGGAGTCGGACAAGGATGGGCCTCGGAGAGCGCTGAAAAAAGTGCGGGAAGCAGACCGGGTCAGAGGTGAGTTTTAGATGTGAAGATGACTGAAACAAGAACAAAAAAACATGAATGTAACAACATTAAAACGTCTTTCACACTGTTTTATTCCACATGAATCATGCAAATGAATCCGTTTTTAATCCCTCTTCTCTTCACAGTGGTGATTATGTGCATGCCCTCTGTCCTGATTGGTGGCCAATCCCAGTACGAGCTTCTGACAACAGCCTTGTTCATGCGTATGATCGACCGTGGCTACGTGTTTATCCCCTACGACGCCCTCCTCTACTCACTACCCTACAACGATGCACCCTACTATATGCTTGGCAATGACACCAAGCTGCGCAAAGCTTTTGACGGAGTCCTCACCATCACTATGGACTCTGGCAAAAGCAATTTCTATGAGGCTTTCAAAGACGGTCAGGACAGCTATGAAATCCGCAGCAGCACCCCACCAGAACAGGTGAGATTTGTGTGATACTTGTGTGTATAGTAATGGTAAATGATAATAGAAAAATATGACAAATCTGGAAGAAGAGGATACTCAAAGGCACTTATACAAACATTTGAATTGACTCAAAATCACCACATTACTGTCTCCTCTGTAAGGTGTCTCCATTCTTTGGGACCATCTACAACATGATCTACTACACAGCTATGGCTGCTGAGCAGGCCCGCGCCAATGGAGGCCGCTGGGTAACCGGTCCGATCCTGGGTGACACCAAGGGCGGCTTTGAATTTGAAGGCTTTAATCAGCACTTGAAGGCTGGCAAGGAAGGGGAAGGCATGCAAGCTCGCTATGTAGTGCTGGACTACAGCGGCATTGGCCACTATCTCTACTCCACCCATGTTCTGGATGCCGCTCATACATATGGAGGGGTCGGGAGCTTGAAATACCTCGGTCGTTCCATCCATTTTGCGGGCAGCACGCCCTACACAGACTCCGGCTGCTGGTTTAGCCCATACTTTGCCTGTACTGGAGGTGAGGGCACTAGTAGTGTCATTGCAGAAAATAAATATAAGCTGGTGCACTACTGAATAATTCAGTGGTTTCAAACTGTCTTTGTGTTTCTCTTCTCTTCCCAAAGGCCTGGACACAGTCACTTTCTTCTTTCTTCTCCTTGTGTTCATTGCAGTCATTGGATGTGGAGCTAACTTCTTTATTAGTATCAAGTATGTACAGCAGAGTAGCAGAGAATCATATCTCATCCGGTCTTGTGTGATCTTTCAAAAAGACTGATTGTTTTTCTTTTGTCCAGGAGAAGTGGCAGGATTGGGTTCAGCTTTGGAGGTAGTAACGGCGGATCAACAAAGGTAGTGCTGACACTGGACGACCTGGTCTTCATCAACACTCAAGTCAGCAAACGGGTCAGTTCCTTGCTGAATCTCTGTCTATATACTATCTGTATTTTGCTTCTCTCTGCTTTGCAAGTATGTGATATATGGCAGTTGTTTGCCCGTAAAAGATGATGTACTCTGAGCTGCCCCGTCCTTTTTCAACTGTGTGTGTGAGCAGAAGATAAATGATGAAAGTATCCTGAAAAGCCAGCTCGATATGAAGACTCCTCATCAGTCGGTGTCCGGTCGCAGTTACTTGGCATCCACACCAGACAGCTCCAATGTTGCTGTGTTTGAGGTGAGGCGACTGACACATTCAATAAACTCAGATTTAACCTTTTGGTTGGTTTTTGGTTTCACAAAGTCTGTCGTTTTGTGTTTGTCCCAGGGTGACTGGGTTTGGTTGAAGAAATGTCCCGGTGGACCTGTATCAGGTGTCAACAGCAACACTGAGTTTGTCTTTGTCAAGGTTTGTGAATGTATGTGTCATTATCCAAATTACTGACTTTCCATTGTTGCCAGGAAACCCCAAATACAGACTGGTCTGGTCCCTGGCCACAATAAAACGCATCAAACTGAGTGACTTGTGTCTTGATGTTTCCGTTGTCTTCCAATTAGCTCCGAGACATGAGGCACGAGAACCTCAATCTGTTCCTGGGACTGTTCTGCGACTCTGGGATCCTTGCAGTTGTGACCGAACACTGCACCAGGGGCAGCTTGGAGAATCTGCTCAACAATGAGGAAGTGCGTCTTGACTGGATGTTCAAGTCTTCCCTGTTAATGGATCTGATTCGGGTGAGAGAGACAAAATGACCAACATGCCTTTCATTTCCCATCTTGTCATGTTGCCTCATCGCTCAGATGTTTATCTCAAACTGTCATCAGGCAATGAAGTACCTGCACAATCGTGACATCGTCCACGGACGGCTCAAATCCCGTAACTGTGTGGTAGACGGCCGCTTTGTATTGAAGGTGACAGACTATGGGTTCAATGAAATTTTGATTGCCCAAGGCATTGACACTAATGAGGAAAAGCCAGAAAGTGAGTTCATGTGCATTCGCTGATTAATTTAGTGACCAAGCTCGTACCTATCAATACTTTTTGTTTATTTATTACTTTGTGCAATCTTTGTAAAGATCTGCTTTGGACGGCTCCTGAGCTGCTGAGAAGCACCAGTCAAAGGAGGAGGGGCACTTTCGCTGGGGATGTCTACAGCTTCTCCATCATCGGGCAGGAGGTCATCTCCCGCTCTGCACCTTACTGCATGCTGGACATGCCGCCCAAGGGTGAGTGATATGGCATTAGTAACCCCAAAGGATGGATACATGAAAAAAAACTGACGTAGTAGAAGGCCATGTACAAAAGATCTATGAAGATTTTGAATAGTTTTGTACAGGTTCAATTTGAAATCCTGTCTTTTATGTTCCCCGCCTGTGGGGATAATGACATGCTGTTTTTTTATTGCTCTCCGCTCACCTTATACACAAAACAGTTCACACTGAGCTGAAAAGAACATTACAAATATTAGGATTGTTGCTGAAAATGCTGCCCGATGTTAGTTTTTTTTTAATCACCAATGACATTCTCGTTTATTTGACAAAATTGGGTGCAGAAAATCACATTAGAGACAATGATTTTTCCTTCCGAAGTGTTTTGTCTGTTTTTGCGCATTTCTGTGTACGCATGCATAACATCTGTGTGTGTTGACAGAGATCATCAGCAAGCTCAAAGAGCCTCCTCCGCTGTGTCGGCCTGTCCTGTCTGCTGACGAGTCCCCGGTGGATGTGATACAGGTTGTGAAACAGTCCTGGAATGAAGAGCCAGCGAAGAGGCCGACCTTTGAGGAGATCTTCAAACTGGTAAAAACACTGAAAAAGCGTGTCGATGCACGTCTACTCCTCCTTATTTGTTGTTCTGTGTGAAAGCAGCAAGCTGGAGATGAAAATCCTGTTCCCTCCTTTTCACATCACAGTTCAAGAGCATCACCAAAGGAAAGAAGACCAACATCATCGACTCTATGCTGCGCATGTTGGAGCAGTACTCCTCCAACTTGGAGGATCTGATCAGAGAGAGGACAGAGGAGCTGGAGGTGGAGAGGCAGAAGACTGACAAACTGGTGGCTCAGATGTTGCCCAAGTGAGTGGCAACTTTACCTGACACGCGACAGAAACTGACGTCATGCTCACTAAAGATCAAGGCCTCTTGAGGCCTGTAGAGCATCAGCACAATTACAACAGATTATGCTTACTTTTGTATCCTCAGGGAGGTCAAAGGTCAGAGACGGCCTCCCTGAAGCTATTAGGGACTCAGTGCTCAGTTCAGCAGGGTGGCTGCTCGCTGACTTACTGTAGAGATTTAACTTAATAACTCTCAGGAGCTGTGGGGACCAAAATGCGGATGAATCAACACCAAAGTAAAAACATGTTGTGAGACTCTTCTTGAATGGGGCTGTCATCTCTTAAGCAGGATAACACAAACAGTCAAAACGTATTTTTTTTATTTTTCCTACATCTGTCTTTCTCTCGCCATGACTTACATTTTTTTTACCGAACATATGGCTCTAGTTATGCGGCAATTTTCGAATGTGGGAATATTAAGTGCAACAACCAGTGATGTGGATGTGATCAGACAGTCAAACCTTCTTTAGATTTTGCTAGCAACCATGTCCTGCTAGTGGAATGTATTCTATCATTTGAATTAGTCACAGTCTGTTTCTATAGGAGGCTATTTGTTTGTGTTAAAGGAATGTGTTAATCAAGGAATCAATAATGTGTGAAAATGTGTTTCATCAGGCCAACGAAGAATACACATTTACAATACTGCATGATGTGCTTTAGTATGTGCAACAGATCAGCACCTCAGTTGTGTTTCCTGTATGATTTGTAATTCAACTGATCTTCTGTTTCTGTTTTAGGGCTTGACATTAGAATTGTCCCTAAATAACATCACAATGACAATCAATTGGTAACATCACATCATTTGTTAAATAGGGTCCAGCTGTGTGCACTTTAAGTGTCACATGATATAATGGAGCACCATTAAATCCATTATTAGAAAATGGAAATAATATGACATCCCCAAAACTCACGGACCAGGCAAGGAGGGCATTAATCAGAGATGCAACAAGAAAAATAAGAAAACACATTTGGAGTGTCCCACAAACTCCAAATGTGTTTACTTATTTTACTTATAATGTCTGTTTTCTGGCCACTCTTCCATAAAGCCCGGCTCTGTGTAGTGTACGGCTGAAAGTGATCCTATATGGACAGATACTCCAATATCCTCGGTGGAGCTTCCTGCTCCTTCAGGGCCGTCTTTGGTCTATTTGTTGCTTCTCTGATGCCTTTCTTGTCTGGTCCGTGGGTATTGTTGCAGGTTTGTTGTAGTTCATTCCTTTTTCTACTAATGGATTTAATGCTGCTCCGTTAGATCATGTGATACATTATGTGACACATACAAATCTGTTTTAATTCCAAGTTGTTATGCAACAAAATAGGAAAGATTGCAAAGGGGGTGAATACTCAACTGTGTTCTTCATTGCATTGGATTAGTTTAATCATATCTTATTGAATCTTTATCATATTTAATCATATTTGTGTTTGAAATCATCACTGATCTGCCAAAGAGAGGTGGCTTTCCTGTATTTAACACTTACCCACACATTGAGAGTCACACTATGCTGTCGTTGTGTGTATCTCAGTCATGTTTTTAGAAATGCCAGTTTGCCTGTTTGCAATGATCAGTAAGAGAAAGGGACAGCCGTAGAATGTCTGTAAAAGTCTGTTTGTGATGCCCCAAAAGAATGTCAGATTACTTCGAGCAGTCTCAAGCTCAGTCTCCAGACTGTTTCTGCTTCAGCACCTCAGCAGTGTCGCCCACTCATCATCTTCCTCCTCCAGGTCTGTGGCCCAGGCGCTGAAGACGGGCAAGCCGGTCAAACCCGAGCATTTCAGCGAGGTCACGCTGTACTTCAGTGACATCGTGGGCTTCACCACCATCTCGGCTCTCAGCGATCCCATCGAGGTGGTCGACCTACTCAACGACCTCTACACACTCTTTGATGCCATCATTGGACTGCATGATGTCTACAAGGTGAGTGTATAGTAACGAAGAACGACTCTGTTTTTGAACTATTTTACTCTGCTTATGGTCTTTTTGTATCAAAATCTCTAAAAGAATTTGATCTAGGTTTCTCTATGTTGTTGATGTTGTTAAATATTTCTTCTGTTGCTCCTGAATCATATCTGACCCAGGAAATCATGTGCCACCTCAATTTATGTCCACTATTTATCAAAAGAATTCTATGCAGTTGTGTGTTTGCTGAACTGTTATTTGTTTTGCATTAAGGTGGAAACTATCGGAGACGCCTACATGGTAGCCTCAGGAGTCCCCACTAGGAATGGCAACCGTCATGCAGCCGAGATGGCCAACATGTCTCTTGACATCCTCCACTGCATCGGGACCTTCAAGATGAGGCACATGCCTGAACTGAGGGTCAGAATTCGTATTGGCCTGCACTCTGGTGAGCAATATGTCCATCCTTTCTGCGCTGTGATGCTCTCTCTATATACGGTAGTAATGAGTGATTACTTTAAGAGCCACATGCACGTGTAATGAGTAATATGGCATGAAATTAATCAAAACTTCCTTCCAGAGTGAGAAAAGGTGTATATGTTAGAGAGGAATAAGAGTACAGGAACCCAAGCTGCTAAGGCAAGGAGGTATTTTTATCCTTTATCCTCGTCTGGAACTTATTCCTGGAACAGTGAAACGCTATCCACTTAGAGCGCTGTCATCCAATTAACACACTGCATACTTGAGATTTCTAACCCTAATCTATGAATTTCTTTATGCACGCAGAAGTGGTAGTTCATAGCTTTAACGTCTTGTTTTGGGAAAATAATTGCGTGTACTTTTATTGAAATGAAAATTGATTAGGAGTCTAAAAAGAGAACAAATTGACACACAAAATGGGTTATGATGTACTGCTTGTCTAGGAGAAGCGTCATAGTCGTGTGTGTGTCTGTGTGTGTGTGTGTGTGTGTGTGTGTGTGTTTGTTTGCTATGTTTGCAGGCCCAGTGGTAGCAGGAGTAGTGGGTCTTACGATGCCTCGGTACTGTCTGTTTGGAGACACTGTCAACACGGCATCTCGAATGGAGTCCACAGGGTTGCGTGAGTGTCTCATACATCTTTTCTTCTTTTTTATTTTTTTTAAAGTTCTATCGTGGTTGAGAGTACACACAGTATGTAGTTTGTGTGCATGCTGCCTGAGCCTAAACGGGGCTTTAAGTTAGCAGTCCTTGGTAATCCTTTAAGACTATCAGCAGAATTAGAGGCCAATTTGAAGTTTCGGTGTAAACGTCAACATCAGTGACCAAGTCTGACTCCGCTACATTCTGCATGCTGAATAAATTAACTATGAACTTACGTAGTAGCTGCTAAGTACACTTAACTTATGTTTAGGAATACAACTCTTCCATTTGATAGAGCTCCCAGAAGATCGTACTGTAATACATGAAACTATTCACCTTCACTATATACGAAACTCAGTACTCAAGTACTGTACTTAGGTACAAATCTGAGTATTTCCATTGTATGCAGATTTATAGTCCTACTCCACTTTATCTCTAAAGCAAGTATTGTACTTCTTTTTCTCCACCACATTTGTGTAAAAGCTTTAGTTACTAGTTTGTACTAGTTCTTACTGATGATTTTGAAAAATGAATTTTTCTGATGAGCTGAAGGATGACTTGTTTCTTTATGTGTTGCGACATTTCTTCTACATCTTCAGATAAATAAACTATGTAAATATCATCTTGGGTCAGCTGGAAAATGCATCGTCACAAAGCTGAAAGCAGGGCTCTTTTTCTGAGCTCATTAAGAGTTTACGTTATAGAGAAGCATGTTTCTTACAGGACAGCGACACTACAAACATGACACACAACAAATTAACACAACCTTAAACATCTACAACAGTAAAATGCAACATACACATTAAGGCAGCAGTAATATTAATCCAATAAACATCATATATAATAGTAAAATACTGACAAGTAACATTTTACTACACAATAAGTACTTTTACTTTTGATAATTTAAGCAAATCTTGCTGATAATTGTTTAATACTTTTACTTAAGTACGTATTTGAAGGCAGAGCTATAACTTGTAGTGGATTATTTTCACAGTGTGGATTTTTACTTAAGTAAACGATCTGAATACTTCTTCTACCACTGCTAAAATAACAATTAGGAATTTACGCCATTAGCAGCAAGGTATTAATGGGTAGTCTACTGCCACCAGGTGGTTTAATACCAAAACGACAGCCTGACTCTATACATGTCTCAGATATTATCATTTTAAACCTTAAAGTTCCAAAGACAATAGAGAATTTACACGTTCAACTTTCAGTGTGGAAATGTTGCCGTGTGTTTCTGTCATTTCCATCATAGCTTACAGAATCCATGTCAACCGAAGAACGGTCGATGTTCTGAACGAGTTGAAGCTGGGATACAAAATTGAACACAGAGGCATGACAGAGTTAAAGGTAAAATGACTAGACACGCTCTCATAATGTACCCACAGTAACACCGGCATCGTAATAATAGCTAATGAATTCTAATGGTTGTTTATTTTTAGGGAAAAGGGATTGAGAACACATATTGGTTGGTAGGAAGAGAGGATTTCACCAAGCCTCTGCCTATTCCTCCAGACCTTACAGGGTAAGAGAATGTTTTGGTTGCTCCTCCACATTATGCATTAATGTGATTTGCCTAATTTCATCTTTACACTGCATTCCAGTCTCTGTGCATAAAAAGCTGTATTTCCTATTACAGGGGAGCCAATCATGGTATCGCTTTAGAGGAGATACCTCCGGACAGACGACAAAAATTCCTGGATCGACAGAAGAAGATGGGCTAGGCTGATTTTTTTTAAGTTAAATTTTTTATTTATTTACTGATGTTCCAGAATGAAAAGTGATACTTTCTAGATCAACATTGTTTTTCAGTGAAAAAAATAGACTGAGAGATGTGTGGAGGAAAAGTTGAACATGCAACAACCACAATCTACTGTAATTTGTGCTACGCTCAAAATGAAATCAAGCACCAGTCACAAGGGATTTCACACTCTTTGGAAATCATTTCTATACTGAAATAATCTTTATTGTAGAAAAAGCAACTGTCCTTGTACGTGTTCAACTAAAAATAGAGTATACATACATGATATGCATACCAAGGTTGAATGACCGATCCCAAATTGCATTGGTTTAGAGGACAGCAAGAAGGGATTGTGATGGATGAGTCGTTTACAGTATCATGTGTAATACTGTACTTCCAGTACTTCAAGTACTGGATGTATTTGTACTTGTACGGTTTTCCGTATTTGTACTTATCTTTGTGCTCTGTAGAGATATTGGAGATATTTTATCATGAGCATCCCGGGGGTGGAAGCTATTACTGTCTGACTATTCATCTCGGGTGAAATAGAACACTCACTTTCAAAGCATTAGCCTTTTGCAACAACTCGGAATTGAAACATTTTCACAGTAACTTAAGCTGGAGAGCACCGGACAGATCAGACAGGTTGAGAGCTCCGGTCGAGGGTGGCTCTGATTTTGCTTTGGTGGTAGCATTACTCTGATTATTCACACATTTGATGAATGAAACCTCATAATCCAAAAATTGTTCAAATGTGTCAAACAAATGATCTGGTTTGTTTATTTAATATTTGATGGATATAGATGAAAAAACAAACCACAACATCTTTGTGATATTGTCACCTAACATTTTGTCCCCTTACTGCAATAGGCATATTTGACTAACTCGTCAATTCAATTAGGTGTATCAAAGACAAGGATGTGCTCTAAATTTTAGATTAGATTACTTGTCCCAGTGGTAATTATAAAGATACATGCTGGACATGATATTGGGGCCAAAACATCTGCAAAGCTTGAAATAATGAATAAAATCCAACATTTAATGACGGATCATTTTCAGAAAAATGCATAAGTGACCCACAAAACATTGTTTTTAAAGATATGTTCCTCTCCCTAATAACGTCATGATACTATACATACAGTATGTAATGTTTTTTAACAATGTGTGTATTGCTTTGCTGACATTTTCTACCAAATCATAGAAGATGTACACAACATGAAACAAGACCCAATCTATTGCTCACTAATGACAATTGCGTTTTCACGATTGCTTCCCCTAAAGTACATGTAGCCTATTACTGAAACATGCTGCATGCATGGCTGAGTGTACTGCACAGCTGTATGTTTAACCGGGTCCTAATGGGACAGCAATGGGGAGACCTGATTTCTGTCACGCACAGTATTTCTGCTCTGCACTGATAAGCAGAATGTTTGAGTCAGTCGGCTGAAATTCTTATCTCCAATAATGTGCTTCAGCAGATTGAGCTTTCTCATGTATAGCGCAGACTTCTAGCGGAATATGTCTGGCAGTGTCTGGGTTTTTCGCCCATTATTTTCTCTTTGGGCTCTCCGGGACTCCACACAGCGACTGTATCTGAAGGTCCTATGAGAACAAATGTTCACTAAGTCGCTCCCGTGCCCAACCCCAGGGGATTTTTACAGAACATGTGGGGGAAGCATACTCATAAAACGGGGAGGACATAGTCCTCTGAGTCATGTCTGTTTGGCTTGGGGATGTGTACATACTGTAAATTTGTACATAGTTAGTTTGTGATTGTGTTCTGCAGGGTTAGGGACTTTTTAGTGGAGTTTTTATTTCTGCTTGGGTTCCCTAAACCCCTGACACAAAAGGAAATTACCAAAAAACAAGGATTTAATCACAGTGCATTCAAGAAGCGAGCGACGACATTGTTCACACACTCTCTGTTGGCTGGCTAATTGTCTGCTGCAGCACTGATATTGAAGCAATGTCGGGATGTGATTTTTTTTTTTCTGCAGACATTTTTTCCTTGGGAGCTCACTTGCTGACCCCCTTCAAAAATCGACAAAAAATGGACATGTGATGACTTGATTATCAGGTTGCTCGTGGTGTAGTCTCTCACACCATTAAGTGTTTATCACTGGCTCTTCAAAATGATGAAACCCCCGACGAAGACGAAACGCAGGATTCTGAATCAAGATGAAGAGCATGGGGAAAAGCTGTCTGAATGTTCCTTTGATGAGTTATTCTATTAACATAGGACCTACGTTTGCTAGATTTTTAATCAATTTGCCAAATAGATTGATCTCATCAAAACTGAATGCAGGTGTTCTCAATGTGTCTCTGTAAATAAATGATGATTTTAGGGAAGATTGTGTCGTCGTATGTGTGTTGAGGCTATTTTTCCAAATGGTGCCCTGACGGTACATTCAACTATGATCCAAAACAAGTGGACCAATAAGTCACAGGTTTAATAAAGGCCTGTAAATCACACATTAAATGACAGATAAGCAATTTCTAGCTTGATATTTCTAATTTGGTGCATGTTAACGGTCAACTCATACTTTTTACTTTAAACAAGCTTTAAACTTTGAAATAGCGGTGTTGCAAATGGGCAAAGGACTTTGAAACAAGTGGTGACATACTTAAAGTATCAGCAACTTTAAAACGCCACTTAATTGTGAAGAAGAGTAACTCAATGGGAGTCTTACATCACCATTTCACCGTAAATGGCCAAGCTAATTACAGTGATGCTAACAGGTTTTCGGTTGGTTTAACACTGTTTTATTTTGTACTGGAACAATCCAATGAAAATGTAAGGATGGCTTTACATAATGCAACTTCTGTGCAACACACTGCACATCGTAGACAAACCCTCTTGAGTGTTTGAGTCCGAATTTCCTCCTGAACATTGCAAATGTTGATAAATCTTGTGCATGTTTATCTGATGGATTTCCTGCTGAAACACAACCTCCACGGAGCTGAAGTTGCATTTTAGTTGCACCATCTTACAGTAACTTTGGCCAACAATTTACCTAGATTTAGACATAGAAAGCGTTATTCATAGTTTTCCTTCAGTGTCGGAGTATATTTCCTGCTTTAGGTCCGGAGATTTCCTTAAAAAGATTCTTTAAATGCCAAATGTCCTATGTGTGAGCTAGTACCGAAGACAATAAGATAATATTTTGATCTACGAAATGATTCAAATGTTATGTCCAAATCATGCAGATCCTGTCTGCACTGCTAGTGATATCAGTGCCCTGAGGAAGATGTCGGCTCAAAAGCAATTCTTGTTTCTGCCACTAACGGGGGTTGCTCTCAGGACAATTTGATCAGTTTGACAGGTTGCTCTGCCAAACCTTTTTTGGCACTTTGGTGGTGCAATCACACCCCTGGGATTTAACCACAGACAGTATGAGAGACTTTCATTCTAAAGGCCTATGTTGTTTAGCATTTTGTTTGCTTAGGGTATAAATTATTTTTTATTAATTATAAGCGTGTGGCATTATTATTCTGCTAATACTCTGTCTGTCTGTTTGTATGGCTCACCTTGTAAAAAATCATAAAACCTGAGTCCACATAAAAAGGATAACCACCACCATATTGTGTGAACACTGGCTTGGCCATATTGGTCCGTTTATTGCCTTTGGTGCGCCGAACCATGTGACAATAGGGCAATCAACTCTATGTATTATGAGACTTTATTAACTGTATATTTAATCTGTGATTATTATCACAGATTTAATTGGATTACTGCGAAACTGCATGTCATCATCAGCCAATAATGGCACGCAACTGATGGTCAAGACAATCAGTTTGCAGCTGCCCAAGTGGTTGTTGAACTATCTTTACACTGATTTTAGATTTATCTTAAATTAAACTGAAAAAGGATGAATCAACTAATTGAACACAGATGAAGCCATGTTATTCAATAAAACATTATAATACAGCTTTGTATCACTATAATATTCCTAAATAATAACTAATAGTGTACTCTAGATAATAATACGCCCTTACATGTTTTCCCTGTAAATGATGCACACAGGCCTTTGCACTTACAGTCAGCATGACATCCAACTGCTAAAATCTTCCTAAATGCTGAATTAAACGACATGAACTGTCCCATCGTCAACGTGATCATAAACGAAGTCTTTTTTGGCTGGACACCGAGTTTCTCTGCGCACCCCAGCAGTGCTGAAGCCCCCCCATGGCATTCGACTGGCAACGGCTTGGAGGTGCCAGTCTAGCAGAAGCTGAGTCAAGTCAACCAGAGAGAGCCAGGTGGAGACCGGAAACACAGCAGGTTGGCTTTCACAATTAAAGCACACTGGGTTGTTGTCACAAAAAAAAAAA
>NW_022280048.1:1808110-1859993 GCF_004355925.1 Anarrhichthys ocellatus | reverse complement strand
CAGAGTATAAGTGATGAAAATAGATAGAATGAGAATGGATAAGCAGATGGGTAGAAAGGCCTAATCAGTTCGACAGTGGTTTTATTTTGAAAATCTTCATCAGAAGTTTTGCTTTATGCCTCCCCCCCCCCCTTCAGCTTGATGGTGGTGGGTATAGACTGAATGTGGGCAACCTCAGACAGGTAGAGGAGACGAACTGCACCGTGGTTGGACTCGATCGTGCAGGACTGGGTTGGGCTGCAGGACGAGCAGCGGTGGACGCTGTGCACGCTCGGTGCGCGGAGTCTCCTGCGGCTGCTGGATTCACAGTATGATACCAGATCCAAAACATGGTTTGGCTGATTCTCCCATCCTGAGCCTTCGCACACATGCTGGACACTTAAATGTGGACGCGGGGAGGACGAGGGACGTAGGCTATAGCTGCAATGGATTAATGAGGTGTACACATGGACTTCGGGTTTTTTCCCCCTGAGATTATTCCCTGCTAATATATATTTATCACCGTGTCTTGGCCATGGAGAACCAAGCAGCCGAGCCGCAGAACTATGAAGACGTGCAGAAAAGCGGCTATCTCCGCAAGCATAAATCAATGCACCGGCGGTTCTTCGTGCTGAGGGCGGCCTCGGAGCATGGTCCTGCTCGACTTGAGTATTACGAGAACGAGAAGAAATTCCGCAGTAAATCACCCGTGCCCAAAAAAGTCCTGAGCCTGGAGACTTGCTTCAACATCAACAAGCGGGCAGATTCCAAGAACAAGCACATGATAGTGCTTTACACCCGCAGCGAGAGCTTTGCCATCGCTGCGGACAGCGAGGAGGTCCAAGATGAGTGGTACCAAGCAATGCTGGACCTCCAGGGCAACTGTAAGATGTGAAACAAGTGTGATGTGATCTCTGCTGTCTGTTTCTGCATCGGGCCCATCCTGGCTCATAGGCTGTTTGTTCTCCATGCACGTTTGGCTCGACCATTCCTGGTTGTTCATTGCATATCACTGGCTTGGAATTGTTTTTTATATATATATATATATATTTTGCTGCAGCTCTAATTTAGCAATTTCATTTGAATAAATCAGTCTTAAGTTAAGCAATTTGGACGGTGTGTTTTTAACCAAGAGGCAGGTGGATCCGACTGAACGGGGTAGACCAACACGCCATGGGCGGCATGTGCCGTGTTTGTGCTGCACAAATCTCAATGAGCGTTGGTTTTAATACACCTAGAAGCTGCGGATCATTTTCTGTCTGCAAAATGAAGCTGCGGATCATTTTCTGTCTGCAAAATGAAGCTGCGGATCATTTTCTGTCTGCAAAACGTAATTCGGTGTTTTAAATAGCGCCTATATATAACAATATTTAGATGCTCGCCCTTTTTTCTGTCTGAAATGCAGCCCGTTACATTCGACGGTGTGTTTTTGCATGGCGCAGTGGGCATATAGCAACCATCCAAGGGATGCATCATATAGTAGTAGCCTATCGTGGTGCACTCCGCTGGAGCCTGTGTTGTTGTTTTTCTGCACAGCTCTGACTGCCGTTCGCCTAACCTACATTTGTGTTCCACGGTGCTGCTGGTAGGGAGGAGATGGCATCGTCAGTGCGCTCTCACTGGGAAATGTGTTTCTGTTGGTTATCCTCGTGTTTACGTTGTTATCCTTATATGCTGGAGCTGAGAACACCACCCACCCTCCCTGTTATCTTTTTTTTGCATTTCAGTTAGCTGAGACTGATGGGCTTGCCCAGCTTTAATTTTTTCTCACACGTTGTGGAACCTTGAATAGAGACACTGAGTAGCTACAGACCCCCATTTTGTTGAGATTATGTCTCAGGGACAGTCACCATAAAACACTGTTCCTAATTGATATACCTCTCCATAATGTGCACGGGGACGCACAAATGGAGATTGAAACACATTAATATATCATGTTACGGTGATTCCAGTGGGGATCATCTCTAATAGATTTAACATTTTTCTTGAGGATGGGAGAAAACCACTACAGTTGTCAGATGTTCAGTGAATATAGCTGTGACTGTGTGGCAAGAGGAAAAAAAAAAGACCAAATTATAATTTGAAATGTGATTGGCATTGAACTGAAATATGATGCATTATTTCACAATTGAGAATGCTGCTTTTCGGTAGATGTATTCTCCTAAGACTTAATTGATTATAGAGCTGTAGCTTAAAAGTGATGGTGATGAATTAGCTGCAGCACTGTTGCTTGGCAGAAGCTGGGACACAGTAGAGATTCATGCATGTAGAAGTTTAGCAATGGTAGATATTACTTATTAGTGTCACCTTCACTGGTTTGTCATTTTGGCTTTGATTAATATTCAAACAGGTTATGTATTATATGTAAATGTAGGGTGTTTATTAATGTATGTATGATATGTTTAGTCATGAAACTATTTAATTGTTTATTTATTCTTCATTGTATTCATAGGTAAAACTCCTGAAGACTATGGCAGTAGTGGAGAGTGTAGCTCTCCGTCTCCTGTTCCAACTGTCAAGGAAGTATGGCAGGTCAAGGTTTGGCCTAAAGGTCTTGGGCATGCCAGGAACTTAGTGGGCATCTACCGGCTGTGCCTCACTGACAAGACAGTCAACTTTGTCAAACTCAACTCTGATGTGGCATCCGTGGTGTTGCAGCTGATGAATGTTCGCAGGTGTGGCCATTCAGAGAATTTTTTCTTCATTGAGGTGGGCCGCTCCGCGATTACCGGCCCTGGAGAGTTCTGGATGCAGGTGGATGACTCTGTGGTGGCTCAGAACATGCACGAGACCCTGCTGGAGGCCATGAAGGCCCTGAGTGAGGAGTTCCGTCAACGCAGTAAATCTCAGTCTGTGGGGACGTCGTGTGGGGGTGGTACCGCTTCAAACCCCATCAGCGTCCCGAGCCGTCGGCATCATCCAAATCTGCCACCGAGCCAGGTGGGCTTATCCAGACGAGCCCGCACAGAGACCCCTGGAACGGGAGGCAGCAGCACGAGCACTTCGCCTACATCACGCCACGGATTCCCGAGGGCACGGACTGCCAGCATCGGGGCCAGGTCAGAGGAGGGCGGAGCAAGTGCCAAAGGGACATGGGCCAGCTCCAGCCCAAGTCTTAACGGTTCCTGCTCAACTACGCCGACACTGAGGCCCAAGCCCACCAGGGCCCCAACTCCTGCTAAGATTACCCTCAGCCTTGCGCGGTACACGCCTAATCCTGCTCCCTCTCCTGCACCGAGTCTGTCCTCCAGCTCTGGCCATGGCTCAGAGTGTGGCCTAGTGGGGGCAGCAGTAGGAGGAATGACGATCTGCTCCTACCCTCGAGTCTCTCAGAGAGTTTCTATGTCAGGTTCGCCGAGCGACTACGGCTCCTCAGATGAATATGGCTCCAGTCCTGGGGAACACTCTCTGCTCGTACCCAGTCTGTCCGGACATCACGTACATGGGGAAGGCTCCTCCAGCTATATAGTGATGGGACAGCGAGAGGGCCTCCTCGGTTCCCATCATCGCTCAAAAGGTCGACGGATTTTGCGCAGCTCGTCCAGTAGGGAGTCTGAGGCAGAACGCAGACTATTAAGTAAAAGGGCTTCTCTGCCTTTGGCACCCCATGAACGACTGATCCCACGTAGAAAAGATGAAGATGATGAAGACGATGAAGAATATGCCATCATGTCGCAGAGTGCTAATCGAGAGAGGGCTGGCTCAGGGGGTTTGCTGGCTGGGGGTGGGCAGCTTGACGCAGGAGGGAAAAAAAGAGGCAAGAGGGCTGACAAAAGCAGGCGAGAAGTGGAAGGTGGAGCAGCTGTGGATAGCGGCTATATGTCAATGTTGCCGGGAGTCACTTCTCCCGTTTCACTCTCTCTCTCCATAGGTATGGCTGACGCCAGAGCTAAACCTGGGGCAGATGATGAGTATATGTCCATGACCCCCAACAACAGTGTTTCCCCCCCTCAGCACAGCCGCCAGCCCAGCACAGAGGGCTACATGGTCATGTCTCCCAACAGCAGCAGCTCCACGGACCTGCACGGACTGGGCATGTGGGACAGCAGGGCCAGCATGGAGAGCCGGGCTGCCAGTGACTACATGAACATCTCACCTGACTGCAGCCGCTCTGCCTGCAGCACACCGCCTTCCCACCCCGAACAGCACCAACTGCAACCAAAAATGTTCAATTCCTACTTCTCCCTGCCAAGAGCTTATCAACATACTCTCTATTCTCGCTTTGAGGAGGACTTAAGCAAAGGGGAGGGAAATAAGGACAGCAGTGGGCACGACAGTGCTGGAAGGGGAGGGGGAGTGGGATACAGCAAGAGAAACAAAATTGCAGCGGGCTCTGCAGGAGGCTGTCAACTCTCCATGTCTTCCTCTTCCTTCTCCTCCAGCTCAGCCAGCAGTGAGAGCCTGGAAGACAAGTCCATATCGGCAGGGAGAGGGTTGAGTTTAGTAAGGACTGGAGCAGAGTACAAGTTTGTGGGAACATGCACAAAAGATGGGCGCCATCATCAAAAACGTGGATCAAGTAGTAAGAGCCCAAAGCAACAAAGGAGGGGTCGTCCCCTCAGCATGTCTTCAGACATTATTAAAGCAAATACCCTTCCCAGGGTGAAGGAGAATCTGCTGCCATCCGTGTCACAAAATGTCGGTGAGTATGTCAGTATTGTGTACAAGGAGGACAATAAGTATAGCAGAGGAAGACGTTCAGGTTCTGAACGCAGACAACCTGTGATCCATGGAACCCTCCGGCCTTTGAATCAACCCCTCCTCTGCCACGATAATCCTGCTATCCTTCCTCGCAGCTTCTCCGCTCCGCTGTCCACCTCCGCCGAATACGTCAGCATGGATTTAGGAAAGTCCTCGACGCCCCTGACTCCTGTTAGATCCACATTCAGCACCCTACAGGGCCCACCAGCTGTTGCCCCCAAGGCCCGGCGTGAACACAGCACGTCCTCTCTTCCGGCAGCGGAGGGCAATGCTGGGTACAGAGCAAAAGTAAAGATGGCAGCAATGCCAACAGACGCCCCTACTCCATTCATAGACAACAAAGGTTCAGATCCCAGCATTTCAGCAAGACCTGCCATCCACCTTGGTCAACCCTCATCCATGGAGCGTGAGACAGGCTCGGGTTTCTCCCCAGTCAAGTCCTACCAGTCTCCCGAGCGGAGCGGCAGATTGGTCCGAGGTGACTCGCAGGGACGGCAGAGCCACCGTTCAGAGACATTTAGCTCACCTCCCTCCCACCCACGCCACCCGCCCTCTTCTACCTCCATCTTCCCGGAGGGCAGCCAGGCGGCGAGCCATCGGCATGGTTTGGATTGCTCACTGTGGGAGAACAGGCAGGCGGCTAGTTTATCTGCAACACCTCCGCCACAAGCCTCCACCTCATCTGCTGAACAAGGCCTTAACTATATTGACCTTGACCTGGCCATTAAGGAGAACCCTCAAACCGGAGTGGAGCGCGCCTCTGCCGCCTACAACATCGGAGGGAGCGCCATGGGCAGCGGTGCTGTCTCCGGCCTCAACACGTATGCCAGTATTGATTTCTATAAGTCAGAAGAACTGAGAGCACACCAGAACAGCAGGAAAGATGGTCAAGGTAAGTATGACTTGGACTGCAAACCCATCTCATCTTAAAATATCTATTACATTTTTTTTATACAACGTGAGATTATGTGTTCATAAAATGCTCAGATATTCTACAGCTGAGGCTCTGTACATTCTTAGATGATATTACAGTTTATGACAGCTTGTATAAGGTCGCAGTGTCTGCTTTGGCACCTTCATTTGTTCTGTTGTAGACAATCAGGTAATTGGTAGCTGAACAACACTTGTTACAGCAAGAGGGGGCAAGACGAAGTATGAGGCTAAACAAAATGTATCAAATATTTAAATAATATGGAAAATACAGCTAAATATGATTCAAGTGTCTTATATTCCTCCTCTTCACTCAGTAGGACGCACTTGATTACTTCTTAATTGTTTGACTTTTTTATAACCTTTCAAAAAAAGAGTTAGGATAACAAGCATTGTTTGCATCTTCACTTTGTCTGGAAATAGCACATCAGTAGAGCTGCAGCTATTAGTCGATATAAATCTCCAACAATTTCATGATCGATTGATTGATTCAGTAATCTTTCAAACAAACAAAAAAGTTTAGGCTGCTTAAATGTGATGATGTGCTGCTTTTCATTGTCATACAGTAATATGATTATCCTCTCGTAATTGGACTGATGAATTTGAAGATTCCACCATATACTCTTGATTTTGATATCTTGCCCCAGATTAGTCGATTAAGAAAATAAATGTGAGTTGCCCTAATTTTTTGCATTTTTATTTATTCATTGCAAAATAATGCAAAAAGAAATGATGCTTTTTTTATTCAAGATGCAATGTTATAACAGCTGCAATTATTAGTTGACTAATCGATTAGTCAATCAACAAAAATGTATCTGATTAATCGATAAAAAAATAATTAACCTAGATTTTCATTTGCAAATATTTGCTACTTTTCCTAGTCTATGATAACAAACAGCATATCTCTGGGATATAGACTGTTGGTCTGACAAAATCAGCTGTTTGATTTTCTCAATTTGGGCTTTTCCACAATTTTCTGGCATTTTATAGATCAAACCATTAATAGCTGAATATGTAAAATAATCAGCTGATTAATCAATAATTACAATAATTAGTAATTGCATCCCTAACTGGCAATAATAAATAAACAAAAATGTGAAAGAAATTATTCAAAAACGGGTGAAAGGAAAGACTACGTAATTCCTGGTTGCCTAGCTAGATGTAAGCTTTTTATGTGCATAATCCACAGACAAAGCTAATGTCTGGGTCTTAGTCACTCCTTCCCCTTTCATCCTCTCCTGATGTGTACCTTTGCTTTAAGCTGGAGAGCAGCACTGTGTTTCCAGGCTGTGGGTTGTCTGTAGAGTCTCTTATTATCACAAGTGGGTGTTCAGAGAGCAAAGCCAATTGATTTGTCTGCTGGTAATGAGCCATTTCACGTAAATGGAGGTAGAGAGGAGAGAACTCAGGCCAGGTGTTTATGTTCATGTGTGGGTGTGTTATCGGCTGCAGGATTTCACATGGCAGCTTTGAGGTTTTCCTCACATTGCACAGATGACAATTATTTAATGGTTAATGTAAAGTACATTTTTGATGGATGAATGCTGAATTACTCAAGAGATCTATTGCTTTTACATGCCAAGAAATAAAAGTATGTTTAAAATGTACATTCAGGAAAACATTAGCATTAAATAGGGGACTGAATGGAACATACAACTTATTTATTCGGAGCAGCTACAACATCTGCATGATTGATTTATCTAGAACTATTCAATCTCTACGTGTACATGTATATTCATAATAATTGCCTAATTATTTAAATTGGGGATATATATGGGCATTAAACATGCACAGCAAGCAAAAGAAGGCTCTGTTAATATTCTGTAAATTACTCTTTCATGTAATTTTCCACACTGCGATTAGTGATTGATTGCTTTCTATAACTGCAGCCATATTCTAATAATGGAGCTCACTATATGAAGCCTGGCTACAGGGGAGGACGGTGACTGTACTGCAGCACGTAAAACCTCCAACAAACAGGCTTCTCAAATGTTGCTAATATCACCTTACTCCACCTGTTTTACATTTTAATTAAATGCTCAAACAAAGTGTTGATTAAAACCCCCAGAATTAGATTAGGATATTTAATTGTGCCCCGTGTTTTAATTGCTGTTTTGTCACTTCTGCATTACGAGCAAAGTGTTCACGTGAACGTGGTAGAAGAGTTCTCGTCTCTGCTGATGCAGTTTTATTGTCTTGGCAAGATGCAAAGACAATGATGCAACTTAAATCTTCCAGTTTGTCTGGTGTTTGTAAATGGTTAATGACTTTTATCTGATCCACTTCCAGCGATATGAGTCGTTATTAGTGAACAAGACCGCAGACTACCCATGTTCTCACATTCATGAGCTTCATGCAGGAAAATGAACCAGACTGCCTGCATCTTTATACTCTTTTAAACAGTCAAAAATTGTAATAATGGCTATTTGCATAAAAAACAAAAGAATACAAATGCGGTGAAACGCAGTGCAGAACATTTCCACCCGACAGTCTGCCTTTTTAACACCGCAATATGAGCGCAGAGTGTTGAGGTAGCAGACAATCATTTGACTCTCAAAGTGGTTGGAGCAAGCTGTTAGACTGCAGGTTGATTTATAAACACTTGTGTCTAAGGTAACTATGATTACCCTAATGAAGGCAATTCTTCTCAATTTTTAGACCTCAAGAGAAAAATAAATCTTTGCAGACAATCACAACCCAGATATTTGCTTGCTACTGACTTTATTCTGCTGATATGATCAGAACTAGAGCCCTCTTTGTTTCGGTGGCTCATTCAAACGAATCAACAGTTCAAAATCCCTGGAACTGCTAGGTCTGACGCAAAGACACAAGGCACATAATATTGACATCTGCAACAGCGTGCATGAAACTCCAATCGGTAAAATCCTTTCAGTAAGATATCACGCGTCATGTGATATTTACCCAAGCAGATAGCCGGAGCTCAAACGCAATATGATTTGGAGAATATATAATCTAAACTGCTTCACCTTCTGCAGCATTTGGGGACATTTAAATTACATTAACTGTGGATTAGTACGCAGACTATAATTATAATAACACAATTACTGTAACAAGTCGAAAAACCTTTGTTTTGAAAATGGGTGATTTTGATTATTTCCTGCTTTTAATTCTTTTCTTTCAGATTGTTGATCTCCACAAGTCTGTGAGGGGACGGTCGGCTGCTGATCTGTTGCCACAACACAACTGAACACTGAAAACCCTGGAAAACTCATCCCCATCCTGTTGGCTGTTTTCTGTCAACCAAATGTGTGCCACACACACACACACGCACACACAGATAAGGGAAAAGGTTTTGTTTTTGCCTTGATTCAAACAAAAATGACATTTGATCACCTTTTAGTTCAATGCAGATAAAGGATGACAATTTGATATGTGATTGTGGGCGACTTCTCAGGTGGCCGTTCTGGCAATAAAAATGTCCATCTGTACATCTTAATTTAAAACACACTGTGATTGGTGCATGAGCCAATCTTTTCAACTATTGTAAATCAATCTCAGCTGCACTCTGGAGTGTTTATTTATTCAGTGCCAAACTTGAGGTTCATGTTTTTATATATCATCCTTTGTCCATGTGTATTAAGTTAAATGATCATCAGGTGTCATTTTGACGGAAAAAGGAAGGAAATACAGATTGGCAGAGGTTTCATACACTCACTGTCAACATATTTGATTTATTACATACAGTTGCCCAAAAAAAGCCTTTATACTTCGTGACCACTTTTCTTGTGCTATAGTGCCTAATTTCTGAGGTATAATTAAGTGTATGGAATTGACAATGAAATTATGATATACAAATGAAATTTCGATACGATAATTATGTCTTTCATTCATTTCAGTTTTTCACACGAGAAGAAATTGGTTGGGAAAAAATCCCACACATCGTATGCAATCTTTATGAAATACACACAAGTGTAAATGTGTATTATTAAATAGGATATCGTAGGATTACAATTTCATTTTCGCACCGCAATCGACAACCCATTGTTGTACTCGGAGCTTGAGGTTGCGGTTGAAGGATGAGAACAATGGCTTTCTTTTTATTCTTTCAAAATTGTCATAATGTAATTCAGTGTTTTCCTACACAGAACACACAGAAGTTTTATCCCTAAAGCTTTCGATGTGCACTCACACAGGATAGGTGTTTATACAGCCCCAGCTTTGATTATGCACAAACTAATCACGTCCTGTGGCTCATCCTCAAATGCTGCAGGTATTAGTAGTCAATGTATTTCAATTGTATTTGGGATATTTGGCGAATTCATTTATACGGCGGGGAGTTTAAGGATTGAAAGGAATGTTAACCGATCATCTGTCGGCTCAGTGGGCATTCTGTCCTTTTTATAGAATTTCTCCCCCATGTTAATTATACAATTATTGTTTTTATCTCAAAATACAAGTGACCATATTTACATACACACTAACACTTCAAACCTTCTGTAACTGCATTTAACAGAAAAACAATCATTTCATTGGATCAAAGCAGGTGCATAGATAAACAACAATGTTATTTATTCAATAATCACACTATGCAACATTGCATAAAAATGGCCGAATTAACATAATGTTCTTCTGCTGTGCATGTAAACAACTTCATCAAATTGGCTTCAAACGCGCAGTAAGGACAATAATTAGATTGTATGTATGTAAATGTCCTCACTGAGATGTGCTGAGGGGACCTGATAACAGACTTGTTTGGGAAGGAAGCTGAATTTTGAAAAGAAAACATTTTTAAACAGCTTAGGGGGTTGAGTCTTATTTCTAATTTTATGAAAAATTACAATCTCACTCCCTACATATCTCTACATTTGACTATAATATGTGTATTTTTAGCAACCATAACAAAATGGTGAATACTCTTTATTACTCCACTCTTTATTTATTACACCAAGAAGAAAAATATGCTCAAAATGCCCATATTTGAAGTCGTACATGTACTTATTATAGGATACATTTGACTAGATAATAAACAATTTTCAAACGACTGTATCATTGACAGTATAAGATAATGTAGCACTTTGAGTTGACACAGACCAAATAAGATCTCAAATTATGGCATTTTAACCATTTTGTAGCACAAAAAAAGTGAAAAAGGTCACCTTTTTGGCAACCGAGCTTTATTATAACTGTATATTATACTATACTACAGTGTACACAAGTAGAATGACAGAAACTATAGTACATGCTGTAGTCTGTTTTCCTCATTTTCATAACAGTTCTAATTCTAATATAAAGTGACACATTACAATGGTATATAAAATATACAGTACACATATAATGATTAATACTATATAGCCTAGATAACTATATACTCTTTTATAAAGTGCCTCATTTTTGATTGTAGCTGTTTTTACACAGGTAATCTTAAAATGGGAAAAAAAAAAGTGTTGTTTCTCTCCTGAGTCTAAATTGTGAATATGTTGAACTTAACAGAAGACAGACCGGACACTTATATTGATATCAGTCAGCCATAATCAAATTGCCTTACTGTGTTTATCAGAAACATGAAGAGAAGAAAAACAGAAGTTATTTTTTTTTTTTTTGCAGTGCCTAACAATTCAGCCACAATGTAAGCACTCCATCGCTCTTTAGTTTGGCTTCGTCGCGCTACGGTTTGGCCAAAAAGAAACCATCTCTTTTTCACACCCTGGGATGCATCCACTTCAGGCCCTGCTTTACATTTTCATCTTGAACTGTCCACTACCAAGCAGCCACTTGCTCAGTGTAGAAGCTGACGGCCTGTTGCAGTTGGGACATTCCATCTGAACAGTGGACACTGTGCAGCCGATAGGTTGCGGAGAGAAAATGTAACAAATGCATCTTGTACAGGAGGATTCTGCATTGTATAGATTTTGATGTCAAATCATATTTTTAATGACTTTCCCTGTTTTTACTCCCAAGAAGAAATGAATGCAGTTGCCAGTGTCATGTATATATAATAAGTTGTCCACTTCTTACTCGATATAACAGAGAAAATGAAATTTGTTCTCCAATTCACATGCAGTATGTTTTTGAAGTCCTCAGAGCAGCCAGTACTGGTGTCTGACTGCTGAGCGCGGCTAAAACACTACTAACACGCTCGAGTACTGCTCTTATTTGGATGTGGATTATCTGGACGTGGATTCCGTTCGCAGAAGGTGTGACTCGTGCTACTGCTCTCTCCTTTTTGTCTCTACGCTCAAACACTGGGACTTGGTTGAAGCTATGAGACCGTGCCATTCCTGCTCACGTTTACGACTTCCTCATTTATTCCATTGATAACAGTCTGCTGCTGTCAAACAAATTGCCAAAAAAGTCTGACAACAATTCAAAAGTCTACTCTAAAGAGAATCAGCCATAGAGCTGATTTGAATAAAAACAAAAAAAAAATCCCTTTTTCACTTGGACAGCCACTGGGCCAAAAGATAAGTTAAGTGTTTTTGTGACTTATGGTTTATGGCTGGTTACTGTATCCAAAGCCGCTGGTGGAGAGTTGGCCATGGTGTGACATTAGCGATACTGTATATTGAATCAGGACGTGTTGGTATGCAACTAAATAGTCTAATGGACATGGTGCTGCAGTGCTAAACGCATTGCATTGGCCAACTCTTTCACGCAGGGCTCTGGCTGTGTGTGTATACAGGGTACAAACGAAGAAGGCTTTCTTGATGTATTGTTGAGACTGGTAGCTTTTCCCACATTTAGATTTAGAGTTTTTATTTCACTAACCAAATAATGTTGACCCTGTGGCAGATATTAAACGCTGAGCTGCACCCTGCAAGCTGATACACATAAAATACAAATTTGAGTGTTTTTAATCCTGGAGGTAAAAAGGTTGAGATATTTACTCTGAGCCGGCCCTCAACTCACATCTGAGAGGACACTCGAGTGCCTGGCCGTGATTACTGGTTCCTGGTCATTAATCAGTTGTGTTTGAGTTATCTTAACGCGTAGATAGAAATTCAAACCAGCTCCTGGGGAAAAAAAAACAAGTCTTCCACACATTTCTTTAGTCTTCAATTCAACACCTGTACAACATTTCCTCTGCAAAGGATGCGTTTCTGGTGCCAAAGTTGTATGTGTCTGGTGATCTCTGAGCTTTCTCACCTGTGACCCGTGACACAAATACGAAGTTTAATTTGTTTGTTTTTTACAAATTCGTCAGGCACTTATCAGTCACTGTTTCTAATCCTATGAAGTAAAATCTATGTGTTGATTGAGCACAGCCCACTACTGCCAACAGTTTGTGTTCAACACTGAGAACTTTATTGCCAAACTCTTGTATAACAGGTCCATACAACTACGTGGACTAGTTCCACTTTTATAACTCTTTTGTTGAAGTGACCTTTTATAATCTCTTTGTTATTCCTTCAGTGTAACTCTTCTTATTGGGGATTACTGAGATTCTCTGACTGTACCTCATAATCTCAATTTCGGGCAGACGTAACAGTTGGCAGTAAAGCCCCTTGGAGAGTTTGTGAAGGGTTCAGGACATGACTGACGTCAAATAGGAGGAACGCATGAATAAAAGCTGTGGATTTGGGTTAATATCATTTCATGTATTGTGTATTCAAAACTAAAGGGAAACGAAAGTGTATCCAATCTCATGACACTCGGATGGAAACGCTTCTCATGTACAAAACATCACAATTCTGCCAAGTGTTAAATGAAATGCAGAGACTTGTGTTGTCTCTTCACAAAAATGTGTGACATGTTGAAAATCAGACTCTAACTGTGGGAAATGATACTGTATGTACAATCAGGATAGCGATTATAATTACAATGGAAAGAACATTGTATGTATTTTAAAGCTATTGATACTACTTTGATAAAATGCAAAAACGACTGAACAGGAACTATAGGTATGTAAAGTATACTGTGTATAGAGGAGTTTGCTCCAGGGGAGGGATGGGCATGGGGTTCATTCTGTTCATGGCAAAATTGTTTAAAACAGAATATTGATGATTCTTGTCTGTGATGTAGACAACGTCAATGTTGTTGTTTTTTTATATAAAAGGCAAAGTGATTTGAAAATTGTGTCTTTCATTGACTGCATGCCTGTTGATCTTCAAGGTCCACATTGATGAGGAGTTGCAACATGTATTCAAGTGAGTCTAGACTGTGGTAAGCCATCGCTGGTCTGAGTTTTTAAGGATAAGCCTGTGGACAGAGGGGCACATGTTTTAATCCCAGGCTACTCGCTTTAAACAGATGGTATTTTGGCAGCATTTAAGTTCAGAGGTGAATAACAACAATGTGACTTTGTGGTTTGTTGTATCTTTGTCGTTTGACTAGCATATTTTCCCATAAAATCGCAACCCTACGGGTGAGGAGAAGATTACAAGGGGGGGGGGGGGGGGTTAACTTGCTTTTTCCCATTAGGTCATTGCAATTAATAGTTGAAGTTAAGATTATTTATGAAGGCAATTCTCTCCCCTGTTGTTTGCCCTGATCTAGGATTATAATCATTAATTTGAATCATTTAAAACTAGCCAATATGGATGCTGTGTATATTTGGAATGGCTAAATCATTAGATGTTGTTAAGAGTGAAGTAACTTTACAAATCTGCATTCTTGTTGTTCCTGTTTGAAGTCTGAATTAATCAAAATTAGGGTTGTGTTTGTCTGACTATCACAGAACAAAGAAAAAACAGAGACACACAATACTCTAAATGTGTTACTCAATGAGAGAAAGTATTTAAAACTTTTTTAACTGCATGTGAACCTGCAGCACACTCATGGTAGACAATCATGCTGACTATATAGGCTCAACCAAATACTTCACAGAGCAAAGATTGGATTGTTGTAGCAGGAACGTAGAAAAGCGTTTCAGCATGCCTGCTACAAGCGTTTCATTTCAAAACCAACACACATGACTTACAACGTAATGTCCTTGGTTGGAGGTTAAAAAAAAATCCATTCATTCTCTGGAATGAATGGATTTTATAAAATAAAAACATAAAAACAACCAGCAGGGGGTGGTGTATCAGACGTTTACAGAAGAGAACGTGAACCGGAAGCTTTAACGTTCATGTCATAGATCCTGAATAGAGATCTTCACTCAGTGGCTGTGGGGGGAAACAAATCAACTGCAGCATAACAAAATGCAAATGTTATTAAATGTGTAGTGTTTCCCGCAATATTTTCAAATCAAGATTATTCAGCATTATTATTAGTGATATTTAGTGCACAACATAGAGGACAGAACGGAACTAGAGAGTAGAGCGAAGGAGGTTTTGGTGGAGTGGAGTTTTGAGCGGAGTGAGACCTCCTAATGTCAGCTATGAACCCTCATCACTTCGATCACTGATGGTCGATCCACTCATGTCCCCTCTGAGTGACCACAGCGGTGCAGCTACATGTGGCAAATAAGATAACACCGAGATAAACTGCCGTGGAGGGTTTGTTCCGGTTGCGTGCGTTAGTATGCGGTCACCCGTGGACGATGTTAGCTTCGGTCAGTTAACGTTACGTACGGACTCTAACGTTAACGTTATACATGGTAGCGTTACGTACGGACTCTAACGTTATACATGGTAGCGTTACGTACGGACTCTAACGTTAACGTTATACATGGTAGCGTTACGTACGGACTCTAACGTTATCCTCAGCAGCGACACGTTGATGCCCCGAGTTGACCGCATCGCTCTCCTGTAGGTTAGTTATATTATTAACACTCCTTTTGTCTCGTTTGCTTTTGCACTTAAAAAGTTAATATTCGCCGTATAGAAAACGGTGACTTTCACCCGACTTTCGGCCAATGTTATCTTACTTAACGTGTTGTTAATGGAGGTTATATCGACACATGCTAAACGTCTGTCTCAAAACAGGCATTTAAAAGATGTTTCAGTATGAACAAAGAATAGCAGTCTGTCCCCCCCTGGTGGTAACCTTGTGCTACAAACCCCGCTGAGTATCTGCATTATGTGACCTCGGCAGTGTGCATTTCTGCAGCTGTGTCCCTAAAATAAGTAGAAATGCTGCGTCTGACATTTTTGTTTTGGAGAAGAAACACTGAAATAGTTACAAGTACGTTGCAAACATGAAACGCCCTCAGAGTTTTTGTACTGGGGAGCATTGTAATTTGTCCTTTGAGGACTGTAGTTGTCTAGTTCATGCAAACTTGTCAGTTGTAGTGAAATCACATCTTCTCTTGCATTTTATTTTACTTGAGTTATTCTGTTTCCATACACAGACACATTATTACTTCACTGTAAATAATTACTCTTGGTGTCAATGAGGACAGGTTTTATTGCAGTGAACTTTATAACCCAGCTGCTGCCTGTCTGTGGGTTCTGATCACACACACACACACATTCACTGTATTATGAGGTGAAGTGTCATTCATTTTATTATGTTTTACCAGGTAGCTGAGACAAAGAAGAACCTCTTCTGAGACACCATGGCCCCTCACCCGGCGGTCCAGGCCGTCATCGACCTGTCTGCAGGAGCCATAGGTAACTACCGGGCTTCGTCTCCACAAAATCAGCAAACAAACAATATGTAGTCCCTCAGTGACAGGATCCCCTCTGCTTTTTATTTGCATTACCGAAACGCCTCACCAGCCATGTCTGGCGTCGCAGGAGATTTTGATGACGGGTGTGTTTTTCCGGCTCGTTTCTCTCCGTGTCTCCTTTGACTCTTTAAGCCGCTAAGTGGAGTGCATCCACGCTGTCGAGGCTTAAAATGGGTTAAATGCTGAGGTCAAATTTCAAAGTTTAAAACACTTACAAAAAAAAAAACAAGTATTTTCCTGTAGTTTGTGTAACAGCCTTTGTTGGATCACTTCTGTTGTTGACTGTTATCTCACTGTTTTTCTCCAGGGGGAGCTGCATGTGTCTTTAGTGGGCAGCCGCTCGACACGGCAAAGGTCAAGATGCAGACCTTTCCTAATCTGTACCGGGGCTTCATCCACTGCGTCTCGTCCACCTACAAACAAGTGGGCCTGCGTGGTCTCTACCAGGGCACCTCGCCGGCGCTGATGGCCAACATCGCCGAGAACTCCGTGCTCTTTATGAGCTACGGCTTCTGCCAGCAGGTCATCCGCTTCACGGCTGGACTGCACAACGAGGCTGTGCTGAGGTAGGGGGGGGGGGGGGAAGTAAACCAGGCTGCCCTCCTTGTTTCCCTGAGGACACACGTACGGTCTCTTAACGGTCTTCTGTTTGTCCTTCCCTCTGTGTCAGTGACGTGCAGAAAGCCTGTGCTGGCTCAGTAGCGTCCATATTCTCCTCGCTGGTACTTTGTCCCACTGAGCTCGTCAAGTGCCGGCTGCAAGCCATGTACGAAATGGAGTCAACGGGCAAGATTGCTAAGAGCCAGAAGTAAGTGTTTTTTTAAATAGTCACATTTTTGGATATTAATGCATTTACTCTAACATTACATTCAAAGAACTAAAAGTCATGTTTTTTGTCCCTTACTCTATATTACTTATTTGCTATTGAAGCATAACCATAGTGGTTACTTACAAGGCCTGCTGTTTATTTAGTAGGTACATTTGCAGAGGTTATATGGAAAGATTTTTCTGACTTGGTTCATTAGAGGGATAAAAAAAAGACCATTCGTCTATCATTTACTCATCCAGGGTGTCCTTTGTGGTCATTCTGTGGGGGATGTATTCCTTTAACCCTCGCTGAGACCTGCAGCAATCCTGGCAGACATTACTGTACTTTACTGGCATACTGCATCTGCATCTCAAATTAATCTTCAAGTTCCCAGCTTTCATATGATGTATATCGCACTTCTATGTGGCATAAACTGTTGACTTGCTATCTCCCCCC
Organism: Anarrhichthys ocellatus; assembly: GCF_004355925.1. NCBI lineage: Eukaryota > Metazoa > Chordata > Actinopteri > Perciformes > Anarhichadidae > Anarrhichthys > Anarrhichthys ocellatus. Next base: position 1,842,606 of record NW_022280048.1, on the reverse strand, counting down.
TGAAGATCCCCTGACATATTAATCTGTCAATAACAGTGTGTGTGTGTGTGTGTGTGTGTGTGTGTGTGTGTGTGTGCGTGTGCGCGTGCGCGTGCGTGCGCAATGACTGAGCCATACATCCCTCTTCTCTGTCTGAAGCACAGTGTGGTCGGTGGTGAAGTCCATCATGAGGAACGACGGACCACAGGGCTTCTTCCAGGGCCTGACCACCACCATAGCCAGAGAGGTCCCCGGTTACTTCTGCTTCTTCGGTGCCTATGAGCTCTGCCGCACCACCTTTGCAGACCGCATGAAATGTGAAAAAGACGACATAGGTACTGGGACAATGTTCTGACGGGTTTATCACAAAGCACACACTGGTCCCCCCCCCCCCCCCCCGCCCCATCAACTCAAACAAAGGCTACGCCAATATTCCACATTCATGCAGGAAGAGATCAATCCGTTCAAGCTGACGCATGTTCTCTGGGTGTTGTTGAAAGGAATTCATCCATATTCATCCATATCCAGGATTCATCCATATTACTTATCTCATCTTCAGACCATGCGTACGCACAAATGATGAAGTCTGGCCGGCCGTCTTAATGTAAAAACAAACTAAATGCATCTCATCTTCATCTTTCGAATGAAGCTAATATTACAGACTACACATAATATTAGTGTAGTCTGATCTTGATCTGCACCTGTGCAGAAATACAGAATGAATAGACATGCACAAAAAAGAAAGAAGCTGCGCAGCATTCAAATCTGGCTTTAGAATTGGGACGTCAACGTTATGATTGAAGCTGATTAGAATGATTCTGATTCACTAACATACGCACAGTGATGAAAATAAGTAAGAACATTTGGACACAAATATTCCTGAATGTGCTCATAGAATCATGACTTAATGTAGTGGGATTTTAAAATATAGTTCTACTACATTTAGTTACTAATGTTACAGTTGTTGGACTTTATCTTTGAAACATGTCAATTAGGATTTATAACCCATATAAATAAATGTCCTCTTCATTCACATATATTTGCTTTCCCCTGCTACACATCTGATATACAGTATCATTGCGTCACTGTTTGTGTTGAAGGCGTGGCTCCGATCATGTTCAGCGGTGGTTTCGGGGGGGCGTGCCTGTGGCTCGTAGTCTACCCCTTTGACTGCGTCAAGTCTCGTATCCAGGTCATGTCTATGATGGGCAAACAGGCGGGCTTCTTCAAAACATTCATGACCATTGCTCGCACTGAAGGTAGGTAGACGGGGAGTGTACTGTTTAGTTCTTTGTTGATGTCGGCTGTTTAGCGTTGTCAATGGGAATGTAATCTTTGCTGTTTCCTTTGTTTAGGAGTGAGGGCACTCTACTCTGGTCTAACCCCCACCATGGTCCGCACCTTCCCCGCTAACGGAGCGCTGTTCCTGGGTTATGAGGTCAGCCGCAAGGTCATGATGGAGAAGTTTGACAGCTAAAATATGCACGACACAAATGAAGGAGTACTGAACTGGAGGAGAAGTATTGTCGATCTAGAACCTCATCAAAACTCCGGGTGAACCTTATGATGTGTGGGACCTGGTGTTTTTTTGCCGTTTCCTGCTTTAGTTTAGCATAACTAAAAACTGCCACGCTACATTTCTTTTTAACTTACACTACGTTTAAATCTTTTAAATCATTATATAAATTTATTTTTTAGATTTAGATATAATTTGTTTTTAACTCCCGAAAAATGCTATGCCAACACACCACATGTATGAGAAAAATATACGTGCAGCACAGTATTAAGCAGCCATTTTTTAAGGAATTGTGAACACAGTTTATTATTTCATGTCTACCTCAACAAAGTCGAATCCACACAGAACCACCTCTCTATGCCAGTCATTACAAATCATCCTTTACTTTCTCTGTGTGCTGGTCGACGGGTAAGAAAAACACTCCATGAGGTTGTCTTTAACGCGCACACTCTTAAAGGGCCAGTGTGTAGCATTTAGGGGGGTCCATCAGCAGAAATGGATTATAATATTCATAACCATGTTCTCTTAGAAACTAAGAATCGTTGTGTGTATGTATTGTAATCTGCAGACACACAGCTAGATGCCCCCAAATCCTACACGCTGTCCCTTTGAATCCTTACTTTAGCTCATTGCGTAAAGGTTTTATTTAGAAACGTGAAGTGGCGTTAAATGATTCATTTAAGTTGCCTACAATGTGTTGTGATGGCCTGTGTTTGCGATTGTGGAATCATTCACGGCTAAGTGTGCGCCTCAGTTTTGGATCATTGAGCAGCTTTACTTTTTGACTGAAGACTTACAGGTTTTATCAGCCTCAATAGAAACAAACATAACCAGCAAAAACTCACTGTTTTTGTATTCATGTTATATTCCACTCCTGTTGTGATGAAGTGGGCACTCTTTTTGGTACCCAGTGTTTGCCTTTTTAAATTACTACACTGCCTTTTTTTTGTCGTGTACCCTGGATTTTTCTGTACAAGTCGATGAGAAAATATCAACTGCCTCATCAAATGTGCCGTTCTCACACTGCATTCCACGTGCCGGGTTGTTCCGCTGCTTAGTGGTTGGCTGTTCAGAAGTGGTAATTGAGAAATGTAGGTATTTTAAAATGCTAACAATTTGAGACGACACTGAAATGTTTGTATGGATATCTATCCTGGTATTAATAACAGTAATACAACCTATAATAAAGGTTTCATTGAAGAATAACTTTGTTCTGCATTTTATTTCACTTGGAATCAATTATTTTAACTGAAAAGCGCATTAAAGCATAATATCAATGTGTAATGTCAAATATAATGTAACACAGAATTGGATGAGCAGCTTATATTTAAAACCAATTTATTTCAAATGAACCATATAAATGAGATGATTTATTTCTAACAACATACCTTAATACATCGCATTCCTTTAGAGCTATGTGTTTTATTGCAGCGTTAAGCAGAATGAAATGCACACAAAAAAGTATAAAAATCGACAACGTCAAAAGTAAATATTTCATGCAAATGAAGCAGGAACACTTCTCTCAACCTTCCAGCAGGGAGCGCCAGTCAACCGTCAGGAACTCACAGCGGCTGTAAGTAAAACACACCAAAAAACGTGAGTAGAGATTCTCTGACGTGTCTGATTGTAGATATCCTTACACCAGACACTGTGTTTTCACTTCTACCTATTCTGTTTAACCCTCTTCTTACCCCTTTCTCCATGCAGGTTCCACACAGGCAGCCAAAGAGCCCGTTGATCATCTGAATGGCACAGAAAACCAGCTGCAGACAGCTTGTGGCCAGCAGAGTAGCAAACAGTCCGATGTTGAACTGCACAATGCCCTTAGGCTCTATGCACGTACCCCACCACGTGCTGTCGGTCAGGTAACTCTGGTCTCTGTGCAAACGAGGAGGTGTGTGAGTGATCAGGACTTTAGAAACTGAAATGTCATCGGGAAAGTTACTCCAGCGTGTCACCTGTCTTTAAAAGGTGTGCTCCAAATCAGAAGTACTTTGCAGAGGGGCCCATTTTGCAAACCGAGCACTGCCACGATTAAACTGTACAGGGCACCGGCCACACCCACTGCAGCGAATGCAATTGATAAGAACATCTGCAGAAGTGAAATGATAAGCAAAGGTCAGAAACGTTTATGTTGCACTTTAACACATTATTCGTTCCTCCTGAATTCTTCCCCGTGCTGACCCTCCGCCTCACATTTTTGTCCTACTATTGATAAATGGGTGTTTATTAGTTTAAGGAGGAACAGGCTCAACATTTGTTTCAACCCACATTCCTCCCATTTCTACAGTTTTTTTCCCTACATTCTAAACCAAACCAGCTGCAACATGTTTCTCATCAGCCTGGTCGCAGTAGGTCCTATTTCTAAAGCAGGGTCACACTTTATTTACTGTACTGCGATTGTCATACTGCCCCTATACACGTGACATCAGACAACGTTATCAGAACGTCTTGACAACCTGAAGAAAAAGTCAAACAGGAATACATTTCTAATCTTTATGTTATTCAAAAATAGTCACGGTAATGTGTATCGGTAGCATTCAGAGCTCAAGACACATTTCAATAATCTCGCTGCATACATTCTGAACTTTATAATATTATTTACGGATCAAGAAACAGGTGTACTGTTGTGATGGTTTCAGAGTTCATGACAGTGCAACTTATCTATTTAAAGAGGACCATGGTGTTGTGCAATGGTTTAGTGAGCTTTCTTATTTAGTTATTACATTGAAGTGCATCTGGCCTCCATTAAACTCTTGACTTTAGCTGAAATGTAACTCAAATACATTTTGGAAGTCTTCTTTTTAATGTGTTTATTAATTGGAATCATGTTCATGTGAGACACGTACTTCCCATCATTTATTTCTACTCCCACTGATTTATAAAGTTTTTAACTCTTCACTGACCCTTTATATAGTTCAAATTATCTTCAGCTGGAGAAGTGTATGTCTGCATATATAGATAATATAGCACGTTGCTTTATTGTTAAGCATTTACCAGCCCTCATCTTTCACTGAGTATCTTAACGAGTAGTTTAGAGTGACTCACCCCACAGCGGTTCCCACAGCACCCCTGTTTTCCAGTCAAGTGGATGTAAAGGGCTGGGAGCAACACCTGTGGCAGGAAACATGATTGAACAGTAGCTAATATTCAGTTACATTTAGTCAAAACCTTTAAGCATTTTCACTTAATCTTGATAACTCCCAAGCTTGTAGAATATTTTAATAAACAGGAAGTCAGTGTACCTCTTCAAACAGCGTTAAAATCATTAGATGGCGGCTGCACACCAGTTAAAATCCAGTATTTTCTAGTTTTAGCTTCACATTCCGCACATTTTTCTGAGGCTGCACACTTTTTTCGAAAGGAAACTTAAGCAGCGTGTTGTCGAGCGTCACACCACAAAAGACAACTCACCATTAAACCTCCTCCAACGAGTCCCCCCATGTATTTCACCTCCTCAGTAATGTGTCCGTCTTTGGCATACTTGACGTCCCCGCCAGGAAAGAACAACACAATGTTGCAGATGATGGATATGAGCGCTAATGGGTACAGAGCAACCGCAATGCAGCGGGAGCATTTTCCAGTGCACATGTTGTCAGAGTGAAAACTGACTTGTTGAAAGTAAAACTGACCGTAAAACAACTTGTTGAGTAACTTTAAGCTGGAATACTTCCTGTATTCAGAGAGCGGTTCCACCTGAAACTGACCCAAAGAGGGAAATGTATTTGCCCTGGGAGCAGAAACCAAATGCAGAGAGTGATGTGAGGGCGTGGAGGTGTAATGACAGGCAGATAACGTTGGCAAACAGAGCCTGGGATAGGCCGCCCGATATGAATGTGACTCATTCCCTGGTATCTTTAAGACGACGCTTGTTCTGTTGAGATGGGAATGAATTCAGGTGATCTGAGTCACATGAATTACTGATGGTCAAGTCACTATTACATTCTGTTTAGTTTAGCCACCAGGCCTCCAAAATCAGTTTCCTGTGTGTTGCTGTAAGTTATTAATGCTAAGTTTCTACTCGAGTGTCTTGGTGGGAATTGTGAGAGAGCAGAGATTTACTGTGAGACATGTTTTGACTCTGCCTATTGTGTACAGTATTCAGGTATTCAGTATTGACTTTGTGACGCCAGGATCACAGCACAGTTGGACTTTAGACTTGTGGCAGCATGCTCGGTAAAACAAGAACAATGTGTCATTGACATCGACCGCAAAACATTGACAAATGATCACATTGTTGAATAGTTAAGCACAAACCAGACAAGTGACATCTTTCAGTTCCTCCACTGACTGCAGTTAAGTCTGCATTGCACAAGTAAATTAACAGAAAATATGAATTTTGACACAAAAAAGAGCAGAAGAGCCCATGCATCCCAAACAGTGTTGTCTCCGAGCAACACTCGGGCACGGCAGTGATCCTCGTCAGTGATAAAGGCTGTAAATATGAATTGGAGTTTTCTTCTAACTCAGAAGCAGTGCATGAATACATTTTGTGAAAAATATTTCCCTTAAGGACTATTTCCTTTCATTCACAAACAAATGGATAAATATAAGAGGTAAATACTGTAGATAGTGAATTCTGCATTGACCTGTGTGGGGATGAACCGAAGTCATAAAGTCGTAAATGATAATTCCCTTTTATCTTAAAATGTCACTGCAGGAACATAGTAAATGATTAATCATTTTATGAATATCTGATCACACTTGTTTCACTCGCTTTTGTTACTTTCACAGAAACAAATGGAGGCTGGCAAATCTCTGGCTGCAGCATCGTGAGAGAAAGTCACTTTCTCACAGCCAGGGCGTTCTGTAGCAGTAAGCATCCTGCAAGTGTCCCCGATTTAAGGCAGTAAAAGGTAAAAAATAAATAATTGAGGATATGATTTCCACAATCATGATAAATGGCCTATACCTATACTTGGCCGATAGGATCTCCTGACATTCAATACATTGTACCAGGGGACTAACGGCCAGATATCCAGTTTGTACGTATAACAATCTGGGATAACACTGAAACATTTGATATAAATGTTGATACATTATTGAGTTACATTTCGTCCTATTATACCATCAACATTAGATATGATGAAACATGACACAGAACTGTAGCAGTGGATCAGCAGCTTATATTGTAAGCCAATTTATTCAAACTTGACCACGGAATTAGCATGAATTATTCCTAATACCGTGCTCTGTTCACAACACACCTCAATACATTGCAACAGCGCGAAGCATCACGAAATGCACATTTTAATTGAGTCCGTTATCAGAGACGGCAACAATTTCAAAGCGAATGTTTTATGCAGATGCAGCCAGGAACACTGCTCCCAGTCCTCCAGCAGGGGCGCCAGTCGACTCATCAGATGTGATATGATCAAGTCTTCACCATCCTGACCTGGAGTTCCTGTGAGGTAAAAATAAAATAAAATAAATGAAACTAAAAGGAGGGGAACTGAAGTTTTAACTAAATATGGGACTGAACAACATGGTGAGCTGAAGTGGTACCTCTTTGTTGCAGGCTCCAAACAGGCAGCCAAAGAGGCCGTTGATCATCTGGATGGCGCAGAGCAACACCTGCAGACAGCTTGTCACCAGCAGGGTAAAGAACAATCCAATGTTGAACTGCACCACGTTCTTGGGCTCTGTGCAGTCTGCCCAGCAGCTATAGTCGGCCAGGTAGGTGGAGTTACTGTGTAAAAGAAGAGGCTTATTAATAACCACAACTCCATGGTGTTTATGTCATCAAAAAGATACTTCTGTGTGTGTTACCTGTCTTTAAAAGGTGTCTTCCAACTCCCACCATATTTGCAGAAGGGCCCATTGTCCAGACCGAGCACTGCCACGATGAAACTGTACAGGCCACCGGCCACCCCCATTGCAGCAAATAGAATAGATAAGAACATCTGCAGAGGGGAAATTACATCAAAGGTCAACAATTATAATGTTTACATATTTTCAGATTGTAATTTAAGCCAGTGGTGTTTTGTATCTCTAAACCCAAAGACTAATACTTCTCTAATACTTTCGCAGAACTTGAACTTACAAATAAATGTTCTTTCTGAAAATGAGAAAAAGGGAAATAAACTGTGCTGTGGTTGTTATCATACCTATCTTAAGAGGACATGTTGTGCAACGGTGATGCAGCAAATTCTTTTTTTTTTTCATTCTCAGCTTGACTGGCTTCCGTCAAACACTTAAATCTACAGTAGTTGAGTGTGACAGTTCTTCTTGAGCTTAGAAACAAGAGTTTGATCAAATAACACTAACTCACGGTGTGGCTTTTTCTTTGATCTTTTACCGAGCACCTGAAATGTCTGACTTGAAAAGTCTCACCTCACAGCGATTTCCACTCCCTTGTTGTGAAGTCAAGTTGAGGTAAATTGCTGGTATCAACACCTGTGGTGGTACACATTAGTTGACAGGGAATTAGATGCAGCATCGGTAAAACATGGTAAAAATAGCTAATAGGTGTGTTTAAACAATTCAGCACTTAGACCGCCGTCTTCAGTCAGTCTGGTTTTGAGGAATTCCTTTTCAAACTGTGCCAAACTTGTCATTGAAAGACTTTGCCTCAGTCATGAGTGTGCCTCCTGACCGCATCATACAATATGTGGTGCCACTAATGAATAGTGCAATTGATTTTAAATGTTATTAGATTAAGAGAATCACAGATCTTGAAGCACACAAATAGGACACGGAACGGGTGAGATGACCACTGCAGAACCAATAAAAAAAAATATATATATAATATATAAAGCAGTTAAGTTGCACATGTCAGAAACAAGTTTATCGCAGCTTTTAGACCAGAGTCACACCTTTCAGTGACGGACTACTCACCATTAAACCTCCTCCAACGAGTCCCCCCATGTATCGCACCTCCTGAGTAATTTCTCCATGTTTGGCATACTTGATGTCCCAGCCAGGAAAGAACAGCAAAATGTTGCAGATGATGGATATGAGCACCAGTGGGTACAGAGTAACGCCAATGCAACGGGAACATCCTCCTGAGCACATGTTGTCAGAGTGAAAAACTACTACAACTACTTGTTCATTAGGTCTTTGCTCTGATCCTTCCTGTTTTCAGAGAAGAGAAGTCCCACAAATGACGGTGAATTGCTGTTACATGTACTTAGTGACTTGTTTTTTTCGTGTACATTATAGTTGTTGGAGTAATTTTAGTCCAACAAGCTTTGTACTCTAAGTTGAGTAGGGAGGAAAATCAATACTGGAAGTATACCTCATTTCACTTTTCTTTTGTCTAAATGTATAGTTTAACACACTTAACTGTTCTGAATTCATGCATTACACTGAAAGACAATCAAGGACTTCAATAACTTTTAAACATTTTATTTAAGTTGTCTCAACAATCGGCAAACAAGGGATAAAAGCTCATGAAAACATTGAAATGTTCTATTATTTATGTAAAACCTACAGTAAAACGTACTACTTGGCCTTCCTTTTTAGATAATTCCTAATGTTTTTGAGATGTCTAACTGACATCTCAATTTACATTTATTTATTTATTTATTATCTGATCACACCTGGTTTTATTATCGTATTATTCGTAACTATCATTGACATGTGAACTTAATTAAGCACGTATGCATGAGTGTATGTATGATCTGTATGTTCTATGCTTGCATGTGGATTGTGATGCTGGTAAGTGTATTACTGTATGTATTTTTGTTGTTGTTTAGTGTCTCTTTGTAGTTGTTATCCATCTCTCATATTGCATCTCTTCGTAGTCATTTTATGTTTCTTTCCGGTCATTTTGAGTCTCTTCCTGGTTGGTACGTGTCTCCTTGAGTGACATTTTGGACCCCTGGGCCTGTGCACGTTTTCAGTAATCCATCCATAGGTCGATGTCATTTTAAATATTTTTTAACGTGGTGACTGAACTTTCTTGTGGGGAAGAAAATCCTTAGAGACACAAATAACTAGCCTATTCAAAGCAGAGTATTTTCATAAAACCTGTCTGGAGAGTGTTTGATACATACCAATGTATCAATGTAGTATTTTGTTTAGGGAAACATATTTTTCCAACAAAGAATAGGAGGCTAGGTGGACCTCCGGACTGCATGGTCGACCCTCAGAGGTCCTGGCTTTGTGTCCTCGTTTGGCCTCCGCTGTAAATATTGGGGAACCTTTGAACCCCTCCCCCTGATACTGAGGAGTAACGTAGCTCACTCCGGGCTACAGCTGACCCACCATGGCCACGTCTACCGCCAAAGACTTCCTGGTTACCTATTTAATGCCAGAAAAATGCTATGAGAGGATTTTCGTCAACTTTCACATGAACGGTGAGGCCCGTGGTGGTGATATTTATTTAGTAAGCGCGTGAAACGGAAAAAAATAATTCCAGATGTGCGGGACGTGGGGGCGCGCGCGTGTCTCCCATAGACTGTGTATTTATCCTCTCTTAGTTACAGTTCAACGATGTAAAGTTTTTGTTTTTCTAACCTAAAACTGTGATATGCTCTTTGTTTGAGTTACTATTTCCGTCACTCTTTTACAAATTCCAGCCACACGTCTCTTATCCAGCAGTGAACATAATATCTGATTGTTTGAATGTTTTTCTTTTATGTCGCAGTGCCTTGCCTAAAGTTTATAATGAACAGAATTGTCGGGTTTTGGATCTTACTGGACGCTCTTCTGGGTAAGAAACTTAACCTTAAATCTGATGTAATCACGTGACAGCAGCAGCAGGCCATCACCAACAAACAACTAAAACAAAGGTGTCTCTTCTCCCCCGTAATGATTGATCATTATTGATTGGATCTCTGTACTAGTGTATTGTTTGATCATAATGATCAGTGCTCTGGTAAACTGATACTGCTGTCCCAGTGTAGGTAACCATGACACATGATATCACAAAACACCTGCATCTACATCTGTGTCCATAATAATAGCAGTGTGTTTAAAAAAGTGAGTAAAGCCCAAAATCCTTATAATAGCTGTTATTCCGATACATGCCAATGCATTGGGAGCACTGCACATTTTATTCCAAATCAAAAATTTCTCAAATTTGTTATTATGCATTTGTCTTTACAAACACATTTACTGTATAAACTGAAAAAAAATGCTTGAAGATTTAGCTTTCCTGTGAATCACTGAACTAATATTTAGTTGTACAACCACTGTTTTTGAGAACTGCTTCACATCTGTGTTGCATGGACTCGACCAACTTCTGGCACCTGTGAACAGGTATTCCAGCCCAGGACGATTGGACTACATTCCACAATTCCTCTGCATTTCTTGGTTTGGAATAAAAGCTATTATACGGATTTTGGGCTTTACTCACTTTTTTTAAACACACTGCTATTATGTTTGGACACAACTGTACATGTCATCTGTGCAAAAGTGCAGACATTTCCACAGTACAATGAAGTAGCCAATGCTACTTTATATGGATAGTAAGAGGTTTTGTGTCCATCATTGCAATGTTGCACTCATTGTTTACATATTGATTGCTAATCTGGACACAACCACCAAACCCACTAACTAACTCTGTTAGTTGTCGTCACTCCTCCTTGTCTGCCGTCTCCCTGCAGCACAGCTACCACAGCTGTTCAAGATACTGTGGCGAAGAAGTGCAGAGGGCCTGAGTCTGACCTCCGTGCTCCTGCAGCTGTATGCCTTCTCGTGTCCTGTTGTGTACGCCGTGGCCAACAACTACCCACTCTTGTATGTATTTAAGGACATTCAATTATTCTCAACCTGTGGTCAACAATTCACTGGCAGATCGGAGTCACATGTTTTATTTCATAGTCATGTTGCACCATGCTGAACTCCGGTGTCCTCAAATCGCAGGAGTTCATCTGTTTGAGTGATGCTGGAAACTAAACCAATGTCATTAACGCGTTCAGGCTTGAAGCCACATTTTACCAGTGGTTTTCTCAGTTTGCTCGTGATTTATGAATGTGCACTGGCGACATCCATTTAAAAACTGTTGGTTAACATAGTCTCCAAGGAATTGTGGTTCTCTGAGTATTTTTCCGTTTTGCGTCTGGCAGCATGTACCTGTTATCATAGATGTGTGCTTTCCATGTGTTTTACATAAACTGCTCTACAGCGCCTGGGCTGAAAGGCTCTTCACCTTGGCCCAGACAGCAGCAATAGTCTTCCTCATCCTGCATTATCGGGGTGATACCCTCACAGGTTAGCACACATACCTGCACATTCACATTTTTTTCAAATTCACATACCAAATAATGTATACACTTTTAGGATAACTCTGGCATTATTCTATATTTTTCTTATTGTCAACAAATCCCATAGAAAGACCAAAACCCGAGTCTCTACCCTCTTCCTGTCTGTGGCTCTCGGTGTAAATCCTTGAAAACAGTTAAAATGCACCACTTACAAGTGACGACATCGTTTCAGGTTGCCCATGTTTTCACCAAACTCACTCACAATCTTCTTGTTTCATTTTTGCTCCGTGTTCTACTAGAGCGCCACCTTGTGGTGTTACCTCTCCACTCATACACTTCCCACAGACACTTTTTGGTAGAAAAACAATTACTCTTTTTACTAATTTTCATAGGTTGAGATGATAGTTTAAAAAGTGAATGTTTAAGTTTTGTCCAATCACTATTGATTCCGTAAGTGAACATTCTTGGTAAAACGTTCTGTGTTCCTTATGCGCTGCATTTTTTTTGTTGTGCATGAAGTTCCTCATTCATTTCCTGTTTTACACTTGTTTGGCAGGGATGCTGCTCCTCTTGGCTTACGGGGGTGCAATGTTCCTTCTGGGCTCCTACGCGGCTGCAGCAGTTGTCTCAGTGATGCAGGCCTCCAGTTTGGCAGCTTTAATTGCAAGCAAGGTAGCAACTCAATGGCTTATCCTGTCAGTGCAATTTCTGAGCTGTCCTGATCTGTGAACTGTGAAGTGATCGTGCACAGTGCAAATCTATCAGGAGAGTGAATTTGTTTGCCGGATTTGTTGTTTCCAGGTTCTCCAAGCTAGAACCAACCACTGTAACGGCCACACGGGCCAGCTGTCGACTCTGTCTGTGTTAGTGTCGTGGGCTGGATCTCTGGGTGTTCTCTTTGCGTCTCTACAGGTATGCAATCAGGATTAACTCACAACAGAGCTGCACGACCACACATTTTACACCACTTCAATCTGTCATCGTTGTCTTTACTAACTAAGTCGACCTTTGTCTTGTAGGAGACCGTAAGCTTGTTCACCACTTTGTCCCAGACACTCTCAGCCGGTCTCAGCTGTGTCCTCCTGGTCCAGGTCCTCTGCTACAGGAGCAGCACCGCCACCACTAAAACGAAGAGTGAGTAGAGGTGGTGGACAGTGACATATAAACACTTACATAATATGCAAATCCTTCCCGTCATTCAAGAACTGTTTTGACTCTTTGCCAGATGTTGGCACATCAGTGAGTCAAATACAGCGCAGACGCATCCGGAAATGTTTACGGCGTCTTTTTGTACAAAAATGCCTGTGTGCTGTACTCGGATCTACTTTAAAGCATGTCCTGTGTTTGTGTAAACGAGAACTCTTGTTGTCCTGCTATTTAATCGTTCTATACATTTCACATTTTATTTCTGCATTTAGTGTCTCATTATTGTTAGATATTTAAAAAAATCTTTTGTCGCTCTCTAGTGGTGTAAATAAGAATGACTTCACTCTCAGGTGGAGCACATCTTTCAATGGCATCTGTAGGTGACAGCTGCCATATAAGTCTTCCTCAGATTCCAGAGAGAATTTATGTCATTTTTAATACAAGGTTTTAAACTGGGGAAGAGGTTTAGTCATGCAGCAGACACAAGCTAATTCGCAAGCTTTTAGTTTTACCGATTACTCACTCCTCTGTGGTTGAAGGTGCATCCTGCTGATGATGCATTCAAGTCGTGTCAGACTTCCCTTGCAGCCTCTCCCACTCAAGCATTTACCGGGTGACGTGAGTTAAGTCCCCGAGGGTTCAGGGCTTAAGGCCTCAGGAGGGACATTGGGGTCGGGCCCTTGTCAATCATTTCTCGGCTCAGATCTGAGAGATTGAACGCCATCAACCTTGAAGTGTCAATGAGAGCAATTAGGGGAAAGCTCCACGAGAGGGTGCTGTGGTAGCTCTAGTAAATCATGTCAAAGACGATGATTAAAACAATCGTTTCACCTACATATGGGACTTTGAATATACTGAAACCTGTTGATGTTTTTAGATATCTAAGCAGCACTGATTTTGTATTTAAGAATCCTTTCATGAATGCCTCTGGACTGGCCTCTGAGCTTCAAGCAATGCCAGCCACCGGGAACAAAATGTTCGGTGTTGCTCAGTAACACTCCAGACATTTCACTGAGGTGAGCTGGCAGCCAGTTACACATTAACCTTGTTTGCTTTGGCAGTTACCTTTTTGTTTCCATTCAACTCAACACAAAAATACTGGTGTCGTGTGTCACCAGCTATAATAAACTATTTCTTTATGCGTTTTTATAGTGCATACCTGATGAACTGTACACTGAACTCAATTTAACGATACTGTGAATTATTGTCTCTGAACTTTAAGTAATAAAATGAAAGAATAAGCAGACCTGTCACCTTTGTCAGGACCGTCGAAGGCGCACATTATCTGTATGTACATAAAAAGCACGGCCTCGTATTTATGTTTGCATTTTCAGACAGCTGACTTTCTGAATGAAACAGTTTAATATCCAAAGCACAGCACTGCCACAATGGCCCAGCTAACACAAGGAGAAAAACGGGTCTGTCTTCTGTGTTATGATGCGTGTCGGTGATGAAGGATACAATTCACGTCGGCATTTTGACACCAAACACGGAGCTAAATTTAGCCTCCAAGAAAAACATCAAATTGTCCAAGAATTAAAAGGCAGACTGCAATCACAGCAGAATATATTTACACAAGCTACAGCCCAGTGCACGCTAAAGGTATGTGAGCAGCTGAGCTCCGACCAGATACAGACTTTTACAAATGTCAGTTTGTGAAGAAACACCATCGCAGACCGAGTTCAGGAACTAGCAGCAATCTAACAACACAGCTAGCTAAGAGACGAGCAGGTACTCGTCTTCTTCATCAGCTGTTGATGAAAGCACAGACAACACGGACACATCATACATCATCTATCCATGTTTATAAGACCTGGCTCTCAGTGAGGAGCTCTTGGATGGAGCTGCCATGCACGGGACGACGGCGGGGACATTAGTGATGCAGAGAGGTGACAAAAATAGCTTTGAACAAAGTTAATGTAATGACTTGTGTTTGATATTTGTCTTTGTTATTTTCTTAACCCTAAATTAAAATGATTTATGCTATAATAACAAATGTGCTTAAATATAATTTTACATTTATGTGTACAATATTTTTACAATTGAATAAACAATAATCAAAAGCAGAGAGAGTTATTTAACAATATGTTAGGAGTAGTTAGTTATACAGTCTTACAGTTACAACCGGCCCTTTGAGGGAAACCATGATGCTGATGTGGCCCGGAGTGAAAATGAGTTTGACACCCCTGATATAGAACAATCAAATATTCACACAGTCTGGTTTCTAATCTGGTTTTGATCTTAAGGAGTTTGATTGGTATTGTTATGAAACACCACAAATTGTGTATGGCTTGATGTGAACTAAACAAGTTTGTTTAACAGAAATTATTAACATTATTAAACAGACACGTGTGCAGATAACAGGTAAGCTAACCTCCAGCAACATAAAATAAATGTATTGGTAATAAAATCGTAATATATTTGACAATTTTCAACATACCTGTGTTATGTCAATATGTAACTAATCTCCTAAAGGGGCTCAATGACGCGGTGAAACCGTGCTCAGTTAGTTAGCGTAATCTATTCATTGTTTGGGTTTCATCGTGTTTTTTCTATCGCACTCGTCTAATTATTCATTTAGAAAAGCATAGGCGATGCAAATTAGCTCAGCCTATAGGCAAATGCTATATGAAATTAATCTTTTCAGTAACAATGGTACTGATGCATCTAAATATAAGCGCGCATTAAGCATGAAGCAATGCCGACGGTTAAGATGCACTGGACTCTGTTTGTACGTGCAGGTACGCTGGTCTCTGGTTAAACTAAAATCATAAAGAACATGGAGGCAGTCTTATCCCGTGGATACAGTCAGAGACACATTTTACTGCCAGTGTGGTGTGTTCAAAATGAAGCATGGAGCAGCTTGCCACCTGGTCAATTCGCAGCAAGCATTTTATATTACAGTTTTTGTGCCACTGTGCTGGTTGTTGCCACAATCCATACATTTTCCCAAACTGTGGGACACATTTGATGCTTTCTCCAGAGGGTACAGACTTAAGTCCAGTGTAGATTATTTATATATTTTGGAAAAGCATAACTGAGGAGTTATAAAAGAGCCATGGTGTTTGGCAAACAGTATTGCGGTTTCCTTTACGTTCCTATGCAGGTTATCATATCTGTGCACATATGAGGCTTTGACATTTTCACCTTCTTCCTGACACTTTTGAATGTACTCATGTGTTTTCTTTTTGGAGTGTAAAATGTGACTGTTGCTCTTTCTCTCTCCCATCAAGAAAGACGGCCATCTCCTGGTTTTCCTTTAACCACATAATGGTATCCTCATTAAATGAGGCCTCATTTAGCCTACGCACTCAAGAGCTTTAATGAGTTACCCATTTTTCCGGGTGTTATCTGAACTGCTGGTACAGTTTGCGCAGTTCATCCCAGAAGAACAAAGACAGAATGGTGTGTGGGCCAAGCCGGAAATAAGAGGCTCCCAAGCCTTTGTAGAGTCCCATCAAGCCTTCTTTCCTCAGCGTCTTAGAAAAGCAGTCAGCGAATCCTTTATAAAGCTGCCCCTAAAAGATGAGAAAATGAAAGTCAGTCTGGATTTGATTCTCTGAATTTTAAAGCCGGATGTGATGAGTGTTTGAGCTCTCCTTTGTTATCACTTCTTACGAGTTATAATCGTTAAGGGTAACCCACTGGTTTAACAGTGTCAGACTCACCATAGACTGTTTAAAAAAAAAAAAAATCATTCTATTTTAATTCTTCCTTCACATTAACTACAACGCAATTTGACAGATAATAATTTGGTCAGAGTTTCCGGCTGTGTCGTAAAGTGGTTAAGATGTTTTGTGGCACACACACACACACACTATTAGGTGTATCTATATTTTACCAACAATGTGTTGGATTGTACAGTCCAATAAATGACTTCGGCTATTTTATTGGGATCAGGTCTCTCTACATCAGACGGTTTGTTACATTGAACCATCTGAGGAGCCGTCATTGGAAACGGTTTGGAAAAGAAGAGCAGGCGCTTTAAAAAGACACTTGACAGGTGATTGGATGAACCATCTGTCAATCAAACTCCTACCGAAGCCGGTCGGGAGAAGAGGGAAAACATCTTTTCCATGGAGAAAAGCCTTCAGTGCTGGTTTTGGCTCTTCTTTCAAAGAAGAAATAGTCTCCAAATCTGATATAACTGATTCTACTGCAGCATCTACATTAAGCTCTTAGGGAACACGCCTCTCTGTGTCATCTCGCACACGCCTCGCCCGTTGCTCCCAGTAGCTCCTCACACGACGCTGATTGGTCCGTGCTCTGGCTTACCGGAGACACTCGAAGCCTGACTAGATGGATTTTTGTGTGATAAGAGACATTGCAAGAATGGAGCTGCCATGCAAGGTAAATGCTGAATTGCTATTGCAGGGAAAAAAATGTCAACGTTACATACGTAGTGTAAAAAAAAAAAAGGGGGTTTGATGACCAAAAACCTAAAGAAGTGTAACTTTTAACACATCAGTCTCTCTCCTCACCTTGCCCAAGTGATCCACGGGCTGGTTGTAGAGCCGTGTGCTCACTACATCAAAAGGTGTCATCGCCATCACCACCACCACACTGCTGATCATGCCGGCACTTAGGGGCACCAACCAGCTGTCCTTTGGGAACACCTTGGGAAGAAGAAAATAACATAAGGATAAGGATAGAAGACCATAAGGATAGAAGACCATAAGGATATGAGAGGCTCTAGTCGCAGTATGCTAGTAGTGAGACTAGACAGGATGTAGCAGCAGTGCAGTGATTCTAGACCAGTATCATCATCAAGATCTTATTTTAACTGGTCATGATCTCTTATATGCAATAAAACAGAAGGATGATTATTATGAGTGACTATGTTACACACACACACACACTCTCCAGTAGTTCCAGTCAAAGCTGTTTTTTGTGCAAACCTGATGTTCACAAAAGTATACAAAAAATACTTCATTACGCAAAGAAGAGGACATTTGTGTGACCCTTTTATAAAGATGGTAATACATCAATTAACAACAATAAACATAAAACAAAGCAGCACATACCAATCTTTAGGTCTTTGAAGGCCTTTTACTTGCACCGTCACTCACCCACCAGCCAATTAAAACAGCTAAAGTAGTACATGACAACTTTGAACCAGAATGTCAGGATTCTTTTCTGAACTTTTTTGCAGACCTGTCAATTGAATGCAGTTCACTGATATGTGTTTATAGTTCTGGCTTTAAGTATGAAAGATCTTTTTTTTTTAAACTAGAAACTGGTCAGCAGTAATTTGCAACCGTTAAACCGGTGCACTAGTTGTGTAAGCTCCACGTTTTCAGACAGGGGGCCCAATGAAAGGTGTCGAATTTCTATTCCAGAAGAGTGCAATGCTTTGTCAGCGCCACAATGACTGGTTTTATAATCTGTACACAGCAACTGACTACAAATGACCTCTTCTCAAGCCTGCAATTAAGGATTATTTTCACGATCAATAGATAAAACGAGCAAATGTCGTCCAGAAACATGTTCTTATTGTGTTAAGTTACGGCCCCTCGGCTAATCACAGCAGCTCTCTGCGAGTTATGCAAGACCCCCAAAACAGACATGTTTATTATCAAACAGTGCGGTCATAAGAAAGACGTGCACATGCGGTGGAAGACTGGGGAGACGGCATTCCTCCAGTCAGCCTGTTTCCACTCGTCACCACTGAATTTAGATGACTTTCATTAAACCTCGGCGAGTCCTCCTAGGGAGCAGTGAAATATTCTGACCTGCAGGTCAACCACCAGCTCCTTGGAGGAGGAGAAGGTGGAGAGTTGTGCAGCTGACCCCACGCTGACCCTTGGCACAGCAGCACTAGAGCCCCTCCACAGTCCCAGAATGCCATGCTGCTTGTAGATGGCTGACAGAGCCAGGATCATCCCCTGGCAAGGAGGAGGAAAACACAGAACTGTTTATGCCTGCCACTCGTGTTTAATACCGTCTCAGGGGTTATTTTGTTACCTGGTGCTTGTGCTGATGTCCAACTGCAATAGAGGAGGTAGACTGACTCTGCAGATGAGTCTTAACCTGTCAATCAATGGAGACGATTTGTGTTTACTTTTCCTCCAAAAGTTACAAGTGATAGCTCACCGTGAAATGTCACGGCCGGTAAACCTTAAAGGAACAGTACAAAGAAAGTCGAGCCTGCTCCGGCTACAGTGAACCCAGCTACTGACCAGGTATACGGGACTTCCAATCACGGCTCCGACCACTCCAGCCACAGCCCCCGCTAACGTGGTTTTGGCCGCGCTGACCCTCCCGTTAGTGTGGATGTATCCGGAGGACTCAATGACGGCGTACGAGCCCAGCCTGATTCCATTCATAAAAAACTGATAAACAAGCCCGGGCATCAGTCCTTTCTGCAAACCGGCCAGTCCGTCCACTTTGCCGATCGTGTAAAACGCGTGGAAGACGTTGCGGTAGTAGACTTGGTACGAGCCGCGGCTCTTGAGCTCTCCCTGGAGCTGCATGCGCGTTTTGACGACTTCCAGCGGGTTGGTGAACAGACAGGCTCCGCACGCCGCCGCTCCGCTCAGCACGAAGTCCATCGCGACTGTCCGGCGGAGATCAGAGGCCCGGCTACCAGTCCGACCCGTCCGTCATGGCAGAGGAGCTGTACACGGTGTACACACACTTATTACGCGACCGGTGAGATGGATCTGCGCGCAGACATTGGAGCACTTCAAGAGCTCCTCGTAAACTCGTAATTCCGAAATAAATTGGCAGAAATAGTTGTTACTACAGACAATTTATTTTCATGTGTATTCATTTTAATTTGTAATTGTATTCTATGTCTAAAAATTGGCCTATTTTCCTATTATTATATTAGTTTGTCTTATGATTTACGGACTGAAATAGCCTACATTTATTTTATTTCTCTCAGCCTTTGCAGAAACAAACTAATCTAATTTAAGTCATATTTTGATATTTTTGCTGAAATAACACTATACAGAAACATCCACTGCAAGATCCTAAAGTGTGATATGCTAAGTGAATTTAGATAAAATGTTTTGTTTTATAAAAAATACATTGCCATGAATAATGCATGTCAGATAAAAGTAACAAAGTATATAGTTATAATCATGTACACGGTGTACTGTGAGGATAATGGAGATATTAGTATTGGATGTACACTCGACCGGTTCCCTAAACGTCTCATCTTGGATGATACCCCAGCGTATGTACGTAGGTGTGACGCTCGTCTTCTCAGCCAATGACAAGCCCCACAGTGCGCTGGGTGGCTGACTGGATAAGCAAGTTAGGTACGCTACAAATAATGGGCGGTCAAATTGACGCGTTATAATATGTTTATAATGCATACGTGGTCATCATAGAAATTGTTACCAAACTGGTTCTTAATTGTGCGAAAACATGCTTCCACACATGCTGAAAAAGCGCTCACCTTTTACTGTACTTAAAATAAGCAGCATAGATTCTTCCTCAGCTGAGTTTCCCAAACATTTTCTCAGCAGACACTTACAGCAGAAAAGCATAGTTGGACTGACTAATTATGGCCCCATTCCAGCAATTAATGTGATAGGTTATTGTGTTTCACAGGTCAAAATGTCTCATATCCAAATGACTGTGACATAATTACCCTTGATTGACTCAAAACACTTATCACTTATTTAAATGCTAATGAATCACTCAAAAACGACCAGGGGTCTTAATCATGAATTGAAAGACAGCTACATGTTTACACACAATACTACAAACAAAACACACATCGTCTTTCTCCCTTTCCCAACTATATCATGTAAGCCAATTAGAATTTAAAAGAGTTTGAGATCAACAAATGGTCCCTAAACTATAGGCCGTAAAAATGCAGACACAGGAGAATAACCGATGAGGCGACATTCCTGCTGAGAAACTCCAAAAGTCACAACATTATCTGTGTCCCACTGAGCTGGGACTCATTGATCAGACCTTTAATTTGTGTCTGCTTTTTAGTGGTCAAAGAAACCAATGGTTCCTTATCCACTCACTCGTGTATTAGTGTGTCATTTTATATTACAATAAGGTGTTGTTTATGCAGTCAACATCACACCTCAGGTTGTGAATTGATTATGATACTTTTCATGTAACACCAGCATTCTGAGTGAAAAGATGATTACTGATGCCTAATCTCAGAAGAAGATGCACAGTCGTGGCCCCTTTCCACTAGAGGGGGCTGCTTGTACATCTGTACAGTACTGAATATGCTTTCCATCAATCTAACTGGGTCTACACCACCACCATGTTGACACTATAGTAGTCATCTCTGGTTGCAAAATGATAACGGTTATATTTCTGAGGTGTGTGGGTGATATGAAGCTATGGATAAGGAGTCAATCTACAGAATCCCACTGCTCCTGGAGTACAGTAAATGCAACATTCATGCTCGTTTTTCTTTAATTCAATTCTGTGGAGGAAACATACAATAGATGTTTTATTTAAGTGCATTTCGGGATGAATCTGTTTTTATAGATTTACTGCTGAATTTCCTTTTTTTGTAAAACTAGAACCATGATGGATGAAATTGTTCAGAACAATAACTTTCACCACATGTCGGCCTGTTTGATTATATTCAGACATGTGCAGACACATCTATGTGGTCATAGGATGCACAATATATTATGATACTGTATGAAATCAGTAAGCATTATTGCCACACTGTGATCACTCCCCGCACTCTGCAATGTGCAAAAAATATTTTTTTAAACAACAACAAGTGAATGAACCCACAATGTTATCATGTGAGTCCTGTTACCTGCATGAGAAACATCTCGTCTGCTGATTTGTACACCAAGAAACAGGTGTACTAACTCACAAAGCTGTCAGTTTGCCTCTATAGATGGTCCTCATGCTGTGAGCTCAGTGAGTCACGTTGCACCATATTGGCACCACAGCTCCTCACCGTCCTGGTTTCATTCTGTCGAACTATTGTATAATTTTAAACTGGAACAGCAGGGTGACCTCCAGCAACTAATTTAGGGAGGAAGAGAGATAAGAAAAGGGACGGGAGAGAGAGAATGAGCAAGAAGCGAAATAGCATAGTTGTCCTTGGGAGAAGACTCAATGGTATAATTATCTTTTAGTAGGTCACACGGCCCAAACTATAACCCACTAGGTACCGGTGCCTGTTGACTGCAGCTACCAAATGTTCTTCTTTGTTGGTGACATACAGCTTCAGTTGTCTTTGGAATGTGGGGGAGAAACATGACATAGCAGAGCACAAGGATGACGTTTTGTAATGACATGCATATTTCACATGTAAAGATTGAAATGAGTCCATAGTTTGAGGAATAAGTGCATCTTTAAGTCACACAACAGTAAGAAGTCATTGCAATGGTGGATTTTTACTGCCGAAATCTGATTTGTCAATTCAACCGGTCCCCTCCTTACATCTTTGTGCTCGAGAAGCCTTTTGTCACTGTTTTTATGGATTCCTTGATATACTGCGGTTGATTTATAAAATTAATTTACTATAGATTTTCTAGGTGAGCCTGTGCTGAACAAATAGGCAGCTAGAAGTGACAACAAAGAGAATCTCTTACATTTCAAGTTTTATCAATAGATAAAGTATATCACTGACAATTTCAACTAACTTTTCACTGAGACCGATTAGAAGTGAAGCTCGTCTGCATTTGCAAAGAAAGACTTCCATGCCCGGCCAAATTTAAAAGAGGACTTGCTATCAGAGCATTGTCAGAGGTGTTGGTGATAAGGAGAAGAAACCAACAGGGGTAAAATAAAAGGCAAATAAAACATTTAAGATGAACTATACTTTTTAAAACAGGGTTCAGCTCTAAAGTAATCTAGCCTGTGGATATCTTTGGAGTACAGTAAACTTTAACAACGGGGCTGCAACTGTATAAGCTATAAGAGGAACAGCAGTGTTGATCGTGAATTGTGCTTCTTCTCAGACACTCTATTTAAGGTCAGCACAGAGACCCCCACCTTCACCCAGATTGGAGTCATGCGATTCAGATTTAAGGGCTGGGAATATCAGTCACATTGTGCTGGGCGCGGGGGGGGGGGGGGCTAATAGAGATCATGTCCACCCGGCTGTGAAGCTACAGTGACACCAACTTTACCAAACCCAAGCCCCTCCAGCTCCACCCTGGTCACTGCACACACTAATGATGACCCCACCCACACAGGTCCCGTCTATAGTGAGCAGACAGAGAGGGGGTTTAGCTCAAACTGCTGCAATCTGCAGAAAGCACTGTGCTGGACCTACTCTGGCAGCCAGTGGCAGCCTTATATCCTGCACTCAGCTCTTTCTCTTTGTCATGGCGGATTGTGGATGAGCTCTCTGCTGGGGTGTGGGTCTGTTAGCAGAGGTGGGGTCTGGGGCCGGGGGCGTAAACAGGTTGTGTGTGTGTGCGCTATAACACATACCCACAGCTCAAATTACAGATTGGGGTCTTTCTTTTACCTTTAGCATGCCTGTACAATGTCTGGACTGTGACCTTGAAAAAGTAAAATGTAAATGCACCTGAACTTGAGTTTGTCCACTTTTAAATAGGAGAGTTTGTACCGGACGGACATAAGTCAATGTAAAGTTTTTAATTTGTATTGTTCAGATGATAATGACAACTATACGAGACTTTTTTGTACAACAATTAGACAATTAGATAAATAAAAAAATGTCAGATATGAATTCAAATCAGTATCACTGAAGAGTAAATGAGGTAAACATAAGATTAAAGTGATGTTAATATGTAAAAGAAAGTCGTTCAACCAAAATATATCCTGATACATGTTGGTTCCAGTGACTAACTGAAATATACAGCTGAGTATTCTCAGCATAGCAATGAAATGTGTTTGCTTATGCTGAACTACAATAGCAAAAATAGCTTTCTTCCACCGTTTCAGTGTTTTTAATGTTTGTATTTAAAAAACTATATCTGGGTTATGTCATATGTGTGTGTATGTGGGAGGGTCACGTCATCAATGACAGAGAGTTGAAAGTCGCATGCACATAGTATGTGATGTTTCTACAAATTCCACTTAATCATTTACAAGAACAGAACTGGTAATTGTTTTCAACAATAGGGTGACATTAGTGTAATTAAGCTCTCCAAGTTAGCCGACTGAATGTAGAAGAAAAGACTTGTTAGTCTACTTGCATCTGACAGTGTAACCGAGTAAACAATGTCAAAAATCTTTGAAAAGTATTGTTTAACCTTAACATAATCAGGGTTGTTTCTCCTAGAGCAGTTATTCCTCTTTAGAAATACTGTGGTCACAGTTTCACACATTCACATTCACATAACAACCACAATCTGATCAGTTGGCCATTGAGCAGCATTGCTGGGACAGATGATAGTTAATGTTGTTGCTCAACAGCCCTTCATTTTATTTGAGTTTATGTTATCAAGCTTAGACAATAGGAATTATCTCAGAAATCTGGCTGATGAGGATTAAAAATCAACAGTGTTATCTTTGCAGTGCAAGGTCCCCTTTTGCTCCGTCCCTCACCGTAGTTCAACTGTCCATCAATCTAACCGAAATAAGTCTGTTGACTCAGGTGCTGAGTGAAATACACATTTTTGAGCATGTGACACATTTGTTGATAGTGCAAATCAATAGCAACCATTGATGCTATAGCTGCATTTTGATAGATCCTGCCCACTCAGAAAGCTTCAACTACAATAATACACTCGCAGCAAAAATGCTAAATGCTGGAATGCCACTAACAACACAGCAGAGCTTTTTCACTACCACGAACTGCTTATAATGAGTAGCATGCTATTTTTTAAACTGCTCAGACCTCTCTATGAGACCCATCATCCCATAAAGCCGTGCGCCACTACCACTTTGTTGGTTCAGCATCTCCCATGCTCACAGATACACACCCAATGGAGAGACAGACACAGTGCAGACAGTGCAGACAGCGAACACAAAGATACAAACATCATTTAGGTGTTGGGGGGGGGCCTTCCTTAGGGCCTGTCTACAGACCACCAGCATGAATGAGTCCCTCTGGATCTTTTCTAACTCCACTGCAGGAACCATCGAATCACTGCAGAAAAGTACTAGAGAGAAAAGCACAGCGGAAAACACTGGTCTTGAGGGTCTCCAAGCATGAGGATCTTCCAGGGCTTTATGAATAACCCAGATCTTGGTGACTTGCTTGATGTCACACAAAGCAGGTGCTGCATAGTATCTCAGGAATAATTTAGTGCAACAGCAGCTCCCAGAGATAAAATGCTAAAACGAATGGAGGACAACCTGAAAAAAAAGACACCAAGATTGTGGTGTTCGTCGGGTTTTTGATTTCTAGAAAATAATTTGTGACTCAATAAAAAAAGCGCTGATGTGGGGGAGGTGATTTAAAATATTCATGTAACGTAATCCTGCAGTATGATGTATAAATATATCAGAATATACACCATGTAAATGTATAAACTACCAAGGAAAATGTATGATTTCACTGACGTCATCCTATATTGATTCCCCTTTTTTTTTTTTTTTTCATATATCGTCACCAGTTACAAAAGAGATAGCTGGAGAATGTGAAGCTTTGACAGCCAGTGAGATGCTCAAATCGGCTGCAACCCCGTGTAGATGATGCATTCAATGTATGCTGGTATTCCCCATGCTTGAATTTGTAGAATTCCCTCATTAAATTATAATGAACCAGATTGCAAGCAAAAACCTGTCTGGAGATACAGAACTGAATGGTGTGTGGATGTTTCAGTTTTTAGCACCAGGGACAGCACCAGAGAAGGGGGCCAGAGCAGCATCTTCTCCTCTCAGTGATGTGCAGTTATTGTTGAGAGAATACCGAAAAATGTGCTTCTCATGCGACTGTGAAGGGTCAGCACCCACCCACACACCCACACCCCCCCATACGCACACACCCCTAACCACCACCACCACCACTTTTTCTTTCTTCTCCCTGTTGAACGGGAGCACAGGGAACCGGCAGTGAGTGAGATTAGACGGCCCTTCTGATGCTCGGCCGCGGGGGAAGAAGAAGAAGAAGCTGCTGCGGATATCCGTCTCATACCTGCCTCAAAACGGGCTCTTTTCATCGCTTATTTTTTTGTTCTTCCCCCGCTAACCGTTTTGTGTAAAAGCGAGATATAAATATATAAAAAAAAAGAGCCTCTTTTCGTTTCGTAACGTGCTGCACCGGTAGCAGCGCGGAGGAAAATATATTTTTTCTCCCCGAGGATGCGGATTTAAAGGAAAGACGTTATCCGTGTTTACCTGGATCTTCTTTTTTTAACCGTTTCAAATTAGCTTAATTCGCACGCGTTGGTAGCGGAGGAAGATATTTGTTGAAATATCGCGCACAGTGACGCGTTAGTTATCACATCGACAGCCTCTGTAACAGAAGACACAAATAAGGGGTAAGCGTGATTTTTTTGTGTCTTTATTATGTCCCACTACCAGTAGGCTGACCCACTAATAACAAAGCTCGTGGGAGAGGGTGATATCCAGGTGACTGCTGTTAGCTCGCCACTGCTAGCAGCTGTCCAAGTCAACAGACAACGGACCTTATTGTATCGCAGACCATTTATGAAACTCTGAAAGAGATCGTGGTTCAAATGAACTCACGTATAATTGTGGTTTGTTAGCCGGCTGCTTGAGACGTCTATCTGTCTGCAGCGCCTCACGTTGGTTAATGGGAACCGTATCCTCTGCATGTCTGTCTCCTCTTGCCTTTGTTTGAGCTGGTGTCAAACGCAGCCACATTGTATCTGCGTGTTTCTGCACAACCAGCCTGTGGATCTCTGGTTCAACATCTTGCAACTAAACCAACCGAGCATCGTTGCCTGCCCGCTAGCCAGGTTAGAGTGTGTGTTTCATCGACATGTGTGTGTGTGTGTGTGTGTGAGTGTGTGTGGTGCTGGCATCTTGTAAAGCTGCTGTGTGTTTGCTCTCGACATTGTGGGCTGTGTGGCTGTTATGATAGGACTGAGATGTGTGCTGCGTGCCTGCCTGGCCTAGACTGTGAGTCATTCATCGCAGGGATGCATCAGCTAAACGTGTGTTTTAAAAAAAAAAGAAAAAAAAAAAGAAGGTTGTTTTGCGAGCAAAATAGCATTGAAAACAAAGTCCAGTGAAGAAGTTGTTTTGAAAGGTGTAAGGTGTCGTTGCACGACGATAACCTCCTTATGTTTGTAGATATTGCGATCTGATATTTTGCCGGCTACCACGTGTAGAAGAACCATGTTTTATAGCCCAAATACATCAGCCCATTGAAGAAAAACATGGGCGACGGGCGTGCATAGCAATGGCATTTAAATGAAAGCATCATGATGATGAGCCCGTTTCAAAATGTATGTTTTTAAATGTACATTAGATGGCAGGTATCGCCCATGAGTGAGATTAGCCTAGTTATTGGAGATAAGGGGTTGTATTCAAAGTATGGCTTATTTCTGTAATTGATTTTTGGAAATATATAGGAGCAATAAGAAAAAGAGAGCTAAAACATTATTACATTAGGGAGTAGAGGGATAACACTGAAAGCCCCTCCTCCATGCAAAGCGTTGACCAACTCCTACCAGTCAAACAGGTCTACATTGATGACGTTTAACTGCTCTTCTGGGCTAGATCACCAAAGAGTGGGTCAGGAACTGGTAAGAGCTTTGGCTGTTTTGTTAAGCTAAACATGTGGCCTCTCCATTACAGGAGGGCCATTACTGTCAGTGGTTCTTAATACAATATACATCAGGTTTTCAGCCCACTTTATATTCAGTGACTGATTTACACATTGATTGGAAGCTGAATGCAATACATCGCAGTGATCTAGAGGCTGGGATAGAAAGCCCGGGGTTCATTCTGTCACATTTTATACATTTAAAGTGCCTCCTCTTTGCCTTTAAGGCCAGGCAACTGGATTATATGGAAGACTAGATTTGACAAAATGATATCAGCTAAATTGATTTTTAAAAATAGATACATGCCTAACTTAAGTAGACAACTAAATAAGCATTATTTAATAATTTAAGCAATTAGGTTATCATTATTTCATGTTTACCCATGTCTATTGCTTTCATTTATTTGTTTCTATACATACTTAATGACTCCTGTGTCGCAATTTCCCTCTTGGATCTTTGTATTTTCTATGTAGGGTTTACCTAATGTCTCTTTAACATTTATTTTATTGTTATTTAGCAGAGAGGTATGCAGATACCGAAGCAGCACTGTGATAAGAAGTAGCATGTCTCCTGGGATTTGAACTATGTGGTGATATTCCGTCCTGGTCATCATAAACACATTGCTACATCTTTAGAGACTTTATCACTTTTATGTAGTTTAGACTGAATTTGTTTTTTTAAATCCCCAATATTGTCGCAGCATTGATATGGAGGCATATGGAGAGTTTTTGTTAAATTTCTCAGTGTCACCCACTCAAACTGCTTGACACATTCTTTGTAGTAGATATAAATAATACAAATAATTCACAGATCAGCCATATTGAATTATGTAACTATAAACTTTAAATTCTAATAATAAAGGAATACAAAGCTAATATATGTGGTAACTCTTGAGACAACAAATTAAGAATCCATTAATCGAATAGATTTGTTGCATTGACACAGAATTCCCCACAGAGAAGCCAGCCCTGGTTTCTTTAAGCTTGGAATGGTACCACCAGAGGGAGACACGATGACTTCCCCCTCCCTGTTCACGCTGTTGAAATGATGCTCATGGAGCTTTGTCTGCAGGCAGCATTAGGTGTATGGTTGAAGCAGGCCACAAACAGTATGTTCAATAATTTATGAAGTCCCTTAGGAGCTGTGGCTGAAATCTAGCCGCAGGGGCCTGCTGTGATATTACTAAACACCAAATGGAAACTATCGTTGTGTAATTGTGCATCAAAACAAACAGTGTATCAGCCATTGTGCAGTTATTGTGCTTCTTTGTCTCTTTTGTGGCTTACCCAGAAACCTTTACATTTTTATGGACAATCTGCCACACATGAAACCGAAGCTGCCTGTGAGGAGTAACACAAATATATTTCATTGTATTTGATAAACTTGCAGAAAATATCTGCAGATTTATCAAATATGCATTGTTGCAGCTTTAGAAGAAGAGCACTCATTTGCAGGATGTGAGTTGCTGTGATAGAAATTCTCTCTCGGTTATATAATTAGGAAACACTTATTGATCCAGTCAGCGCTGCATAGTGTTCCCAGGAAGAACATGCACCTAAACAAACTAGATAAATGCACCAACAACCTTTTATTAGCCTGTATATAGTGCGTTTGTTGATAATCTTGCCTCAAAAAATCCTACTCGGATCATACCGTGTTATTGTGTTGATGGCCACAGGCTGAAATGCCGATATGCCCTTTTTGATGTAGAGACAGCCGGGTTGTGTTGCTAGACGCATGAGATATGGTTGTTAGTGGCTGGCTAGATGAACAGCATTCAACAATGGAATGGGGCTGTGGATGTGGGCCCCCCATAGTGCTGATTCTCAAAATCCCTCTTGAACAAGCTTCTTTTTTTTTTTTTTTCAGTTCCTGCCATTCACACTTTCATTGTGCTGCAGTGAAGCATATCACTAGACCAGCGTAGGCCTCGTGTAGCTAGTGCTGCTTTCTGATGTGCAGTTAGTCATTTCATCATTCTCGTGTTTCAGATCCATGGAGCACAGTGGGAAGTTTAGTATTGCTCGTTATTTTCATTTATCTAAGCTTTCACATGTGGTTGGGTCAAGTGTAAGCCCCCTGAAAGCCAGGCTTTTGGCATGTGTGTCCTGTGTTGTCCTGCACTTGTTGAGGGTTAGGAAATATTCTAAGTTGGATCAATTCAGATTTGTCATAATGAGACTAATAAGGTTGATAGTCTGGAGATACATTTGAGTTTTTACTCACCAGACCATACCAGTTTATTTTCAGAATTTTAAAAAGTAGGTCATCAGCATGAATATTACAGCATCTTTAAAACAAGGCTATCTCAGCAAAATGATCCCCATAAAAATGTAACTTATTTTAACTGAGGCCAAATACACTGAAGATCTGTCCTGAACAACTGTGTCATCTCATTAGCATGCACTCAGGATAGCTGTGTCATCAATATAAATGTGCAAATTATCTTGCATCTAT
The DNA here is from genome assembly GCF_004355925.1 of Anarrhichthys ocellatus. NCBI lineage: Eukaryota > Metazoa > Chordata > Actinopteri > Perciformes > Anarhichadidae > Anarrhichthys > Anarrhichthys ocellatus. The sequence continues at coordinate 1,812,754 of NW_022280048.1, read as the reverse complement.
TAACCAAACGGCAGCCAACGAGTAAAGAAGATCAGAAGTTATTTTAGTGCTTTAATCAGAAACCGTTTATTGCCAATGTATGTTGCACGTACAAGGAATTTGTCATTTTCACTCCATAGAAAGGGCAGTCCAGTCATCTCTATTTTTAATATGTCCGAAAAGTAAAGAGGGAGAATGAATAAGGCCATTACACACAACCATCTGGAAAGCTTGCTGGGTTTTCAAATGTTATTTACAGTGTGGCACCTCATGTACTATTAAAGCTAATTGCATTATGCTCCCAATTAATAAATCCACCTTTTTTTATGGAAGGACTTTTTGTTTTACGTTCAGTGCCTCTCGCGTGGACAGACTTTTCATGCATATGCAGAAATTCTGAGCAGTTGTTGCACCTCTGCCTCACAGGGTCACAAAATGTTGCACGCAGGAATCTTAAAATGTAATATCTCGGTGCCAGTTCAGTAGAGAGCTATGCCAAGAAATTCTATCATTTTGACATGGGGCAGTATTTCACTATTTGGATACCAATAAAAGGTTTGCAATGAACTACTACTTAACACAAGGAATACCATCTGTGTTTAGGGTTCAGTTTGTCAATCTAATCTTTTGGGAGAGAGTAAATGAAGACTCTCACGTCCCTGTTCAGTTTAGTTTTAGTGCACCCAACAGCCTTTGTCAGCAGATAGCAGCATCGGCTTGTTTCTGAGAGAAAAGTATATATGATGTTGGTTTAGTGGCCTTGCCTGGTGTTGGCTAACATTGTTCCAAAGCAGCCACTCTGAGAAGGCGGACTACAGATGTATTGGAAGACATTTTTTGTTAATCCGATGCATATTGCACCTTTTTTTTTAAGGTCTAGGAAGAAAAGGGAAGCAAAACCAAAAATATATACCAGCTCTGACACAAAGGTTAAGAAACCTCCCACACATGCACGTAGACTGTTGATGTTGGGCCGTCAGGATCTGTTGGGATCAACAGACGGTTAGAAAGAGCCTTTGGATCAACCATGCATCAGCATCACCACACACACACACACACACACACACACACACTAGCTAGACCTGTAGGCATGCTGACAGTGCATACGCTTGCACTCGGTCTCGTGTGTTTTAAAATGGCAAGAATCAATCCAGGGTGGATTAGCCTGATCCGCATGAATATTTCATTCACTGATGTTTTTAATTTGGTTTTCTGGCAGCCATCGAGATTGAGGCTGCCACTCTGACTTCCAGCCAAATGTTCTTCAAAGCACAGGCTAAGCTCAGGACTCATTCAGCAGCAGAGGCAAGACGGGAGCAGCAACCACTACAACTTTAGCCTTGGTTTCTCCATGCTTTGGCATCAAACTATGATATTGATACATATAAAACATGCTATTATACACAAGCTAATGCTTTAGGTGGGCCAGAATTGCCACAATGAGAAGAAGGCTATAAAGATGTAGCCTATCAGGTGTATTTCAACTTCCCAGTAAAGCAATGATGCATATATTTAAACTCCTGAGATGCATATTGTTTGTATCAGTGGAATTATTACAGATCATTCCTCAGGATTGTCTACTCGGGCCTCTCATTGACAAAGATTAGCAAGTGCTGCTTGGATATGAGGTGTAGGACGGAGATTGTTTACAAGTCAGGCGCTGCTTCTTTGTCCATGGCGTATAGCTAAAGGACATAGTAGTACCTCGGGGTGATGTCATGGTAGGTCCTGCTTTTCTCAGTCCTCGAAGCCTCAACATATTTTGATTTAAATTGTCCAAGATTATCAGGATATGTACGACAAAAGAGTGAATTTGCCACAAATGTTGTATTCTACTTGATTGTCTTGTTATTATGTACCGTTGTGCAGAACTGGTGCCCAAAACCAAAGTGACATCTCTATGTCCATGTGTGGAAGGCGTGCTTCCAGCTTGAGTATTTGTATATCAATGTGATGCTACAGGTCAACAAAGGACCTCTGCTGTCCTATTCAGCAGGGCATTCAGGCCGGGATCAGCGGCCCGTGGAGGGGCCTCTGATGCATATGCGCCTCTGGCTGCCTCGTCTCTGCAAACAGGAAAGGCTCGCCACGGCTGGCCTCAACTCTCTGCTGACTCCTCCATTGTATGGGGCCAGTTTGGCGGAGCGGGCTTTGTGCGATAAATTTGGGGATCTGCCCCCCCCATGCTCGTCTGAGTATGACAGGCCAGGCAACACAGAGGTGCCACCTCAGCTTGAACTCAACTGAAATTTGTTTACGTGAACACGATGTGTTTTCAGTAATATTTAAAAAACATACTAGTTTTGTTTTTTTGTGAGTTTTATGAAAAGGCTGATGGCTCCTTTGTTTCATTACAGGGTGTGGCGGTGTGTGTGTGTGTGTGTGTGTGTGTGTGTGTCTACTCTATTCCCCCGGTGCCGCTGTGGCAGTGTGGCTTGCTAATTGTGCACAGGCCTAATTCCCCGCGGGTGACTCTATTCCTCTTTTTTCCGCTCACTCTGATCAACGGGTGCAGTGACAAATAGACCAGCTGGGCAGAGGGAAGCAGCTCTGGTGAGGAGGAGGAGGGATGGCGGAGACAGAAAGAGGCGGCGGCGCTGCCCGTCGCCCTGCTTTCTTCACCGGTGTCACTCTGCTGTGTGCGATACTCTGATGTGTGTCTGCTCAGCCACAGGCTGGGGTTTCGCCTCGAGGCATTCCTCAGTGCCCCAATTTCACTCTTCCCTTTTTCAGAAGCACTATTCTTCCAAACAGTCACTTGCGGTACATGTCCCGCTTTCCCATTTTGACTTTGGAGAAAGCATGCTGTCATGTTTTGAAAAGGTTAGACTCCATGCATGCCATGCCTCGTTACCAAGCTTGAGGGTCTGTGTCGACTCCACTAAGCTTTTGTTGTGTTTACACAGCCCTGCAATGTAGCCCAGCTATTACAGTAATAGGCTGATTGTAACAGCAGGACTTATTTCTTTTGCATTAGGTTTTGTTGATTGCACTCATGTTTGGAGAGTAATGCATATTGACATATGAAGGATATGTGACAGATCTAAATCTTTCACTACATTAATGTCTATCTTTTGGCATGTATTTGTGGATTAGACCTTGAGGGGATTTTCTTCCATAGAACCTCTTTATGCCCCCCTTTTGTGACACATCTGTCTCACTGCCTGCCTGCCTGTCTTTTTTTGTTTTCCTGATAAGAGCATTAATGGTGGAGGTTGCGGTGCAGTAGCTTTGGGGCTAACATCTGATTTCTCTACTTAAAGGTTTGTGCATGGAGAACATTTGACTCAGAAGGCTCCTTTGTGCCTTTACAGCTTTGCAAACCAAGGTTTTTTTAGTTTCAAAGTTATTTTCTGTCTCTGATTTGTTTCTCTCTGCGAGGCAACTGCACTTCACCCCGGCTAGCATGCTTGTAGGTGTTGAACTGGCCCGTTTTGTGTGCTGAATACTGATTCGCACATGCTGAGTGGGTGGATTTGCGTGCGTGCGTGCGTGTGTGTGCGCGTGTGTGCGTGTGTGTGTGTGTGTGTGTGTGTGTGTGTGTGTGTGTGTGTGTGTGTGTGTGTGTGTGTGTGTGTGTGTGTGTGTGTGTGTGTGTGTGTGTGTGTTTCTCTCTCTCATCTTTTTGGCACACATACAGCTTTGTTTTTCAATGTTTATTTATATTCATAACTATGGCGGCAAACAATGATTCACTTTATTAAATTACAGATTTTTTTTTCTACTATTATTGAATTAATTGCCTTGGTAAAAGCAAAAGGCATTTCATACTTTCATATTTCAAAAATATAAAAAAATCCAAAGTGCCTCACAGACATTTTAGCTTAGAAAAGTCTAAATGATTTTGTGAATTTGTAGGCTTTTGACAAGAAACGACTATTGGTATATAGTTAAACCCTAAAAGCTTAACGAGAAAATTGCATCACTCCGCGTTACATCTTGCTGATTATAACATATAACTAAGGTTTTGAATGCAGGACTTTTACTTGTTGTGGATTGTTTCATCAGTATGGTATTAGTACTTTTAATGCAGAGAAGGATCTGAATCATTTTTTGTCCACTAATTACTTGTCAGTGATTTTAAGTTTGGGAACTCACTTGGCAAACAGTTAATAAACAACCGGCTCTCACCCCGTATCTCGGATCGGCGGTTGGCGTAGGGAGTAGACCGGCTCTTTGGTTGGTTCTCGAGTTCTTTGTTTTTCTGTAGAAGGTTATTCAGAAGACTGTCTGTAGAGGATCAACTCTCTCGTTGACTGGAGAGGTGGTGCAGCAAGGACTACAAACCATCATGGCGTCTAGTAAAAGACTACAAAACCCAAAGTATCAGTCATAACAAAGGTTGATGCTGAACCATTTAAGCTGATGGTTAGTGAGGGAAAGTAAGAGAGAAACAATGACTGAGGTGTACAGAGAGAAACCTGTTTTTAAACTTGAGGATCTCTTTAAATTAATTTCTGTCATGTTTTCATATCAATGAGTAAAGTGGAGACAACAGCAGTAGTCAGAATGACCCTTTGCGTTCTCCAATAAACTACATTCATTTTCCAATCATTTCTACTATTGTGAAGAATCACCAGGACCTGAGGTCAATGTCTCAAAGATAGATTATGTTGTTAGCCAGTCGTCTTGGTCTAGAGACAATATTCAGGTCAGCTCAGCTTG